>NC_051177.1:149565184-149865184 GCF_013339695.2 Rhipicephalus sanguineus | reverse complement strand
TTTAATGGGTGCTTTAAAACCGATATCTCTTTGTTTGAGAGGCATCGTTTGTGTTTAATATGGGCCCAAATCTTTTTATTAGACGCGTTGACGATCCGAAATTCCCGCTTTTGAAAGTGTCGACGACGGGCCCCTTGTGTCCAGTGTGCGACAATTCACACTTTCGCACACTGGACACAAGGGGCCCGTCGTCGTTGGTTGATGTCGCGGATTCAAGAATCTGCGGCCATCATCCCTGGACTATTCGGCAGCAGGTCGCATTTTCTCGAAGCCTGCCTACTCGAGCTCATCGAAACCGGAGGCGCGTTCGGGGACCACACTGGTTGGAAAGTCGCAGTTGAAACATGCAGTGTGGCGGAGGGTGAGGAAATCCCGAGAAAGGTAAAAAAAAGACGAGGAGAAATTAAATAAGACGCTCGCTCTAGTAAGCAAGGCATCTTTTCTCGGTTTGTCGGTTAGATATTGTGGAAGCCCTACATGATACTATAAATGCGGACTGACGCGATCTTTTTCTTGAGGTCACCTATGCAGAGATTACACAGAAATATACTGGCCTCAAACAGACCATCCGTACAGGCAACTGCGGGAAATAGAAGGAAAGAAGATGACATTTAGGGGCTCGTTTTTCTTTGTTAGACACAATATTAATTAGAACTAACAGACAATATTGCCAAGAAAAAGTATAGGGGGTGTTATTTGTAATAATTGGGATATAAATCTGAAGAAAGTGGACGGAAAGATAAGTTGTCGCCGAAAGGGACGGAACCTGCGACCTTCGAATAACACGTCCGATGCTCTACCACTGAGCTACGGCAGCGGTCATCTCCCCGTCCACTTCATAGGGTATATGTGTGCATTTTTAAATCTAGGAGTGTTAGCGCCGATCTCAGCCATGGCGGCGAGTGTGGAACACTCTTTTTCTGCCTTTTGGCGACACGTAGCAAGTGATCTTTTTAAGAGCTGGCAGCTGACCAATAATCCCTCGCATACTACCTGAAGGCATCAAGTCTGCGAGAAGGAGACCCTCGCTATGAATGAAGGAAAGAAGATTACCTTTAGGGGCTCGTTTTTCTTTGTTAGACACAATATTAATTAGAATTAACAGACAATAATGCGAAGGAAAGTATAGGGGATGTTAAGGGTGTATGACAAAGAAAAACGAGCCAAGTCACCTTCTTTCCTTCATTCATAGCGAGGGTCTCGTTCTGGCAGACTTGGTGCCTTCAGGTAGTATGCGAGGGATTATTGGTCAGCTGCCAGCACGTAAAAAAAAGGTCACTTGGTACGTGACGCCAAAAGGCAGAAAAAGAGTGTTCCACACCGCCATGGCTGTGATCGGCGCTGACTAACACTCCTAGGTTTAAATGCACATGTGTACGCTATGAAGTGGACGGGAGGTGACCGTCGCCGTAGCTCAGTGGTAGAGCATCGGACGCGTTATTCGAAGGTCGCAAGTTCGGTCCCTGCCGGCGGCAAGTTATCTTTCGTCCACTTTACTTTCTTCACATTTATATCCCAATTATGACAAATAACATCCTCTATACTTCCCTTGGCATTATTGTCTGTTAGTTCTAATTAATATTGCGGGAAATAGAGTGACATGAGTTTCTGCCTCCCGGCTAGAAAAAACAGCAGCTGCGCCAGTATACTCCGCGTAGGTTTCACCTGATCTTTGCCGTAACACGGCGCTACTCACATCTTTTCAATCGTGCGTACATCCTGAACTGTGAGCGCTATCTAGTGTACCAGACATTACAACATATATTGCTCGACTGTCCTTTCTTGTCACAGCAGAAGACGGGGGCCTCTAGCTGAAAGCTGTATTTCTCCCTAAATACGCGACCATGCAGTATTACTAAGTGCTTCAAGGTCACTTCTTCAATAGTAATGCACTGGATGCTAGACGTTCGGTAAACCGACGCGTAAAAGTTGTGGATTATATAAAGCGTCTATAAGACCCATTTCACAATTCGCGAGTGCGCATTCCTGCGCTACATTTTCTCTCAACTAATGGCAGCAACTTTCGTGCTTCAAGTGGAGACGAGGTCGTAGTTGCGCGTGCTGGCGTTTGTCTATTATGCGTGTTCGTGTCAAGAGAGCCGAGTCTACACTTTCCGCTTCCCAGCGCAAGCAAACCGCGCTTGAACACTCTGAAGAAGTGACTAGCTCCCATTAATTGGGCTAACTGCATCGTAGGAAAGTTAGCACAACAATTATGAAAATGGTATATATACCCTATAAGACGGACAGTTGGGCTAGTTGGTATACAGCATAATAAAATATGGTTACTAGCGTCCTTCTCCTCTTTACGCTAGCGAACATGTCTTGTTATGTATATACGGATTACCTAATCATCTCCCCATCATCGTACTTCATCACTCTTTTTCCCCCGTTGCGTTTTCCCCGGTGCAGAGTAGCAGGCAGGGGCGTACTAGCTCGGGCTACCCTCTCTGCCTTGTAATATATTTTCTCTCTCTCTTTCATTGGTAAACAATATTTTATTTGCTAAAGAGTAAAACAGAACGGCACTAAGAACCAGTGAGGAAATAAGCAGCGCATATCGCACTTACACAAGAATCGAGTAAAATCTGAGGGCTGAATAAAATACAAAAAAAATTTCGATTGACACTACAGGTGACGAAAACTACTCGTTTATCAAATGTAAGCAGACAAGCGTTTATGCGGCAACACGATGAAACAGCGCGGCAAAAAACAAACACGAACAAAATAAGCTACAAGACGATTCGCTGGCACGTATGAAATTTACAGAAAAGAATAAACTTCTCTTTTGAAAGTTGGTGAATCCACGTGCTGCTTACTTTCTCAACAGTCCCCTTTTTTGTTTTGTTACATAGGGTTGCTGCTCCGAACCACATGCTTTTTCTACTGAGCGATGAAATCTCAGTTGCCCAAGACGCTCGGGCGACAACCGAGACCTCCATAGGGTCGCCACACATCCAGCATGCGAAAAAAGGCGCTCGGATGCTACTGACGTTGCAGGAAATGGCAAATACTCCATTGCAACGTCAAACACATGATCTAGGCCAGTTCGCATGCTGCGCCAAGTCTCAAGTGAATTCGGATTGGTGCGGCGATCGACTACAGGGTTACTATAGTATGTCTTGAACTGAGAAGGCATTTAGTTCATCGGATCGTACTCCAGTGCAACGCAATTGCGTAGAAGTGCGCGATCGACGGCATCCCAAATAGAACCAGAAAAAATAGTAGTAGTATTCGGCTTTGCAACTTCCTGCGTCTAAGGATAGCTTTCAGGGTCTGCCTCTCAGGATAACGCGCCTCGCACTCATGCGCTCCGGCCAAGGGGCGAGGTTGGGGGCGGGAGTGGGGGATGCCGTAATCGATTAATCAAATAGTTTTAATCGATTAATTCGATTAATCGAAAGGCACAAATCGATTATAATTAATCGATTAATTGTGGACGTTTAATCGATTAATCGATTACTCGTTCATCGATTTTACCATCCCTATTGTGTGATCGCATTATACAATGGTCTGTGAGATGAACCCTTTGGCCAAGTGCGAACGTTTCTTGTGTGTCTTGTGTGTGAACACTGTTGTTGACACGTGGACATTATGCATGACGAAAGAACATTCCTTTTAAGAAGGACATTGCCGTGAGTGAGTCTACTTTTATTTATAAGTTCGTGACGCTAATTCATAAGTAAGGGAAGAGGAGTAGCCGGAGCCATGTATAGGCACCAACTTCTCCTTAAACACTTTTCATAAAAAAAAAGCGAGCCGAACACCACGCAGCACTTCTCTCCTGCACGAGAGAGAACCGGCTTTAACGCATAGCTGGAGGACAGTAGCGGACCTATGCGCAACTCTGCTCTCTGTGGGAACAGAGAGAGGGACACTACAGTGGATACCTTTCTATCCCTTATAGGGACACTGTAGCTACTACAGGGGGGTCCGAGGCGGAATCTAACCCAGGCCTTCTGCGTGACAAGCAGGTGTTCTGCCGTACAGCCACACCAATGCTTGAAACTGTTTCGGACAGAAACGCTACACAAGTGTTATGTAGTGCGAGGGGCAGCGTTAACACTTGTAATATTGTGTGGCAAAAACCGTAGAATCCCATCAGGCGTCATGTGAATTGCGCAATGAATGGCTGGTTTAAATACACACCTATTGCAATGTGCTCAGGGATAATTTAATCATCACCGTCAGTGACAGCATTACCAAAGTAGAGCACCAAGTCGGGCTGGTTGGTTAAGATCCATTATGACGACTAAAACTGCGCTAGAAACACAAAGACAAAGACGAGGACTGCGCGAGTCCTGTTTTCCTCGTCTTTGTCTTTGTGTTTCTAGCGCAGTTTTAGTCAGCATTACCAAAGTATATTGGATACTTCTCGAATTCGCAAAATGATGAATCATGGCGTTGTGGGCACTTTGCAGCTGCACTTGCAGTAGGCATTCTAGGATAGTTTCAACCGGTCATTGTTACGCGCACAGACGTTGATTTCCTCGCGGCACACTAGGAGCGAAGAATGGATAGCGATTGAGAAGGCGATGTGAACGGGACCCGATTACGCTATCGCGTTCTACACTTGAAGGCCAACCTCAAGCCTCCTCCAAGCTTCTCTTTTTTTTTTTTTTTGTGCAGACGCCGCCTTGAGCGTCTGACTTCATCTTATGCCTGTAAACTTCCCATTTCATATAAGACCGAGCTACAATGAGATAGATATTACATAAATGTTAGAGCCATTTCCACTCTGTGAAAGTGGGTGACCAGCGGAGCTGACGGCACACTCCGGTCTCTGCTCTTGTCGGCCTTCTCTAAAGCTCGCTGCTCCTCGGACGTTCTCATAATGCGCGGTCGTCCCATACCTCCCACCAGTGTTGGCGGTAACGCGTTACTTTTTATTGCGATAGCAATTATATGGACAGTCTCGGCTGGATTTTGCCGTCGCCGTCGCCGTCGCCGCCGTCATGCACCGTATATGTATAAGTATGTATATATCTATAAAGTCCCCACAGAAAAATAACTCAGAAAAATGCTTCCGAAGCGCGGAATCGAACCAGGGACCCCTTGCTCCGCAGCGAGCGGCGCTATCCACTACGCCACGGAACGCAGATCCTCCACGTAGCTAACGGCGAGCGTTATATACACACCATTTAGCGCTGGACGGACTCAGAGACAGCAGGCGATAATAAGCGTTTCTTCAATACCAGCGAGGTGGCGCTAGGAGCCCGACGGGCGCATTTAAAAGTCGTCGGCGAGCTCGCTCGCCGCGCTCGCTTCTTCTTATATTTGCGCATGGGAGAAGCTTGCCCTTCCGCTGTCTGCTCGCGCGGTTTTCTCGTGGCGAGGGGTAGAGGAATGTTTCACGCTTTCACCGTGATGTCCGCGCTCATGTTACGGCGCGTATGAATGTCACTCGAGCTCAGGGACGCCGCTAAACGAACAAACAGAAGATGAGCGCGAACTATCAAGTGTCACAGCTCGACACTTGAAGCACGCTAGTTTCCTTCGCTGCTTCGGCCGCCTTCGGCCGCCTTGCAACAGAAGCGCTGTTCAAACTGAGAGTATCCATTGGCGAGCCTCACTTCGTATAGCATTAGTTCCTTGCTATCGCATTCATTGCTTCGCCCTTGCGGCGAAACTGTGACTTTTTCGGTAATTTAGTAACGTACTCGTTACCATTTCGAAGCTCTAACGGGTAACCTACCTACGTTAACATTTCCCGGTAACGTGAGATGTCACGTTGCTCGTTACGTTTTATTCTTATTATCCCGGAAGTCCTGCACAAAACTCCTTCGTCTCGTAGGCGCCACATTCCCACATTTGTTTTTTTTTTTTGTCGCAGCGGCGCACTGCTATCGGGCTGGCAGTCGTCGATAATCTAATATTATATCTAATGCGCAGGTCGAGCACCTATTTACCGTAGGTGCGGACGTATTCATCAAGAAGCTATATAGGCAAGCTGTCCGACGACAGCTTTGAAATAGGGCTGTTGCCTAAATTCAACAAGTCGTGCTGTCAGCAAGTTGTCCATGTAATACTATAGCGCTGTTTGTCAGCTTTCTTTTCAAAATAAAATGTACTTCTATCTGCTTCAAACCGCGGGTACACTTTTCTGGTTGTTGAATTCCTGAGCGAGCGAGGCTGACCTTGAACGCCTTCGTAAACGCTGGCAATTTTCGCGACAATTGTATAGGTTTAGGGGCAAAAATGATTTATGCTGCAAATATTATTTTTCCGGGACTATGCAATTTAGGCATTGCTTTATGGCTACAAATTCTGCGAACATGTTTTGTGCGCTAGTAGAAGCACGCCCTCAGAAGTACTGTAAATTTGTTGAGAGATCAGTGACGTTTTCTTTCTGGAGCGCGTTGATGATGAAATCTCATTTTCTGTTTTCTGTCACTTTGAGAGATGGCTTTGCCATTTGCCACAAAGTTATGGGCCATCACAAGCAACACTACAGTTAACTTTGGACCACTATAATATTGCTGAAGTCCGCGGCACACTTGGGTAAAGTCTCCTCGGTATATCAATATTCCGGCTAAAATCGTTTTATCGCCTAGAGGCTTTATGTGCAATATATTTATGAGCTTTATTAAATTCTTATTCGGGGTTCCGTCAGCGAATGCGCATTGATTCAAATTTCTGACCACGGAGTAACGGCAGAAGTACCGTGCGTTACTTTTTTTTCGGTAATGGTAACGGTAACGCGTTACATTTTTTTGTAGGTAACGTAGGCCGGTAACGCGTTCCCTTTTTGTTAGCGTAACAAGTAACGTATTTAGTTACTTTTTTTTTCGGCAACGCTTGCAACACTGCCTCCCACGCAAGACCACGCCAACGCAGCGCTTACTGGCGTGGCCGAACAAGTGCGAAAGGCGTACCGTTCCGCTGAAGGTTTCTGCACCTCACGTAGTGCTGCTCCTCCTCCGAGATTGGACCACCTTTGAGCGGTCTACAATCGATGTCACGATGGTGCCACGATGACGTCACTATGCGATGTCATCGTGCGTTCTGTTTCTGTACGTGGACGGACCGGAAGGAACGCAAATGGAAGCAAACGGACAAGGTGGGCCACTTACAGCTCCGCTGAAGCAAAAAAAAAGAGAAAGAACTAGAAACTCAATGTAACCAGGTTCCTTCAAAACCTTTGAGGAAAGGTATTGAAGGACCCTGATGTAACCCTTGGACCTGATGCGCTGTTATATTAGATGCGAAGCATCTTATAGCGGAGTTCAAACCGGTGGTGTTGGTGGTGTGCGGCGTGACCACCCTTACTGCGCATGCGCATACCCTCTCCACACACCTCCTCTCCACTTCCCCTCTCCAATCTTCCACTGAAACGCAGGCTAGACATGCCGAAATTCTCTCCTGCTCAACGCCGCGATGAGCACCAGCGCATGCGCGTCCCCTCCCCCTCTCTCCTCTCCTACGCTGCCCCCCTCTCGCGCGCCCGTCGACCGCGTTCCCCGCTCGCCCTGTGAGAATTAACGGCCAGGCAAGAGGGAAGACAAGACGCGCGTAGCGTTCCTCTTCGTGTTCCACGACGCGAGGTCGGTAGCATGTCCAACGAATGCCAACGGAACGCGATCGTGCAAGTGCTCCGGCTTCGCATCGCCTCATGGTCCCCTTTAGCGGGAAATGGTGCAATTTTTCATATCTACTTCACAACTTTTGAATTCCTAGGAATAAAAAGCCAGAGCCCATGTCGGAATGGGGAAGCCCAAAAGTACAAATTCACAAGAGGAGTCGATTACTACAGGTTACTAACAAAAGACAAAAGTGTTGTTCGGAGGTAAACCTAACACATATCTCTCGCGTGTGCTTTTATGAGGTTCTTAAATGTTTATTTCGCAGTTATGAAATGAGCTGACTTGAACTACATAGCCAGCCGGAATTGAACACTGTAGCACGCCATCATCCGAGATTGACCTCGATTTTCAATGTAGGTGTTTGGTGGTTGTTTTGTCAAATATAGTACGGCTTACTGCTCTCCCGCCGTAAAATCCATATACTCTTACGGCCGTGCTCTTGTCATGTTTCATTTCGTGAAAAAAAAAAAATGGAACGCATCTCCACGAAGTGAACCATGACGAGTGGGCGAAGCTTGGCCCTAAGGTCCATAATATCTACGTTGTAGTCGCCGACTAGTATAAAGGGTTTGTGCTTGTGGGAGTTTTATATTGTCATGTCACAATTATGATTGATATTAGTGCACTGTTCAAGCTTTTTTGTGTGCGTCTCACATATGTTACCCGAGCGTTGCCCCATATAATGTAAGTAGAGTGACATAAAGTGACATAAAGAGTCGACAACAAAGCTTGATCCTAAGGTCAATAATGTGTACGTTGAAGTCGCCGACTATACTCGCGGACAACTTTTCTTGGCAATGAAGCGAAGGCTACAGAGCCACAATGCACGTATCCTACCATTAATGAATGTAGTCCCACAATTGCGTCCGTACTTTCTGCGTGAGATATGTAAAATACTGAGGAGGAGGAGAGGTTGAAGAAAGGAAAAGGTGCAACTTCTGCAACCCTAATTGGGAGCACAACTCAGCGCCTGTAGGGGAAAGGGGGAAAGGGAGATAAAGATGAGAAGAGGGAGGAGAAGAAGAGGAGGAATGCTGTCCCTGACCGAGGACGCGGCGGGCGGCTACTGTTCGCAACTTTCAGCAACTATAGGGGGCGCCACAAGAAATCCAATATGGCTGTCGATGCGGTGATTACCCGTACAGTATATTCTAGGCACTATACCCGTACACACGGAGCGATCACCGCATGTGTTGTCGCTGGTTGCTGCCGCTTGCCGGCTAGGATAATTTTCCACCGCATTGAACTTCCCATGCATGGAGTGGCTCACGCTTCAGAGCATAAACTGCGAGACTCACGGCACGATCTTGCATCCTATTTGACGTCCTACGCGCTTGTGTAGCAGCCGGGATGGTGATGTTTCGCCGTACGGGGTCGCCGGATCGGGCGTCGGGCGTGCGTTAAACTCGGCAGATTTTTTTCATCCGCGCGGTCCGGCGATCGCACGGCCGTATAGCAATAGTGGCAGCAGCACGGGAGACAGGCAACGTCGTGCCGCTGCTCGGTTTCTTACCGCTCCCATCATCATGTCCGAGGATGCCGAAGTATTTGCCGGTATCGCCGCTATCGGTGGCACGAAAAAGATGTGCTACAATTATTTTATCATGCAAACTAATTCCTAATTCAATAATGCGGTGCTTCCAGTGTGGTACTAATAAAAAAAAAGCACCGGCGTCCACACCACTCGCGAGATCGGGAACCACGATGCGAGGGCACCTGCGATGCATTCTCAGATAAGCAGTGACACTGCAGGCCGTCTTACTTAACCGGCTTGCTTCGCTTCCACCTTTGCTCTTAATATTAAGGGTGCCGAGAAAACGGATTGCGTATGTGGACGCCTGACATAAGAGTACAATATCAATCGTGTTAGCAAAATTTGCTCACTCTACGGCGTGCTCGCGCTCGATCGCGGACGGCAGCGGCGTCTGCCTAGCCGCCGCTCGCCGGTGTCAGTTGCGGCAGGCTGTTTTGATCTGGCTTTCGCTCGCGAAGGCATAGTTTTATTGACCGTCGTCTTCTAAATTAAGCAAAAAAAAAAAGAGCACTCGCCTGCTGTCTCCCAGGATCGTGGTAGCGCAGTACGTAAGGTGTGGCGATGCATGTTCACGCGGGTTTGATTCCCGGCCACAGCGGCCGCATTTCGATGGAGGAAAAATGCAAAAGATGACCTGCGTGCTTAGATTTAGGAGCACATTAAAGAATCTCAGGTGGTCGAAATTCATCCGGAGCTCCTCACTACAGCGCGTCCCATAATCGTATCGTGGTATTGGCACGTAATATCCGAGGAATTCAATGTTGTCCCAAAATTCAGCCGATTTGAGAAGCATGATGGAAACCATCATTTTCTCGTACGACAAGCTTCCCGATGCGCACGTAGATATCCCATTGTCTTTTCTACCGCCGGTCCAAGGGAAAATCAGCCACGTTTACGACTCCTTTCACAGTATACGGTTTGAGCATTTTGGCACGCAGCACACGCGATTTCTCTTGTGCTGTTTACCCATTACTGAACCGCAAAGCTTCCACAATGTTGCACCAACAAAATCCATCGTAATTCACTGGCCACACGCACAAGTTGCAGGACACACCGACGAAGAAGCAAAGCCCGCACGTTGTCGCCAGGCAAGTTTTCGTTCTATCACCGGAACGCGGCTTTCACCGGTTGCCGCGTGGCGGCGCCACCTTAACTGAAAGTTGCGAATAGCCGGTTGGCCAGTCCAGTGTCCTCAAGGAAGCGAAGAACCGCCTTTAAAACCTGGGCGTGGTGCTGTGCAGGGAATAGGAATTCCCTCTATGTAGCCGCGGGAACACCCTGGCGACGGAGTGCGGCGAGCAAGGTAGCTCGTTGTGCTTGAAGCGCTGTGTAAAATTCATTTTCTACATGTAACTTTTTGAGACGGAACGCAGCGCACACAGGTGAGATATTTGTATTTCTTTTACTTTATACGTTGCCACTTTGCGTTTTTGCGTGCGTGAAAAAAGCGAGTTTTAGTATATCGGAAAATAGCAAACCCAAGGATTTAGCGTTAGCGTTAGCGTTGCGTGCTCCTAACTGCGCATGAGCAGAACGTAAACATTGCCCGAGCTCTTACGTACGAACGCTATTTCTGGAATATAGCGTTCAACGCTAACGCACGCAAGAGATCCCGTACGTAGGGCAAGATGGCGGTGCCTGTTGAAGCGAGAGCCGTCCACTTCGAATCTTTCTAGTCGTCGTCCTGCCTTATTAAAGTCCTTCATTGCCAAATAATGTTCGTATTTGATTTAGATTTGAGTAATGAGTCTTCGCCAACTGTGTACCACCGATAAAATAGCTCCGTTTTTGAGATATAAGGCGCTTTTAGCTGACCGTATTTCGCCTCCCGCTCCGCTCAGCCAGTCGGTGGTGGCGCCACTGCGCATGCGCCAGACGGTCAGGCGCTGAGCGTGTGACCGGACCGTCGCGGTCGGCCTGGACTGTAGCGAGCGAGGGATCACGTGACACGAGGAGAAACAACCAAAATGGCAGCCTCTTGTGCCGCGAGTCAGCGCTGTTCGGAGAACATAGCGGTTGTTCGGCCAACACGCAAGCCCCGACGGCACTTCAGGATACACGAGGATTTGTGCCTTCTCCGAGAAGTCGTCGCTGCCAATCCCTTTGAAAATCCGCGTATGTGGGATGACGTTCTACGAAACGTCATTGCAGCGATACATCGAGAGGTGACACTTCGGGCCATAAAGGAGCGTCTCGAGCTGCTTCTTCGGTACTTCCGACAACAGGACTCCGCAAACCTTCGCAAGTAAGCTATTTCATGTACAATAGGAAACAATTTCGTTTTTAACAGCAGCCACGCACCCACCTATTCAGAAACGCTCTTTAGTTTGACTTGCCTCAAGGCAACGCGCAGCGCGTTTGAAACGCGTTTGTGCTGCCTTGAAGGCGGTGTCTTGTCAAGTTCAAGCGTTTCTGAATACGGGGGTAAGCGTCCATACTGCGTGAGCTTATCTGAGCTAACTCATACTTTGCATTGCTAGGTCTGGAACGGAAGAACAATATGGCGAGCTGCAGCAGCTCCTTCAAGAAGTGTCCGATCTTGCACATGAGTTCCACTATGAACCCCGCACGAGGTCTAAGAAGGGAAATAGGACGGCTTCGGTGGGAAGGAAGGCATCAAGGCCGTCAGCTGCAGCCAAGCTGCGCTTGGCGCAGCAGGTGAGAGACGCCGCTTTTGACCGGCTGCTGCAGTCTTCTCAAGAAATGGACGCTGAAAATGGACGCGTGAATGGTGCGTACGATAGTCCAGGTTACATAATTTTCACCGAGTATCCGCCTCGTGCATCGGTATGGTGGCGCCACCGCTCGGCTAAGGCGGTTGCACCCTCTCCCAACCCCCCATAGGATCCCATGCATTTTGAATGAAGTTTGCGATTTTCGTTGCGCAAAAACAAACTAGCGCCATCTCTCGACAATACGCCACACCGACGATGCAACACTTCCTCTTGCTTCCACCGATACGCGATGCTCCTAGGTGACCCCTCTCTTCACTTTCTTTTATTTCTTTCGGTGGCCGTGAGAGCGCGCGCTGTGCACTGTGCAGTAGCGCACCCGACAAGACCGGCTGGGCTCGTCGCTTTCGTCGCGTCTTCCTTGAACATTGCAACGTTAATATTGTGTTAAGGCGGTGGCCACACATCGGACGATTAGCCCTGATTTCGTTCAGCTGCCATCTCATCAACGGCAATGTTTCAGACGCCTCAGTTGTGTACTTTTGTCCGTTGGTTGCGGGACAAGATGGCCTCCTGCAAGACCGCGTTTTTCCAAGTCAGCTGTGTGTGTAGTTCTCGGCGTCGTAGCAGTTTGATGACGCGAGGACGTCAACTGGTGCTACATCGTGGGAACCGCTGAAGTGACTGCAAGCTTGACGACATTGTGCCAGAATATTCTAGCGTACTGTACGCGCACGATTCTGCTACACTTAAAATACCGCGCTTGGCTGCGAGCGTCAACCTGGTACGCCTGTGTGCAACAAGCGTGTTGTTATCGTTGTTGCGTCGGTTAATATTGAATTGCAATTGGAATACCGTTTTTGCAAAGGTAAGTGAAGCTGTAAGTAGTTGTCCTGCTATATGCTTGCTACTCCACGAACATCTAGAATCGCATTTTATTTTGAGCTGCACGTACCAAAGGAGAATCTAGCATACGAGATACATTGCACGCGTGCGCATTTCATATATAAATCTGAGTAATGCCACGCGTGCGCATTTCCTATATAAGTCTGAGTAATGCCATGCTCAATTTAAAGCGCATGTGTTAGAGGATTGTGGCTTCAATGGTGAAAGTGATTAGATATTCCGAAATATGTGATTGCAATGCAGTTAGAACTTCCTCATATGATATTACGGTCTGTGAACAAAAAAAAAACGCTGTGTGAATGTTTGCTGGTCGGTTGCTAAAGTACTTTCACGCATTATTATGCAGCTGTGTGACGGCTGTTAAAACGTTCAGCAAGTTAGATTTTGGTTTTCTTGGCCTAGTTGAGTGCTACGAGTGTTGGGCGAAGATGAAATCGCGTGTCTTTTGTGCGTTTCTCAAGCAGGCATACAGCCGTAATAGTCATTGCTGTTGTACTGTTTGGGGTGTTCAATAAAACAAGAATGCTGTTTTGGACTGCAACAGTTTTTATTTCATCTGTGTTAACAGATCACGCAAACAACTTGGACACATGCACGTAAGAAACGTACGCAGTGCATCGCGTGTACGCATAAAAAAACGGGCCTGTCGTTTTAAAACAAATAATATAGAACAATCGACGTAACAGACGGCATGGTTGTCTAGTGGAGCAGCGTCGGCAGTACAAATTTCAAACCAGAATGAAACATGAATAGAAAAACGGAGAGTAATAGGCGCTTTGCCCACGGCTCCTATGAGCCGCGCGTACGCACCTATCGCCACCGTTCGCCGTTGGTGGCGCCACCAGTACCACTGAAAGCAGCAGCGCACGAGGCGGATAACGCCGGCCTTTCTCTGCTGCACTTGGTGACAGGACTTCGTTATTGCGTTGCATTGCCTCCGTGATTGGTGCACCGATCACGGAGGTAATGCAAATGAACGATGTTATTTGATGAATTCGCAATGTGACGTGATGTTATAGGACAACATAGCGACGCCAAAGAATTTGGTGATCTGTGACGTCATGTTGATGTTCTATTTTTGCGAAAAACTTCTAACGTTGGGTTGTTCTCATAAATGTTTTTCAGTGTTGTAGTGCTGACTGCATGCTCATGGCTGTGCACTGTTATGTGAGCATGTGATGACGTTTTGCTTCCCATTTCGTGGTGCCTATTCGTAATTGTGTTCAGAGAGTCGAAAGCACTCTTAATCTAAATTTCCGTTTTTTGAATCGCCGTGAGAAAGGGGGACAAGCAAGTTCGTAGACATTGTTCATTATCACTTGCTTTTCTCAGTGTTCGTCAAACTCAATACCAGCCTAATGGGTTATGCGCAATTTAAATTTTCAGAGCAGCTCCACACAGGACGAGAAGTATGGTGTACCGGAAGTGATTTCCTCATTGCGAGATTTCAGCGCTTATTTGCAATACAGTCTTCCACTGGGCAAGAACTTTGTTTTTGATTTCACTGCATTGTCCTCTATTTTGCTGCAGAAAATCAGTCACCGGCATCACTCCTCTTGGGAATGATTGCAGAGGAGGAACCTGAGCCACAAGTCCAAGGGAGTGGTGACGCTGCAGTGCAGGTGGACAACAGACGAGACGAAAGCACAGTCCAAGAGCCAGATGATGCCCAGGCATTTGTGCCGCACCGTCACCAAACCCTGCAGGGCCTGCAGACGCGTCGCATTACAGCAGCTGTTCCTAGAGGTACGCATTTCTTTTTTTCCATGTGGCATAGACCACTTTGGCGCTTACTCTTGGTTTCGTAATTATATTTATCTTGGGCAGAATAATAATGCTACGTGCGTTTGGTGCTTTACCTTGATGTGTTCGTGCTCCACCCGCAAAGACTGCTAGCGATGCCTGGCGCAGACTGCACTGCAGTGGTTGGGAAGCTTTGTGATTATTTAAGATCATTCTGTTGAGATTACACGCAGGACACGAATACTCAAGTTGACTCGAGGGCTTACGGAAGCTACAGCGATGAGGCTTGAATGTTCCATGCCTCATGTATAAATGCCTACGTTGGTCTTGCTGCTATCAGTGTTCAGCATGAATTGCTTGTACTTTTAATCTCTCATTTTCTGGGCCAAATTTCCCTAACAAAAAAGTTTCATCTTGAACACGCCGACTGCTAACTGCGTCAACGTCACGACCATGTGACAGAAGCATGCCCATTGATACGCATGCATGAGCATACTGCCAGTAAAACAAGCGAGAAGTGATACATCTGACTGTGTAATATTTCTGTATGAACTGCACAGGAGTATTGTGATAAATCAGTATGCAGCAGCACACAGGTACAGTATTAATGTTATTTTCTTGCATTCACAGGAGTGAGAGCACTGCAAACCTTGGGAGTAGATCTCCTAGCAAGACGAGAAGAGTATGAGTTTTCTCTACGAAAGGAGGAGCTTGAACTGGCAAAAAGAAGATTGGAGCTCGAGGAGAGGCGCCTCAAGCTTGATGAGGAAAAGCACAGGTACGTGCGAAATCCTACTCTGGGTGATTCCACGAGAGATCGAACATGCCTGTCCGGTCGATACTTTTGTTTTGCCTGGGTTTTTTATATCTTATGTGGGCACATTCAAAGTGCACGGAACCGAAAATTTTATTTCCAAGAAACGCTCCCAGCGCCCCCAAAAAATATTTGAAGGCGGCGGCGCGGGCCTCCTGTTTTTGCTCGCTGCGATGTTTTCGGATTTCACGGCCGAATTTAACGCGAACTATAAATGATGTGTCGAAATTTTTTTGGCTGGTTTTAATACGCATTACTGTGAATTACATCCATGCTTTTTTATGCCGTCCTCAAAAAGAAGAAAATGTGAAAAAATGGCAAACACGGCCGAAATCAAAAAAGGGTCCTAAGTTTGAGGC
This sequence comes from Rhipicephalus sanguineus, assembly GCF_013339695.2. Taxonomy (NCBI): domain Eukaryota; kingdom Metazoa; phylum Arthropoda; class Arachnida; order Ixodida; family Ixodidae; genus Rhipicephalus; species Rhipicephalus sanguineus. Next base: position 149,849,573 of record NC_051177.1, on the reverse strand, counting down.
GCCTTGGCGCCTTTGCTATTACAAGCAGAAACTTGAAAACAATGTCAACTATAGAAAAGAGCCTTTGCAACGTTTATACGTAACATCATTTTTCTACGGGCAGCGCAAAAAAAGAAAAAATAGTTAAAGATGCGAGTTTTAAAAAAGTAGATTTTCAAAAAAGTAGATTTTCAAAAAAATAAAATAAAAGAAATCTCCGGTCTCAATATTGACGACAATTTTTTATCGAAGAGCGCTTATGTCAGTAAACACACGGTTTAATATCATATGTCCTCATTTGCTTTGTTCACGAGATATAACTGGCCAAAGTGACCCTTGCTGTGTGTGCTCAGTTCCGTGCGACTGATGGTTGTTATTAGCTTGCATTGTGCGGTAATCTCAGTTTTAATTCTGTTGCAGCAAAACCTTGCTCTGGCGGCTTTTCGTCAAAAAAATGTGTTCACAGATTTTATTTGTGTGTAGCGTGTGCAAAAGTGGGCTGCTGCTGCCCTCTAAATGGCTAACGGGTGAACAGTTTGCAGCCTACAACCTCGCGTACAATAATCAGAGGAAAGACGGGCGCGCCTGTTCAAGATATCAATCGCTTCTTCTTCCTGAAGAAATGCCTGGTCTACCTCATCGCGGTTAGACAGGTTTTCCTTGTGGAGCGTAAAGCAATGCAAGCAGACTTCGCAGGTGTCGCGAAGATCCTCAGCCTATGACAGTAGCTTCTGGAGGTAGGCAACAACAAAAAGAGCAAATAAAAAAATTTGCGCAACGAAAATGTTTTCCTCAGCAATCTTCTTTTTGTGAACGCGTAAATAATCGGCACAGAATAATCGGACGTAACCATGGGCCGCGCGCATCACGTGTAGTGAACAGCTAGACCTAGAGCAAGTCGAAACGTTTATACTGAACGGCACCGCACAAATTATCTCATATCTGCGTAGCTGTCGTGAATGCGTTTCCAGAACTGCTCGCGGTTTAACATTTTATGACTAAGGCTGTCTAAGCGCTTTGGGCTGTAATAATTTGTAGGCCACACTCAATGTCAAAACTAAGGGTAATGTCCGTCTTGCGCCACCAATGACCTCTGCTGTCCTCGACGTGGGTAAGCACTTTAGTAAAGTGGCAACAAAACATCATCAATTGGGCAGCTTCGGCCACTCATGGCTTAATCATGCCGCACCGCACGTTTTCTGGCTGTTGAAACGCTGAGGTAAAGGTCGAGATGATACAGGAAGACGTTATCTGCGACACCGAAAATATGTGATAGCGGGAAGTGAAATAAACGGCTCCGAATTGATTGAGCTAACTTTTTACAAATGTTGTTATAGCACAGTGCGCGTCGAATGGGGAAGATGGTTAGAGCGTACAATGCACGTAATAGAAGGGAAGCAAGCAGGCAGTGAGAAAACAACTGCATAATAGCGCACCTGCTGATTGTGGCATTTAGTAACAGATTAAGTTGGCCTTCACTGCATACAGATGCTTTATTCTATGTGCAAGGAGAGTTTTGACAAAGTGACCTCAACTATGTGCTCGCGGTGTCTCACGTGCTTCTTATTAGCGAATACTGGCGGGGTAAGTTGAGGCTGTAAGCTGCAAACTGCGTACGCGTTAGGCCTTTAAAGAGCAGCAGCAGCACACCCCCGCACACGCTAGACACAATTAAAGTTTGAGAATACATTTTTCTTGACGACAAGACACCAGAGCAAAGTTTCACTGCAGCAAAATAATTAAAACTAGATTTACGTGCAATGGAAGCTGATGACAACTATGAATCGCACTGAAGTGAGCACACACAGCAAGGATCATTTTGGCCACTTATATCTCGTAAACGAAGCAAATGAAGACATATGATATTAAAACCGTGTGTTCACTGATATAAGCGCTCTTCGATAAAAAATTGTCGTCAAAATTGAGACCGGAGTTATTTTTATTTTATTTTTTGAAAATCGACTTTTTTGAAAAAACTCGCTTCTTTAACTATTTTGTTCTTTTTTTTGCGCTGCCTGTAGGAAAATTATCTTCCGTATAAATGTTGCAAAGGCTATTTTCTATATTTGATATTGTTTTCAAGTTTCTGTTTGTAATAGCAAAGGCGCCAAGGCGCCTCAAACTTAGGACTCTTTTTTGATTTCGGCCGTGTTTGCTATTTTTTCACATTTTCTTCTTTTTGAGGACGGCGTAAAAAAGCATGGATGTAATTCACAGTAATGTGTATTAAAACAAGCAAAAAAATTGTCGACACATCATTTATAGTTCACGCTAAATTCGGCCGTGAAATCCGAAAACATTGCAGTGAGCAAAAACAGGAGGCACGCGCCGCCGCCTTCAAATATTGTTTTGGCGCGCTGGGAGCGTTCCTTGCAAACAAAATTTTCGGTTCCGTGCACTTTGAATGTGCCCACATAACATATAAAAAACCCAGGCAAAACAAAAATTGCGACCGGACAGGCATGTTCGATCTCTCGTGGAATCACCCCTCTGTGAAATCAATAGCTGAAGCAAGAGATCGAAAGCCGTCTTGCTGCAGTGATACTGGCATGGGAAATGCAAAGTGCAGTGCAAGCCCAATGTTGGTGAATGTAAAGGGGGAGTTCATCCGAATTGCTGTGGTCCATCCGGCACTGTTTGAAGGTGCTGTAGCATATGAGTTGAAGTGTGGCATTTATATTGTTCCCAAAGAGATGTGCAACATAAATGCTTACACTTATTTTCACCACCTAACACAAATTAAAACAAGTGTTGCAACGCACGTTGAAAGGTAAAAAAAGTTGTAGTGATTAATATTTACATTGGTTGTGCTTGTATTGCATGATATCATAAAATTTCGTGTCGTCAGTTCGTGTACGCCAACGTGCGCAAGCCACAATGTGTACTATCTGATACATATTTTAGCTGAAATGCCACAATGCCTAATGAAACACGTTACAGCATGTCCTAAAGCGTAGCTCATTGTTTACATCCTTCCTACATTTTCCCTGTAATCTTAGAAAAAAAAATCGGCCTAATAACTGTCACTTCACGTTTCTCACGTACGTCCCGACTGTGTCGTTTGTCACGTATGTACCGACTGTGTTTGTTTGAGCAGGTGCCAATGGTTAAGGTGTTTACATTCATTTGCGTGCAGCTACATTCTTTCACTCATCTTGTCAGCCCTCAGCATCCGGCAAATACAATGCTATTCCATTGAAGCTTTCATAAGTGCGCACTCTAATCGTTTTTTTTTTTTTCTATGGCAGGTTTGAAGTGGAGTGCCGGAGAGAAGACAGGGAGCGGCTAATGGAACGTCTCGAACGTCTGGAAAAGAAAGCGAGATTTACATCGTAGGAGGCTGCAGAAAAGTTTTTATTTCTGGTTCTGAAGAAATTCATATCGCTACAGCGGTATGTTGGTCGCAAACTGCACTACAGGTAGCGCATTGAAATATAAGCTGAAGTCAAAACTAGTCTGATCTGCACTTTTTTTGTTGAACCTGAAACTCATCAATTCACCATGCCTGTGCATGTCGTATTTACTTCATGCAGCTAGGGCTGAAAGATATTTGTCCCGTATCTGTACCCTTGTTCACAGTAAAGACAACATCTTTTCATCTCCGGGTTCACTCCCACTTTCAGTGATGTCATTGATCGAAGCAATTTTAGCCCAACTTCTGGAGCAGATGAAACCCCGCTTTGGTGAAGAAAATGAGCCTTTTCCAGCATTAACAATCCAATATTTTCGAATGCTAATATTTATTTCTGTAACATAAGCAGCTGCTCAGTTTTTAACGAAATGGAATACCTTTCTACCTAGATGCATGTGCACTACAGGCAGAAATTGCCGGGGCTGCTGTATCTCAGCAGTTAATAAAATGGGTTCAAGAGTTTATATGCGCACTGCTCGGTGTATTTAACGCAATAAGTCACGCAAGAAGCTGTCGTTAAATAAGAACTGTAGTTGCACGAAGTATTACTTTCTATATAATAGCAAAGCAGTTACAAACTGTATTTACTTGTTTTAATAATGCTAAGCCACCGAATGAGAGAGTAATCGTTCAAAACGTTACTTATGGAGTACAGAGAAATAACATTGCTTGACAGCACTGCACTTTCATTCTTGGAGGGTGAGGTAATCCTCAAGGCATGGAGGGTGTACACCGAAGTAGTCCGAAATCTGAGACCCATACGTACAAGTGTGGCAGTTTGCTAGTATACCACTGAACTTGTACATACGAGGTACATGTTGCACATACACCCTTTGGTTCTTTCTAAAATCTACAAAGGCAAATAAACCCACAATCTTGCCGAAACCTCACTCAACGGCTTGCCTGACTGAGCTCATAGCTTTGTTAAATGCCTTGTGTGGCTCAGAGATACAATTATAGCCATATGGCTTCAGCAAGAGGGGCCGAAGGGGATAAGCAGGGTCGCCGTAGAGGCAATAGTTGTGCCCTTGGACAAGCCGCTCCAGCTGCTGGTAGGTGTTGCTTCTTCCCAGCATCCCTAGGAGGAAAAAAAAGAAGACATTTAACTTATTTACTATTGGCCCATATGTATTGTGTGCCCAAAAAATGAAAGGTGTCTTTATAAGATATATGGCTTGGAAGAAACGTACCTGAATCGTGTCGACTACCAAAGTACGGTCCCATCATTTGAGCGATGATTCCATTGGGGCACATAATGGACTGAAACTTCATAGCGTGGATGCGCTTATGGCCTGAAAAAAATATCTTCTGATTTCGTGAAGGCCGGCATATCGGGCGTGTCGTGCCGTCAATGAATCAGCAGCAGTTTGTCAAGGGAGCTCCCTTTGAGTGAATGGCCTATGGGTGGAAAGAGAAATGCAATTTCATTCGATGCGCACAGGCACAGAGTGTTCATATCGGCCTCTTGCCGAGTATGCCAGAATGTGGGCTTGTGCATGAAATGTCGCTGAAAAGTCGTCATTGAATTTGAAGGGCGAAATCAAAACTGATCTCTTCAGACGCCCTGAAAATTCGATGATGAATATCTCGAAGTACATGCTACTTTTCTGATGTCTAAAAAAACAGGAGTGTCTTAAATTACTATGCACTACGACTTTCTAATACAAACAACTTCACCCCAGTGAAGAATTAAAAAAGTAATCAACGAGTTTGTGTCAATTAGTCGCGTCAATGTCACTTTAGCTGTGGGAAAGTATTTCCGCCTTGACAGAGTGTACATGTGCGAAAGTGACGGGCGCCTGACTGTCATTGAATTTTTATAAGAAATATGTATTGTCTACAAAAATACGCCCTGCATAAACCAGCATGTAACAAAAACTCATTTTGTTACATTTCATTGCGGTGCATGTCTAACACACTTTCTGAGCGTCTTCCGTCATATATAAATAATTCTCTCAACGCCTATCCAACCAAACCTGCGCATTTCACGTCTTATTATTTACCTCCAAAGCGCCGATCGTTTCATGTAGTAAATGCAAAGTTTATCTGTGAGAAGTCCTCAAGCGCAGCGATATTCAGCCACTTGTGGTTGTTCACGTCTCGTAGAAGATGTCCAAAATTGTCCTCAATGTGTTGGAAAACGTCGTTGGCCACGGCAGAAATAACCGAGTAATGCCTGCCAAAAACACCCTCCAAATCACTCAGCCTGTTGGGGTGGGCAAGCCTGCGCAAAGTTATGCACAGTGCTTCTTCACCGGGCAAAGCTACCCTTTGGGCTGTGTAGATTGTGTCCGGTATGTGCAATGCAGCCTTCAGTCTTCCGATGTCCCTCTTTTCGAATCTAAAATACGTTCTGAAGACGCCAGCGTCCATGCGCTCAGTATTCAGAAGCCCATAGGCCGAAAGAGGTTCACGTCGTTGCACTGAAAGCAGTTCTAACACAAGAAGGTCCTCGTTGTCTGTCCATCGCAGTTGTGAGAGAAGGAGGGGATCTTGTAGCACGCTTTGCATTCTTGCTCGCGGGCTAGAGCACTCGCTATACACAAAGGGTACAGGAGAACGCAACGGAACTTGGGCGAGCACAATGTATACCTAACAGCATGAAGCCACCATGCCGATAAGATTGGATAATTGTAGCTTAGATTGTAGTGCAGCGCCAAGCCAAGGTAACAAAAAAAAAAAATAAAAAGGCTCATGCGTCAATCACCACCGTAACGCAAAAAATAAATCAATTCACACTGTTTTAAAGCAGAATTTCCTTTCTTGCTGCAACATAAGTACAATTTTTATTTTCCTTTTCAACATACTTTTTACTTTCATGCACCTGTGGCGTTGCGCCTGCCTTGACCGAAAAACGCTTGGCTAAAACCAACAACGCGCGTTGCGCTCCGGTAACGTTGAGCGTTTGAGCGGAGCGGGGAACGGAACGCAGAATCGGTCAGCTAAAAGCGCCTATAAAGTGGACTTGCGGTGCAGAAGGCTTAAAGGGCCCCTCACCAGGCCACATAGCAAATTTTAGTTAGACGCTGGATGTTGTTGTGTGCCGAATGAAGAGCAGTATGCCGCAAGAATTTTTCAAATCGGTTCATTACGAGCTGAGAAAAACAATAATTTGTGGCGGCGCGAAACCATGATGCGAGGAGGCGGGTTTCAAACCCTTGCCACTCGCCCCGTGTAGCCTTCGCAAGCCAAATCCCTTCCCTGCCCTCTTCACTTGACACATACGCATGAACACGTCATGCGCATGCATGGTCACGTGCGCATGACGTGCCCGAGCCAGCCGCAGCACGCGAGCGGCGTTGCACGGCCGCTACCTTTTTTTTTTATGTAGCGGCCATGGGCGTTTTGTCGGCGTTCTCTGTGGTGTACTGCCTGTCTCCGCGGGACGGGCATGAAAGTTGAGACATTTATACGGGCACGAGAGTGGCGATATCATGAGCCAGTGCCGCATTAACCTTTCCTTGGACGCCGTAGAATAAACGAGCATAATGAGTGCTCGAACGCGCTAGAACATTACTTTCGTTTCCAGGGCTGGCGTCTGCTCGATCAACGGCTCGATGCGCTAACCGCGGGGACACGAACGCATGGGAAAGGGAGGCACATTAGCCCCGCATGTCGCTGCAATTCACGAAAAAAAAATTAAAAAGACGCACACATTCCCTTTGTGCGTCTCATTATTTCTCTCAAGTTTTATTAATCTATTCAAGCAACAAATTACACAAACTACACATGTCGTGTCAAATAATTATCGCAGCGTCACGTGCTACTGTTGGCGACGTCAGAGCACAGTCGTCTACGTAGAGGAGCGATGTCACAGCACTACCATCAACGTAGGGCCATTTTCTCATGTATGTCATCCCCTCATTCTCTAAAGCGCGCGCCCGCGAGAGGAAGGGCAAGCAGCGTTCACCTTGAAATTTGACCCATTTCCGCGGCGCGTAGCGTCGCAAATTTTGGCATACGTGATCGTGAATTCCCAGTGTATGCATTGCGCTCGTTAGCTCAAAATTGTCAAACCTGGTGAGGGGACCTTTAACAAAAGTTGTTTACAAGGTCTGCTCATGTTTTCTGTTGCCGCGCAGAAATATCGATGCTGTCTTCAGTCGCCTCTTTCCAAGATACGGCCACAAGTCAACCCAAGACATGTCAAGATTCGTTTACCTTCATGTTTTTCGCGGCATTGCATGAATCTGATGCGTGATGCGTGTGCGTTTCACGAGCGAGGACGACATTGACCTCGAACGCGGCGTGTCGACAGAAACCTATGCGTTTCTGGTCGTCAGAACTCAACGTTTTTGCAAACGGGACATGGGGCGTGTTCCAATACTCACTGTAGACAGCTAAATAGACAGCTAAGTGGACAGCAGCCATCTTAAGTCCCATTCCAATTCTCACGTAGCCGGCAAAATAGACAGCTTCGAAAAGGCGCCATCTGAGCCAAACACGATGCAGGCTACTTTGCTGTCCAAACAAGATGGCGGCTCAGCGAACTGCTCGGATAGCTCCGATGTCGCCGGTATGGTCGTCTGCACACCAGCAGACGCTTTTCCAGGCGCTCTATGTGAGCTACGTTCAATTTTTGATAGATTTGAACACGAAACAAGGTAAAGAAATAACTGTTACGTTTGTTTTTCTTAGCTTTTTCTTGTCGACGCGAGGTGGCGTCACGTCGCGCAGACGCCATCCAGACGCGTTCTATTTCTCGGAGTACCGGGGCTCGATGCTGTCTTCTAAGCTGTCAGCGTAGACTGTCTACGATGCTGTCCAAAATTGGAACACAGCCATGGAGGCGCGACAACGGTGAATTTGGATCAGCTCGACTTATTGGGGCTTTTGTGGATTCTACAGTGCATTTAGTGTTTTTATGTCCAGATGGCGCCGTATGTGCTTGCGTTATCGTTAGCGGGAATGCCTTCCGCCTTTTCGGTCGGTTTCAAGATTGTGATAGTAGCAGCAGGTGTTGCACCCAAGAAACTTCCGGTCACTTCAATTATCACTCTCTAACGCTGAAGCAGAAAGCGTGCTTTTGAAGTTGTGCCAGAGTAAGGAAAGACTCTTTTTCCGCTTCGAGGTAAAAAGAAGGCGCTTAAAGTTAAGGATTAACTCTTATAATGTTTTGTGTGCAGCTTAGAAAAATATTTATTTAAAATATATGGCCAGACACAGGGAAAAAAGTGTTGAAAATGTGCCGGTTACTCGCTAAGGCTTTTGTTCCTTGCCAACGCTACTCGGCTACGCCGGTGCACAAAACCGGAAGCCGTCCAGCAGCTTTGTTTGTAAACAGCGAAATGGTCTAACTTTCCTTGACAGCACTGTGGAAGCTACAGAACCGAAGTGCATGCCTGCTACCGTGCCAAGAAATAGTACTTACGTTTACTGATAATTTTCTCGTTTTTCTTGCTGAAATAAATGTTGCTTTATTTATTATGAGACTGAAACAGTTGCGGGAAGTCGTAGGTAAAATACAGTTATTGTTCACCTCGCAAGAATGCCTTCCTTTTCTTTCCATTTCTGAGACAGCACCACCTTTTCAGCATGCCCGTTTTCCAAAGTAAACATGGCGTCCGTGACGTAGTGGGTCAGTGTGCGGCCGCAAACGCACCGTTTAGTTCTCCAAGAAAAATGTACTCGTAATATGACACTAAAATGTACTCTGAACAATCGAAATGTCTCTCCCGTTCACATTCCCTTCACATTTTTCGTGAATATGTTTTCTAAACGCGTTAACGATGCGAGCGAGCAAAACCGAAATCAGCCGCAAGCTGCCGTACTACTTGCGGAGCAACACGAATGTGCGGAAGCCCCGCCTCCGTAGCCTTCGCTCCAATGTCAAGATAAGTTGTCGTCGAGTATGAAAGACCACCAGCTGGCACGCAGCGCGTTCCGTTTTAGCGTTAGCGTTGAGACGCACGCTAACGTTAACGTAAGCGTTTCCCGCTATACTAAAATTCGCTAAAGTCGCGCCTTTTACCCGTATCTTAGACGCTGACCAGCGTTTGCGTCGAAATGCAACGCTAGCCATCACTTTCCACGGCGTTACGAGACGCGCGCAAAACCTAACTACTTCGCGTAGCAGCATACATGTGCAGACGCTCCGCCCCCGTAGCTTTCCCTTCATTGCCAAGAAAAGCTGAACGCGAGTATAGCCATCACTTTCCACGGCGTTACGAGACACGCGCCAAACCGGACTACTTCGCGTAGCAGTACATGTGCAGAAGCTCCGCCCCCGTAGCTTTCCCTTCATTGCCAAGAAAAGTTGTCCGCGAGTATAGTGTAAGGGTTTGTGCTGGTAGGTGTTTTATATTGTTTTGTCACAATTATGATTGTTGTTCGTCTATTGTACACATTTTCTTGATTCACATACACACATATGTTTCCACTATAGCAACGGTTTTCTAACCACCATGACAGCGGACCGTGAGCGTTGACGATAAAGCTAGGTCCTAAGGTCCATAATTTCTACGTTGAAATCGCCGACTACTATAAAGGGTTTGTGCTTCTAGGTGTTTTATATTGTTCTGTCGCAATTATGATTGATATTGGTCTATTGTTAAGCCTGTTTTAGAGGATTTTACACTGCACAACGGACAAGCCTAAACCCTAAGGTGCTTCAACCCTAAAATGCAGCCAGCTTTACTCCATGAAAGTCGTCGAAAAGAGCGGAATTTATGCACGCCCCTCGTCAAGCCTTTCTATGTTTTTGCAAGTCTTTCTGGGTATTTCTATGTTTTTGAAGTCTTTTCTATGTACTTCTCCGTTATATCATTGCTCTTTATTTGACACTCTATGTGAGCTATTGGTTGGAGTGTGCGAGTAGTCTTGGCTATCATGGAAGGGTGAACGCCACAAAGAACCGGCACTCGCCTTTATAATCCCTATCTGAGCCTATTCTTAGCAGAGAGCTGCATCCTGACAGGCGTTTCCAGACAATGGCGTTCTGATGCTCTTTCCACCGAGCCTCGCTACTGCAGGCGCCCCTCTCATCCGCTCACATTCTCTACTTAACACCACCCTCGCCACTCCCTCGGCGAGACACCACATCGAGACCTCGCAGCCAGCGCTCAGCGAACACCGGCGGACGGCGAAGGCTCGACAACTGTTGGCAACGCCGCTTTATCCCCACCTGTTCTCTCACTTCTCGTCACGTCACTTTCTTTTTCAATGTTTCTGCCACGTGTATAAACAAACATTGACTTCAGTGTGGCCATTGACCACGAAAGATGGATCAAATACAGGCCGGGGCAGCTAGTGTATAGGCACCGTGCAGCCAAGTTTTCCAGTGTGACCGCAGCGCCAGAGCGCAAAGCCTAGCGGATAAACAAAGCAATATTGAGACGGGGTCGGTCAAAATGGAACACGATGCGCGCATCTCCTTCCCTGAATGAGTGGGCGGATTGTAGCCGGGCTACAAAAGGGGACGCGTACGCCCGTCTGTTTTCTGCGTGCCCTTAACTTGGGACGGGACAGTGCGAGCAACGCAGCTCCCTGAGGTCAGTGCACGGCGCCTGTACGGAGACGAAGTCAACCAATAAAGCAATGAATAAAGAAGTTTATTTTCCAACATAATAATTAGGGGTCTTTAGTTGTCATTTTCACTACTCTCACGGCGACAGTACTAAATGATCCGGGCTTTTACGCACCTATCTAATCCACCCCGTTAGTCCGTTAAAGGGGCTTCATCTCATCGTTTTCATCACAACTCGAATCCGCACTGCTCTAGTTTTCGTCCCCCAGGGGTTGAGTACAACAGCTGGACCACGGTCATCAACATCGTCGATGATGTGGTCCAGATTTCTTATCACACGCTCCTGTTTGAGAATGTGCTCCATATAGCTGTTCCACTTCTCAGCAGTCACTTACACGATGCCTTGCCGAACCAGAGGCTTGGAGATTAAACATCTTCTTTGCCCTCTCCGGGAAGCCCTTGATGTCGTTCTGTCGACAGTCGAGATCGACATGATTCGTGCGCAGACTGCATAGTGCCGTCAATGTATGTTCATACACACGACTACTCGGTTGACCAGCGTTGATCCACGTTTCGTCGGTAAATATATTGGCCACCTTGGCGTCGCAACTCCGCTATTGGCACAGGTACCAGCGGTGACATTGCAAAATGTGCGTCGCTTTTATGAGGAGTGCTTTCCGAGGGCGTTATCTGAACTTGAAGCCAGGATTCTTCAGCCCCGTCTGCATCGTCGCTGTAGACACGGTCGGCAGCGTCTCGTCCTCGTCGAAACGCTCAGTGTTGTACACGTTCCTTTAAAACAGGAACGAAGGCTCGTTCCTCGTTCCTTCCCAATCTTGGAACGAGTTCCCGTTACAAGTTCCTTCAGTGCGAAAGGAACGCGTTCCAGTTACTTTTCGAAAATTGGAACGTGTCGTTACTTTTACGTTACATTTGAATTTTTAATCAAAATGTAGTGCCGGATAACCGCGAGGCGAAATATGGGGAGCAATTTAAGCTAACATCGAGCTACATATATATTTTACGAATTTGACATCGCCGGCAGTAGGTTATAGGAGGTATTCACGTGACGCCATCTCCAAGGGGCGCTAGCGCGGCAGTCGCCATACTCCTGGTCTCGCGTGCGAATGTGATCGTTGGACTACAACCAAAGTTCTCGGCAGCGCGTGCTATGTTTATATTTTTCTAAGAAAACGGCTCAGTGAGGTGCAGCGCCGCCAAACATGGGGCTTTCATATGCCGGATCGCTGTACGACCATGGCTATAGCGGCGCACTCGCTGACGCCGCCTGGCGGCAAGAGCTCAGTGAGTACCTCCTACATGTACATAAAATGAATCTAAAGAAACGCTCCTACACGCATTTTTTAGAGACTCCCGGCCCTACTACAGACATGTCTAACTGCAACTATCGTGTTCGTCTATTACAAGTTCAACACATGGGGTATACTATCCGCGTGAGTCTTCAAATGCGCCGGCATAATACTGCGCTTCAGATATTCAAACAGAAATTCCCACGCATGCGCCAATATAAATAAGTTTCCTGCACAGGAAACCATATCGAAAAGAATACATAGGCGTTTAATGAGTGCTGATTCAATATCGCAGTGTGAGTAGAAAATAATGTCCAGGATACATAATCGCAACTTAGTAAAGTCCCTTGTTCGCACTAAACAAGGCTCGCATCTCGATGTTGGTATCCGACTGAGGAACCGGTTTTCTCATCAGCATTTCGTTGGCAATGTTGAAGAGCCGTTCCATCAAGTGCTTGAGGGTACTGCCGTGTTGTACACAAATAGCGACAAGTCAACCGTGGTCGTAGGGGCGAGGGCAGGCTCAGCGGGCGCAACAAGAATGTAGCACTGGACATAGGTCCGCAACAGACCTGGAGCTCACTCAGACTCACTAATGAATATATTTTGCCCTTAGGGATCCCTTAAACTCAGACTCAACAAAATTTTCTTCAACCGGACTCACTCGGACTAAGACTCACTGAAATATTTTTCAGCCGGACTCACTGGTACTCAAACTCACCAAAATATTACTCACTCAGACTCAGACTCACGCCTCTATCTGGGTCTGAGTGAGTGGACTCATGAGTCCATTAGCGCATCATTGGCTTTTTCGAACATTGTGTAAATGGTGTTTAACACCAATATTTCGCATAATCGGTGCTCTACTTTGTTCCTCTTGATCTCGTACCTTCAAGTACGAGTTATCAGTGGTTGCAATCCAGTAAGGACATTTTCATTGAAGCATATGACTCGAACGAACGAAGAACTTCCCGTGAAAGAGTTTGGGGGAGGAGGTGCCGTGACTCCCCCCCGCCTTAACTCACTCCTCTGATCAACAAATATTGATCTGGCGTATGAACGCTAGTGCGTTGCAGTAAGTGTTAATCGGCGTGAGTCTAGATGTGATATAAGGCTTATAGCAATGCTAAAGTCTGGTAGAAAGATGTACGCGTGTCGTTTATTGAATGCCAGGCGTTATCGGTGCGGCGGCTGTCGAACTGAACTATAATAAAAGTTGCAGATCTGTGCTTCACTCATTTTCTGTGGCCTTGTGTGGCGTTGTGATTGGCTCCTCTGTCCCATGTGCGTCAAACACCAGATTCGTGAGATGATTCGCGCCGTTCGAAAACTCCGCGGAACCACGCGTAGGCTCCTCGACTACGGTAAGTCGGCTCCCCCACTTTTCCCTATGCCGACAAGGCCATAGGGACGCGCAGCAAAACCGCCTGAGTAAGCCCCCCCCCCCCCCCCCCCCCCCCCTCAGACACACACCCACAAAAGCTACTGTTCAGTTGGCAGAACGAAAAGGTCACCGAGGTAAAAAAAATGCTTGCGCTTTCCTGGCGGCAGCCTTGCAATGGGGTTCGATGATTTTGAATGTCAATTAAAAGTTCTCCAAGGTGTGTCTACACTCAAGGACGGCCCGTGATTGCTGTCAGACTGGCTCAGACAAAAAAAAAAAAAAATCAGCTGTTCCTCCCGCGCGTGGTCGGTCTTGAAATCGCGCGCTTCCCTGCGCCCCCGGCGGGCGCTTTAAAGTGACAGGCGAGCGGTAGATTCTTGCACCTCACGGAGTCGCCCATCCACCCTGTTCTGCATTATGTGCTGTGTTCGGGCGCCTGTTCAGTACCGAGGAACTTTTACAGAAGGAACGCCGTTCCCCATGCCGTTCCTACGTAAACGTAACGAGTTACCGTTACAGTTCCACCGATCCTTAATGGAACGGTGGCGTTCCTCCGTTCCTCCAAAAAGGAACTAGTTCCTGGAACGTCGTTCCTTGGAACGCCGTTCTGTACAACACTGGAAACGCTGCATCACCTCGGCGATAACTCGAATTTCGCACCTCTTAAAAAAAGCTGTGCACCATTTGTCGCAAGACGCTCACGTCAAAATCGCAAGTTTTCTTCACCTGCTCACGACCTGTTGCACCGGAACGCTTCTTCGGTGACAGCATTCTGCCCGCCTACTATGTCTGCGTTTGCCACCCGTAGAGGTTGGCACCCGTATAGCGTTGGCTCTCTCACCTGGCTGACTGTTGCCGTCCTCTTGATGAGCCAATTCCACGTGCATTGTGCGCGCGCTAGACTTTAAAACCTTTTAAATGTAACTGCTTTACCGGATAGGGGAAACCACGCGTATTGGATGGACGGTACACAGGCGAGACATCTTCTGTCGACACAACCGACTAGGGCGACGCCATGTTGACGAAAGACATCGCATCAACACATCTCAACAGACCTCCGCAGAGATGTGTCCGTGAAAGTTTCCTCCATTATTTTCACGATGGTATGAATCAATCTTCATAATTTAACATATCCGTGCTAAGCCAATTGCGGTGACATACAGGTTATTCTGTTTTGTTATTGCTTTCCGACTTTGTGTACGGTAAGTTCTATGTAAAATAAGTTTCCTCGTTTCATTGTCCTATACTTGGGACATACCAGTAATGCTGCACAATTTGCACGTTTTCCTTTGTATAACTCAATTGTGGCGCAAGGCATGGAGATAACAAATAGTACGCAAGTTTATTAGGTACAGGCGTGCTAGTTGGTTGCACACGAAATAGCAGCGCAAATTTAGGTGACAAGGACGAACAAAGTAACACACTACGCTTACGCTGACCTTCAGCTGGAGTTCAAAGCCTCTGTTTCGTGGCTTCGTTCGTCCTTGTTTTATGGATTTTCGCTGCTGCTTTACCGATCGAGTACATAAGCACCTGCATGCTGTTCTTTCAACGCGTGTTTGCTGAATAAGCTTCATTTTTTTGTAAAATACATCGATTTAAAGCTATAAGCAAACCCTGACAATGCTGCAGTCCCACTACACATTGTTAAGCACAGTCTTGCCTAAATATTAGATAGATAGATAGATAGATAGATAGATAGATAGATAGATAGATAGATAGATAGATAGATAGATAGATAGATAGATAGATAGATAGATAGATAGATAGATAGATAGATAGATAGATAGATAGATAGATAGATAGATAGATAGATAGATAGATAGATAGATAGATAGATAGATAGATAGATAGATAGATAGATAGATAGATAGATAGATAGATAGATAGATAGATAGATAGATAGATAGATAGATCACATCTGAACTGGTTGGCTAGGAAATATGCACTGCCCTATCTTTTTTATCACAATGTCTCTCAGTTAATAAAGTTTGACCGACCAACTAACCAAGTGGAATTGATGCGGTGAAAAAGTGTTAAGCTACAGTTTAGGCGCCACAAAGCACGGCATGCTGAAGAGCACTGGCCAAACGCATTGCCTTTGATATTTACGGCGTGGCATGATATACAGGGCGTTTTTGTTTCTTTTTTTAGAAAATACAGATTTTTTATGAAGATGTTGTGGCAGGCCCCTGTCGTCTTCGCAAACGAACTCTACGCCGAGGCGGAAACACTTTTCACTACACACCAAATGCAAAGATAAAGGGGGTATTTCGGACGACTTGCCGTTCATTCTGCGTTCGCACGGAATCTGCAGAGAACAATATGGAGCGATGCAAATAAGCAGTACGGACCACTGCACAGAATAGACCCGACGTGTAGCTTTCATATGCCACAGGAACTAACCAGACAAGATGAAACTTGCATTCGCCTGGCTGAGACTGCGACGTTGCCTACACGAAATACTTCAAGCACAAGATCAGGCAGTCGGACTCATCCACGTGCGCCACATGTAACACTCGGGAAGACCTAAAGCACGTACTCTGCGACTGTTCCCGTTACGACGCCGAACGACAGATTCTGAAGGAAGCACTTCATTTGCAATGCAGCTAGAGCTTGGAGCTGCGGCACCTTCTCGGCCCGTGGCAAGGCAGCAGTTGTGCGATGCGCAACACAAAAGCGCTGTTGGCGTTCTTGAGGAACACTCAGCTTAACCAAAGCCCGTGAAGGACTCTTTTTATGTATATATGTGTGTTTGTGACTGTACGTACTATTTGTGTGTATGTGGTGTATATGTGATCATTGTATATACCATAATCACCCGACACCTGAAGTAGCAAGCCAGGCGACAAACCAGGCTAACCTCTCCGAGCATTTCATTAAAGAATATTATCTCTCTCTCTTGCCGTTCTCCTGACCAGATTCTACTGCGACGCGCTTTTTTTCAAAGTTGGTCGCATGATCTTCCGGTCTGACGTAACACAGTTGTCGCATTTTCTGCGTGCCCTGCGCGCTCAGTTTCTATATCCTCTCGAGCGGGGCCTTGAATTTCGATGATTATTACTTCAAGTTGCGTGTATTTTTTGGGTGTTTTAACAGCGAAGCGGTTCATAGTAGAGTCCTCCATGTCCGATGTGGACATAACGCAGATGGTCATATTGCGGGCATGTGCCACAGAAATTGGGCAATTTCCACTGCTATATTATCCACAGAAATAGCGTTTTACGGGTATGTGCCACAGAAATGGAGTAAATCCCACTACTCACCACTGGTCCACTAAGCATGAAGAAGAAAACTTGTTGCGGGCCGGAAGCTGTTGAAACTCACAGCTTACAACCAGATGAAGAAGAAGACTCCGGGCGCCGAAGGCGCGCGCAGTAGTAATAAACAGAATAACAAGAAACGAACAACCTTGCTTTCGTTCGCCTAGAAAGCAGGTGTCTCGTCTCGTTTCTGCGATATTTGAGCTTTAAGAATGGTCTAGCTTTCTCGATCTCCGGATGAACAAGCAGCCCGAAGTGCTCGTCAGCGACAATTGACGCGGGAACGGGCTAACGCACTGCAATGGCCAGTATGGGATTACGGGACAATTGGTGAATGTGAATATTTTTTTAATCGGTATGCCATAAATTGTCACGTCCCACAACTTTTCATTACAAAGAACGGTCCTAGAGTTAATAAATAAAAGTTAATTAACGAATTTTTGTTAATTGCTTATTTCATTGTAACATTATGTGCGGCAAAGTTTTCAAGCCTCGGCGCAGAGTTCGTTGGCGAAGACGACATGGGCCTGACTGCAATAGCAATTTCATTAAAGAAATCTATATTTTCTATAAAAAAGCACCCCATATAAGGCGCCTCCGTGCTTAACTATATAGTTCAACTATGTCGCTGTTTGAAATCCATGACGTCACCATCTGATCGTGTAGGAGCTTTAAGAAGGCGTCATCACCAATACCTCGTCTTGATTGAGGTCTGTGTTTAGTTGTGTTTCGCAAAGCATGCACTGACGTAAAGGAAACAAACAGGCGCTGCCAATGCGAACCCCTGTTTAAAAAGAAAACTACGTACGGTGTTGTTCGCAAACAGAAATGAACCAAGCCGAGATATTGCCGAAGCATATCGCAGGCACATATATTGTGATTGGTGTGTCAGCGAGATTTCGATCCCATTGCCCCAAAAAGAAACAGAATTTTCGAATGGCCTGTTTACCCCGTTCTCTTGTTTATCCAGGTCCAGTCAAGTCAAGTTTATTAAATAGTTCAGTTGAGTTACATGATTAGCGTATTACAGCAGGAGGTCCCAAAGTTTCAGAGAAACTGACAGCGGGACCTCCTATGGCTACATGAATGGGGTAATTACCAAAAATACAGCAATAGTATACGGACATGTGAGTAATATTGAATAAGCTTGATTAACAATAAAAATACGATCAATACATAACATAATGGTAATACCCACTATTGAAAAATAACATGAAAATAATCAAAAGCAAGTGATGAAGCAGGAAAGAAAAACAAAACAATATTAATGAACAGCTCTACGTGACAAATGCAACTCGTTTCATTATCAGTGTTATCAGTTATACAAAGGCAAATTGAAGTAATAAAATAGCACAGAAATGTTGAGAGCTAATAACAGTTAATTACACAATTCGGATGAGTTGATTAATTTCTGAAGGAAATATTTCTTGCTGTGCGAGGTGAAAATATGAATGTTCTGCGATGATTTCAATTCGGAAGGCAATGAATTCCAAATGGCTATGCTAGTAAATAAGGTTGAGAACTTGCCGAGTAAATAAGGTTGAGAACTCGCCGGCACGCATCATGTCACCGAAATAAAATTTGTGCTCGCAATTAACATTCAGTTTTGAGTCAGCGTTCGTTTCGTCCAATTCTTCGTCCCTCGTATGTGCAGCGCTGCACGTTCAACGAAACATGTTAGCGTGCTAACTAGCCCAACCTGCACTGTCAATCTTGATATCGCCTTTAATTAAACTGCGGGAGTAAAATGAAAGCGTTTCACAATTCATTCGCAAAAAGCACCGGAGTTGATCATCGCCGCAAGGTTGGCCTAAGACGGCTTTGAGGCATCTCGGTTACCACGCGCCGCTGGTTAGCGGATCCTATAGGGCATTTTGCAACTAACGCCGGCTGTCTCTTTTCAAATCATCTGATATAATGTTTACTTTACGCTCTCTCGAAATGCGAAAGAAGTTTTGTCTATTGTTCCCAATACCAAGTGCAAAGTCACGATCTTTAGCCAACGGATACCTTCTGGCGTTCAGTTCGCTGACTGCACGCATCCTCGGCCTGGTCTAACGCATTTTCACCTTTGCTTATTTGTTTACGTTGCCACTCGAGCGCCGCAAGAATGCGGCTGTGCAGGTCGAGCGCGCTGTAAAAGAGGAAGAGCTTTCTTGCATTTCCTCCAGGTGGGGCCGAGTTTCATTATTTATCTTCTTCCTTCTTTTGTCGGGACTCAGAGAGCTCCTGAGCGACGAAATCGTATTCCACCACCAGAGCGACCGTTACGCTTTCACGCGTGCATTATGCCTACTGTGACGCTGAAAGGCACGGCGGTTGTTGTGTGCGAAAGAGTCTGCAAGGATAAGCCGCCCACGCTTTCGCGCTTTCGAGAGCTCCCGCGGGGTGCGTCCGCGTTTGCTTTCCCAACCGAATTCATTCGGTCCGAGAATAAAAAAAAACGCGTTAAAGTACCTCGACGGTCTCCGTCTGCAGTGTACATACACTGCACATAGGAAGAAGGTTGAGGGATGCACAGTATGGTCCGCTGATTAAAGGAAGCATCAAAATAAAAATTGCTAATCGAATTGATCATTACCTCATCATCAGCCTATTTTATGCCCATTCCGAGACTAAGGCTTCTCTTAACGATATCGTATTGCTCCCGCCTTGCGCTAAGTAATACCGTCTTGTTCCTGAAAACTTCCTAATTGACTGCATAAACCAACGCACCAGAATGGTATATAACAAATATGCGAAGATAAATATAGCCGTTGATCGTGTGCAATTCGTTGTTAATGAATCTGTGGTGCGAAAGCGAGAATGCCATGCCAGAAAAGGAAGGAAAGAATATGGCTTTTGAGGGCTCGTTTTTCTTTGTTAGACACAATATTAATGATAACTAACAGGTTCGGTCCCTGCCCGCGGCAAGTTATCTTTTCGTCCACTTTACTTTCTTCACATTTATATCCCAATTATTACAAATAACATCTCCATTACTTTCCTTGGCATTATTGTCTGTTAGTTATCATTAATATTGTGTCTAACAAAGAAAAACGAGCCCTCAAAAGCCATCTCTTTTTCTTCATTCATAGCAAGGGTCTCGTTCTGGCAGACTTGAAGCATTCAGGTGGTATGCGAGGGATTATTGGTCAGCTGCCAGCTTGTAAAAAGATCACGTGCTACGTGACGCCAAAAAGGCAAAAAGGCACACTCGCCGCCATGGCTGCGATCGGCGCTGACTAACACTCCTAGGTTTAAATGCACATATATACCCTATAAAGTGGACGGGAGGATGACCGCCGCCGTAGCTCAGTGGTAGAGCATCGGACGCGTTATTCGAAGGTCGCAGGTTCGGTCCCTGCCTGCGGCAAGTTATCTTTTCGTCCACTTTACTTTCATCATACTGATATCTCACTTATTACAAATAACATCTCCTACACTCTTCTTGGCATCATTGTTAGTTATCATTAATATTATGCCAGAAAAGGGTAACCTAAGTGTGCAAAATCCAAGGAGGAGTTGTGTAACATGTGCTATTACATTAAGAGGCATGTGCGCCATGCTGGCATACGTACGAGCCAGCTGTCATGCACAAGCTTTATGCCGCGATTAAGAGTTTATTTCGTAGATCACAATTGCGCTCACTTCGACTGCTTAGCTGGCCGGGATTAACCTGTTCCATTTTGACGCACAAGTGAACTCGTCGTCTGTCCCTATCCGCCTCGTGCGCTGCTGCTTTCAGTTGTACTGGTGGCGCCACCAACGGCGAACGGTGGCGAAAGGTGGATACGCGCGGCTCATAGAAGCCGTGGGCAAAGCGCCCGTTACTCGCCGTTTTTCTATTCATTTTTCATTCTGGTTTGATATTTGTACTGCCGACGCTGCTCCACTAGACAACCATGCAGTTTGTTACGTCGATTGTTCTATATTATTTGTTTTAAAATGACAGGCCCGCTTTTAGGGGCGAAGCTCCTTAAGGCGGCACCCGTTCGTCCCTCGTAGTCGTAGTCGTAGTGCGTAACCAGTCTTACGCTTTGACCTCCAAGGTGGTGCCGGTGGGAGATTTTTCCTGTGCGTTGTTGAACAATAAAAAATTCGCAGCGTTAGCTAAAAGCCGACTTCTTCTGTCTCTCATTCCCATTAGCAGCCATTGTTTACCTCCAAGGTAGTGCCTGGTGAGATTTCTCCTGTGCGTGATTAAACAATAAAAATTTTGTTCAAAACGCCGTTGATTGATGAAATAAACCAACGAAAGACGCCAGATGTTTTGTAAAAGCGAAACGAAAGAACGCCAGATGTTTCTAAAGCAAAACGAAAAGACGCCAGCTGCTTAACGAAAGACGCCAGATTTTTCGAAAGCAATGGTTTTCTAAACAATGAAAATTCACAGCGTACATGTAAAATTAAAGTGAGCTGCAAGTCGTCATAACTCATCTAACCTTTAGTATAAACGCGCCCGGTCTCACGTCGGTGATGATGTACTGGGCAGAATTCAAAGAAGATTCACGGTTTACCGATGAACCTCCGCAGCTTCGCCCACTCATCATCATTCACTCCGTGGATATGCTGTGATTTTTTATGCGTGCGCGCGATGCACTGCGTACGTTTCTTACGTGCATGTGTCCAAGTTGTTTGCGTGATCTGTTAACACAGATGAAATAAAAACTGTTGCAGTACAAAACACCATTCTTGTTTTATTGAACACCCCAAGCAGTACAACAACAATGACTATTACGGCTGTATGCCTGCTTAAGAAACGCACATAAGACACGCGTTTTTATCTTCGCCCAACACTCGTAGCACTCAACTAGGCCAAGAAAACCAAAATCCAACTTGCTGAACGTTTTAACAGCCGTCACACAGCTGCATAATAATGCGTGAAAGTACTTTAGCAAATGACCAACAAATATTCACACAGCGTTTTTTTTTTTGTTCACAGACCGCGTTAACATATGAGAAAGTTCTAACTGCATTGCAATCACATATTTCGGAATATCTAATCACTTTCACCATTGAAGCCACAATCCTCTAACACATGCGCTTTAAATTGAGCATGGCATTACCCAGACGTACATAGGAAATGCCCACGCGTGGCATTACTCAGATTTATACAGGAAATGCGCACGCGTGTAATGTATCTCGTATGCTAGATTCTCCTTTGCTACGTGCAGCTCAACATCAAATGTGATTCTAGAAGTAATGTTCGTGGAGTAGCGAGCATATAGAAGGGCAACTACTTAGAGCTTCACTTACCTTTGCAAAAACGGTATTCCAATTGCAATTCAATATAAACCGACGCAACAACGATAACAACACACTTGTTGCACACAGGCGTACCAGGTTGACGCGCGAGGCCAAGCGCGGTATTTTAAGTGTAGCACAATCGTGCGCGTACAGTACGCTAGAATATTCTGGCACAATGTCGTCAAGCTAGCAGTCACTTCAGCGGTCCCCACGATGTAGCACCAGTTGACGTCCTCGCGTCATCAAACTGCTACGACGCCGAGAACTACACACACAGCTGACTTGGAAAAACGCGGTCTTGCAGGAGGCCATCTTGTCCAGCAACCAACGGACAAAAGTACACAGCTGAGGCGTCTGAAACATTGCTGTTGATGAGATGGCAGCTGAACGAAATCAGGGCTCATCGTCCGACGTGTGGCCACCGTCTTAACACAATATTACCGTTGCAACGTTCAAGGAAGACGCGACGAATGCGACGAGCCCAGCCGGTCTTGTCGGGTGCGCTACTGCACAGTGCAGAGCGCGCGCTCTCACGGCCACCGAAAGAAATAAAAGAAAGTGGAGAGAGGAGTTAGCTTGGAGCATGGCCAGTCGGTGGGAGCAAGAGGACGTGTTGCGTCGTCGGTGTTCCGTATTGTCGAGAGATGGCGCTAGTTTGTTTTTGCGCAACGGAATCGCAAACTTCATTGAAAATGCATGGGATCCTATGGGGGTTTGTGAGAGGGTACAACCGCCTGAGCCGAGCGGTGGCGCCACCATACCGATGCAGTGTGGGTGTAACTTTTTTTCGGGATGGTTTCATACATTGCACAGCACACTTTATTCTGAATGCCAAACATGCCTTTGAGAACGCGGCTCTTAAGCCAGGACCCCCATGGAGCGCTATTGCAGGCACTTCCTGGCGTTGCGTCGCTCGGCGGGGTCACATGGACCAGAGCCGGCGTTGCATGGACGCTAATAGAGAGGGCGACCCAAAGAGGTTTTCAAAAAATTACACCATTTCCCGCTAAAGGGGACCATGAGGCGATGCGAAGCCGGAGCACTTGCACGATCGCGTTCCGTTGGCGTTCTTTGGGCATGCCACCGACCTCGCGTCGTGAAACGCGAAGAGGAACGCTACGCGCGTCTTGTCTTCCCTCTAGCCTGGCCGTTAATTCTCACAGGGCGAGCGGGGAACGCGGTCGGCAGGCGTGCGAAAGGGGGGCATCGTAGGAGAGGAGAGAGAGGGGGAGGGGACGCGCATGCGCTGGTGCTCATCGTGGCGTTGCGCAGGAGAGAATTTCGGCATGTCTAGCCCACGTTTCAGAGGAAGTGTGGAAAGTGGGAGGGGGTGAGGGGAAGTGGAGAGGGGGAGGGGAAGGGGAAGGGAGAGAAGAAGTGGAGAGGGTGAGTGGCAGAGGGTATGCGCATGCGCAGTAAGGGTGGTCACGCCGTACACCACCACCACCACCGCCACCGGATTGAACCCCGCCATAAGATACTTCGCATCTAAAAAATTCTGGAGTGGAAGCTCTCGCAACGCTTTGCCAGCAAAGTGAAGCCAGCTTTTTGCCCACCAAAAAGCTCGGAAACATGCTCTTTTCTAGTGGTGCCTACTTGGAGGTCAAATGGCTTTTTTCTGTTAGTGTAAATACTACGTTAATTATAAAATAAAAGATCGTTGTTGTCGACAAAAGTAACCTGTCGAGCGGAGTATTGGCGATTGATCTCCAATAAAGTTTGCCATACCTTCGAGGATTATTTAAGAAAATTAGTAACACAAAGACACACTTTTAGCAATATCGGACCAGTAAGAGTTGCCATTTTAGACTCGTCTGGCGGGCGAGGAATACGCTCGCTTTCCTTCGCCAAACGCCGATGGTTTATCGTGCCCCTACTAAGATGCCGGGCGCAGCCGCCATTTTTTGGTGGATACGGCTTCACTCTTGAAACACGGCTGTGTATTTATCTAGGGAAACTTTCCTGAAAGAAGCTTAGTTGCGAGTAACGCCTGTCATGCGCATCTGTGTTCCTTATTTGTCTTGTTCGGATTCGCGCTATTCAGTATTGAAGAATATAAGCACTATACATATCAGCTTACCGCGTCTGGTGTTTGTAACACCCATGTTTCTGTGCGCATCATTACGGAACTGTAAACAACTGGTTATATAATACATATGCAACTCTTCAAGATATGAGTGTGCGTATACCATTACATGCGTATGTGACGCCATACTCGTTCTTGTAGCCGTTTTTATGAACGCTGCTATCGCGTGCTCCACACTGTCTTCCTGTCATGACCGCCGTAATGCGAGCTCGGAGCAAACTCGTGCGCCCGAGAAGCTCGGACCATCCTGCATAGCACCCCTGGTGTTGGTAACACCCATGTTTATGTTGGAATCGTTACGCAACTGTAAACAATTAGCTATATAATACATATGCAACTCTTCAACGTATGAGTGTGCGTATACCACTCCCAGATTTCTCTAGCGTCATTCTGTAACGTTTCCCTCAATATAAACATTACGCCACAGTCACCATCCCGCGCATGCTTCGCATAACATCGATTCCCACGGTACGTGGGATCTGCCGAAATTTTTAACCTCCTTGGGGTGACCAACCAAAATAGCTTAAACTGGCTGAAACATTGGGTAATGTCCGCCAATGAAGAGTCATATTCGTGATTATAGCTTTTATTTCTTATTTGTCGCTTTGTGGTATGAAAAATACGCAAGGTATTGCAAAGGAAACACAGTGGCACCGAAAGGTCTTTACTGTTATCTATTCTGCTTGTGGCAAAATCGCGAGTTGGGCTAAATGGTGGATGTTCATCGTAATATAATTGACAGCGCAACAGGTTAAACACGGACCGAAACAAGAAAAGGACACAGCGTGGAACTCACAACTAAATTTATTTTTGAACAGGAAGAACACATATACGGATCAATGAGTCATCAAGACCGAGCACAGGTGTAACACAATAGTTAATCATGTCTTGTCTAACTGATACTTATATTCCTCATCTAGAAGAATGATAGAAGGATGACTTCTGCACTTGTAGTTGCATCTAATAAAAAAGGCTTCGGCTACTTCATGTGTGCGTTGATCGACATGTCTACATTTGATAGGGGTTTTCTGCATGTGGGGCACACATCCACATGATCTACAATGGGATGCCAAATGCGACGTCACAGCGGCACCTGAAAGTGTCAACTCATGCTCACGTAGGCGTACGTTTAGGCAGCGCCCCGTTTGGCCCAGGTATTTACTGCCACAAGAGAGAGGAATGGCGCAAACCACGCCAGTAGCACAAGGAACATATTTGTGAACATATTGTCACGCACTATAGGCGTTGTAGGGCAAGAACACCGGAACAACAAGACGCGAATGACAGACACGATCCAACGGCTAGCGCTCCTCGCCTTCGTCTTCTTCGCCTTTTCGGCTTGCCACGGCATGCTGGCTCAAAACACCAAGTGGCATTACTCCCCCTCCCAACTGAGCATCGACTCGATGCTGACACACAGGAGATACACTGAAGAGGCCGAAAGGAAAAAAAAATGAACAAGAGAAAAAAAAAGTGAAAGAAATACGTTATAACACATAGCGAAGATGCACGCGAAAGAGAATGAGGTCTAGGGTCCGCAATAAAGGCAAAAAACGCAGTTCACAGTACTTTGGAGAGCTAACCGACAACGGCAAAGGGAAAAGAAAGTTTGCTGCACGACGAAAATAGTCACCAAAAATAATCACCGCGTAAAATATGGCTTTAGGCGTACAACATGTACAACCTCTGTGCGCGGTACACGGCGTTGGGACGATGCTGAGCCTCCGTCTGGGATAACTTCATAGTTAACTTCGCTCACACGCCTTAGTACTTTGTACGGTCCGAAGTACTTGCTCAGGAGTTTCTCGCTGAGACCTCCTCGTCGAATGGAAGTCCAAACCCAAACTTGGTCACCAGGTTCATAGGTAACTTGTCGATGGTGGATGTTGTACCTTCGTGCGTCTGCACACTGCTGCGTTCTTATGTGCACGCGGGCCAGTTGACGCGCTTCCTCTGCGCGCTGAATGTAATCTTCGACGTCAGGAGCTAACTGCTCGTGCTGGGAGGTGTCGTCATAAGGAATCATGGCGTCTAGCATGGATTGAACATCTCGACCATAAACGAGGCGGAATGGCGTGAATCGAGTCGTTTCCTGTGTTGCGGTGTTGTACGCAAACGTTACGTACGGTAGGATTTCGTCCCACGTTTTATGCTGCACATCCACGTACATAGAGATCATGTCCGCCAGCGTTTTGTTTAGCCTTTCTGTCAAACCATTAGTCTGAGGGTGGCATGCAGTGGTCTTCCGGTGATTCGTGTAACTGAGCTTGAAGATGTCGTCCAAGAGCTTTGCCGTAAACGCTGTCCCTCGGTCAGTGATGATGAATGACGGGGCGCCGTGACGAAGCACAATGTGATGCATGAAAAACTGGGCGACTTCGGATGCTGTCCCGCGGGGTAGTGCCTTCGTCTCAGCGTAACGGGTCAAGTAATCAGTGGCGACAATGATCCACTTGTTTCCGGAGTAGGACAAAGGAAACGGCCCAAGGAGGTCCATTCCAACCTGCTCAAACGGCGTACGTGGTGGATCGATGGGTTGTAGGAGGCCTGCAGGTTTTAAAGGTGGCGACTTGCGACGCTGACATTCACGGCATCCTTTCACGTAGCGCTTGACGCAAGCAGCCAGTTTAGGCCAGTAATATTGTTGTCGCACCCGATCAAGAGTCCTCGAGTAGCCCAGATGGCCAGATGTCGGCTCGTCGTGGCAAGCTAACAGGATGTCATCGCGAAGGCCTTGAGGCATGACTAGAAGATGAGATCTGCTACCGACACCGGTGTTCCGTTTGTATAGTATGCCCTCTCGTAAGCCAAATGACGGCAACGTTCGCGAAATAGGACGAGGGATTGACGCGGTGCCACCTTCTAAATGATCAATGATGAGCCTTAACTCAGCGTCCGTTCGTTGTTTAGCGATCAGATCCGCCCCGCTGAGAGTCCCCAGGAAGGCGCTGTCGTCTTCTGCGGCTGCACTTTCAGATTCGAAAGGGGCTCGTGATAGTGTGTCGGCATCTTCATGTTTTCTACCTGACTTGTATACGATGGTGACGTCGAATTCCTGAAGTCGCAGACTCCATCTTGCTAATCGGCCAGAAGGGTCTCGGAGGTTAGCCAACCAGCATAAAGAGTGATGATCAGTCACAACTTTAAATGGGCGCCCGTAGAGATAAGGCCTAAACTTCGTAATAGCCCATATTACCGCGAGGCACTCCTTCTCTGACGTTGAATAGTTGATCTCGGCTCGTGACAAAGTGCGGCTCGCGTAGGCGATAACTTTTTCGGTCCCATCTTGAGTTTGCACCAAGATAGCTCCGAGACCAATGTTGCTGGCGTCAGTGCGTACCTCTGTATCAGCGTCCTCATCGAAATGGCCAAGTACAGGAGGAGAAGACAATCTATGTTGCAGTTCCGCAAAGGCAGTCGATTGTTCGTCAGCCCGTAGAAATGGTGCGTCGTCACGAGTAAGTCTGATTAGTGGCTCCGCAATCTTAGAGAAATTTTCAATAAAGCGGCGATAATACGAACACAGACCCAGAAATCGTCGAAGACTTTTCTTGTCCGTCGGGACTCGAAAAGCAGCCACGGCAGCAGTCTCCTCGGGATCGGGCCGAACACCAGCAGCGCTCACAACGTGGCCGAGGAACTTTAGCTCTTCGTAGCCGAAATGGCATTTCTCAGGCTTGAGGGTGAGGTCAGCCGATCGAATGGCTTCGAGAACACTCCGAAGGCGACGTAGGTGCTCGTCAACGTTTCCGAAAAGACAACGACATCATCCAGGTAGACAAGGCAACTTTTCCATTTGAGGTCAGCGAGAACGGTATCCATCATTCGTTGGAATGTGGCCGGAGTGGAACAGAGGCCGAAAGGGAGCACTCGAAATTCGTAAAGGCCGTCCGGAGTTACAAAAACAGTTTTTTCGCGGTCCCGCTCATCGACTTCTATTTGCCAATAGCCACTTTTCAGGTCGATTGAGGAGAAGTACTTTGCGCGCCTGAGCCTGTCTAGAGAATCGTCGACCCGAGGCAACGGGTACACGTCTTTCTTTGTGACGTTATTCAGCTTCCTATAATCGACACAAAACCGAAGGGTGCCATCCTTCTTTTTCACCAGGACGACAGGCGATGACCACGGGCTGCTTGAGGGCTGTATTACGCCGTCTTGAAGCATTTCCTTCACCTGCGTAGGGTGCGCGTCGTCGTAGGTGATGATACGGTGTTTCGTAATCGATGTCTGACGTACCTTCGACGAACGTGCAAAGGAAGTGTGGAACTCCAGCAACAGGTCGCGCAGTGTTTGTTTGTCTTCGCCAGGAAGAGTGGGACTTATGTCGACGTATTGAAAGGTGGGCTAGTTGGTAATTCATACCAATTCATACCAATTCATACCAATTCATACCTTCGTCTGTTGTGTGTACCGCGCTCCCAGTAAGCCGAAGACTTATGTCGACTCCGCGGAGAGGTGCTTCAGCAGTGTCGATCGCCTCGGAAGCAAAACACTCAGTCACATCGGCTACTGGGTCGGCGTAGGCGATGACAGTACCGGGGAAAAGGTGCCGGTGGGCGTAGCTGAAGTTTGTGACAACAACCTCGCAGTGGCCTTCACGGAGGTCAACCAGGCTTCGTGCTACGCAGACACCTTGGGAAAGGAGTAGGGAATGATTGATTTCCGCCACCACTTCGCCGTGTGCTAATCCGTCGCACGCCACTTTAACTACGACACTTGCGCGCGGTGGTATCGTGACAGCGTCGTCTATTACACGCAGACATACTCGATGGTGGCTAGTGTCGTTCGCTGCTGTGGCACTCTTTGTCGAGAATGTGACGAGGCGTTGTCGAGTGTCGATGATAGCACCGTGCTCTCTGAGAAAGTCCATTCCAATTATTAGGTCTCGAGAACACTGACGGAGAACGCTCAAGCTAACAACAAAGGTACAACCGCGAATCTGTATTCGTGCCGTGCAAACGCCGAGCGGTGTGACAATATGACCGCCAGCAGTACGAATTGGCGTTCGGTTCCAAGGCGTCGTCACTTTCTTCAGAAGGGCGGCCAGTTTTTCGCTAATGATAGAATAGTCCGCACCCGTATCCACTAAAGCACTGACTTGGCGACCGTCGAGCAGTACTGGAATGTCCAAGGAAACCGTTCTGGAATCAGTCGGGGATGTCGTCGATGGATCGTCGGTTCGCGTAAGCGTCGATGGGGGGCCTTGAGCATATCCAGTCTGAGCGGCCTTGCCCCCGAAGGTCGCTGTGGTTAGTTTTCCCAGCGTGGGCTGGGTGACCGACCCTGCACCACGCTCGAATAGCTACGGCGACTAGGGGAAAACCGCCGCGGTGATGGGGAGCGAGGTTGGTGCAGGGATGACGAGGGTCCACGCTGCTGGGCAACGTAGTCTTCGATTTCAGGGGGCCGCTGGCCGAACCTAGGTCGCGGTGAGTTCGCCGAAAATCCGCGTAGGCCAAGCTCCCGGTAGGTGCACTGTCGGTATACATGCCCAGCTTCGCCACAGTGGAAGCAGAGAGGACGTCGATCTGGTGCCCGCCATACGTCTGATTTCCGCGGGGTCAGTCGATGGTCGTTGCAATACGGGGCCGCTTGGACTGTCTGCAGCATTGCTGGGGCGGCGGTGTGAAGCGGCATTGCAGGTGTGACCGGGACCGCGGTGTGAAGCGGCATTGCAGGTGTGACCGGTTGCCTCAAAGCTTGAGCATACGACATCCGGGGGAAGTCACTCGGTGGCTGAGGTTCTCTCATAAAAGACGGTTCTCTTAGGGCATGCTGGACTTCATCTCGGACAACGCTGTACAAAGAAGAGATAGTGGGCGGTGAAGGTACTGACAGCTTCTGAAGTTCTTCGCGTATTACTGAGCGTATGAGCTCTCGAAAGAAATCCATGTGGCCACCGAAAGCTCCCAAGCAGTCCGTAGTTGAGGCAGCGTTGACTTGTAGTTCGTATGATGGGGCCCGGTGCCGAAGAGTGTTCTCGATGGTCATGGCTTCAGAAAGAAATTCTGACACTGTCTTGGGCGGACTGCGCACAAGCCCACCGAACAGCTGCTCTTTCACCCCTCGCATGAGGTACCGCACCTTTTTCTCTTTTGCCATGTTGGGGTCGGCTCGTCGGAAAAGACGCGTCATGTCCTCGACATACATTACAATGCCTTCGTTTGGCATTTGTATGCGGGACTGGAGATCACGCTCAGCTCGCTCCCGACGATCAGGGTTGGCATAAGTTTCAAGAAGCCTACGTTTGAAGTCTTCCCATGATGTCAAGATGCCTGCACGGTTCTCATACCAAACACGTGCGCCATCCATGAGGCTGAAATAGACGTGTCGCAGCTTGTCTGCGTTGTCCCACTTGTTGTGCACGGCAACAAAGTCGTAGTGCACAAGCCAATCTTCCACATCCTCATGTGGAGCGCCATGGAAGGGATTTGGCGTTCGAGGATTGAGCAAAGTACAACGAAGCGGCGTTGTGCCTTCCGTACCGGTTTGGTTGGTGTCGGTTGGGATGGTCGGAGCCGCCATGTTGTCCGGGAGCAGTCGAAACTCAGGAGCTTGTCCTCGAATCCTTCTGCTGGCGCGGTGCACAGGAGTAACCACCGGCACGATGCTTGAGATCTTGCTACTCGGAGGGGTACGGTGCATAGATTACCCCGCACCACCACCAGTTTGTCACGCACTATAGGCGTTGTAGGGCAAGAACACCGGAACAACAAGACGCGAATGACAGACACGATCCAACGGCTAGCGCTCCTCGCCTTCGTCATCTTCGCCTTTTCGGCTTGCCACGGCATGCTGGCTCAAAACACCAGGTGGCAATATTTAGTGACACACTTGTTCCCTTTCCTTGGCCTCTGACACAACGCTCTGTCTACCCAAGCGCACACATCGCCTACTTTATTACGCGCTGAAAACAACACGTTTACGCCATACCGCGCACCAACGTTTTTCAAACCATGCGCGGTTCTTTGTAGGTAAGGGATAACAGCATGCCTCTTTTTCTTGCTAACTTCCGGGGCACTATAGGATCACGGTGATGAGGCTTCTTCAACTTAGTTATCAGTTTTTCCGAGACGGAACAAATCACGTCAGTCGAAAAGCCAGAGTTTGTAAGACGAGCGACCTGGAAATCTGGCAGAAATCTGGCATCTGCATAGGGTCATGTGTAGAACCTGTAATTAGCGATATCTTTCTTGGGTTTGTCGATAGGCAGCTGCAAAAGCATTTGAATGTGTTAGCGTCCCATGTTTTTCGTTACGTCGATGACTCCTTGGTTCTACTAGACACTAACCTTTGCTCTGTACTGGTTGTTAATATTATGAAGGCTTTCAAAGAATATGGAATGGGTCTGCATTTCACTTTGGAGCTCCCAAAAAACGATGAGCTACAGTTCCTCGATTTAAGAATGGCCTTTGTCAGGGATCACGTTTGTTGGCGATACCAACCGAGATCCATTAAGCCAATCTTCAATTTCATAATAATAATAATAATATCTGGCGTTTGACGTCGCAAAACGATGATATCATTATGAGAGACGCCGTAGTGGAGGGCTCCGGAAATTTTGACCACCTGGGGTTCTTTAACGTGCACCTAAATCTAAGTACACGGGCCTCAAACATTTTAGCCTCCATCGAAAATGCAGCGGCCGCGGCCGAGATTCGATCCCGCGACCTTCGGGTCAGCAGTCGAGCGCCATAACCACTAGACCACCATGGCCGGGCAATCATAATTTTCAATTCAGGCCACTCAAAAACTGTGAAAAGAGGCATTGCGTCAACTGTGCTGGGTGCCGCTCTTCAGAAGTCATGCAAGCACCTTATGGCGCGCGCGTTTGATTTCCAGGTCGCTCGTCTTACAAACTCGGGCTTTTCGAGTGACGTCATTTGTTCCGTCTCGGAAAAACTGATAACTAAGTTGAAGAAGCCTCATCACCGTGATGCTAGCGCCCCGGAAGTTAGCAAGAAAAAGAGGCATGCTGTCATCCCTTACCTACACAGAACCGCGCATGGTTTGAAAAACGATGGTGCGCGGTATGGCGTAAACGTGTTGTTTACAGCGCGTAATAAAGTAGGTAATGTGTGCGCTTGGGTAGATAGAGCGTTGTGTCAGAGGCCAAGGAAAGATAACAAGGGTGTCACCAATCATGTTCACAAATATGTGCCTTGTGCTACTGGCGTGGTTTACGCCATTCTTCTCTCTTGTGGCAGTAAATGCGTGGGCCAAACGGGGCGCTGCCTAAACGTACGCCTACGTGAGCATGAGTTGACACTTTCAGGTGCCTCTGTGACGTCGCATTTAGCATCCCATTGTAGATCATGTGGATGTGTGCCCCACATGCAGAAAACCATTATCAAATATAGACATGTCGATCAACGCACACGTGAAGTAGCCGAAGCCTTTTTTTATTAGATGCAACTACAAGTGCATAAGTGATCCTTCTATCATTCTTCTAGATGAGGAATACAAGTATCTGTTAGACAAGACATGATTAACTATTGTGTTACACCTGTGCTCGGCCTTGATGACTCATTGATCTGTATATATGTTCTTCCTTTTCAAAAAGAAATTTAGTTGTGAGTTCAGCGATGTGTCCTTTTCTTCTTTCTGTCCGTGTTTAACTCGTTCCGCTGTCAATTATATTACGATGAACATCTGTTTGTGGCGCCAGCTATGGAGAGTAAAACGAACCCGTGAACTTATATGGCCCTATAGCAGGGTGTAAGAAATAATTACACCATCTCCCGCTAAAGGGGACCATGAGGCGATGCGAAGACGGAGCACTTGCACGATCGCTTTCCGTTGGCGCTCTCTGGGCATGCTACCGGCCTCGCGTCGTGGAACGTGAAGAGGAACACTACGCGCGTCGTGTCTTCCCTCTAGCCTGGCCGTTAATTCTCACAGGGCGTGCGGGGAACGCGGTCGACAGGCGCGCGAGAGAGGCAGCGTAGGAGAGGAGAGAGAGAGGGAGAGGAGACACGCATGCGCTGGCCCTCATTGCGGCGCTGCGCAGGAGAGAATTTCGGCATGTCGAGCCCGCATTTCAGCATGTCGTTCACCGTAACCGCAAAACCAGCGCGGCGGACAATGATGATGATGTTGGTGATGATGATGGTGATGTAACATTGTAAAACCCGATTTTTTTATCCTGCTTGATTAATAAAGCTAGTTTTGGTTCCTTAAAAAGATGAAAGAAGTCAATGGATACGCCACGCAACATATGAAGTGTTTACGGTATTACTCTATGACCGACGTCACGGGCCTACATTGACCAATCGCGTGCGGCTGGATAGAACAGACCGCCTCCGTTCATATTAGGAACGCGTACAAGATCATGCCATGCACGGCGTTGGGTACCTCAAATCAGCAATTAATTTGAGGTCACTTCGTGTGTAAGTTTTCTGATAAATGTTTATTTCTTGGAATACATTCTTCAGCCGCGGAATGTTCCTCCCATGATTAGCAATTTCGATATACGTCACGGCCCCTCACCTGGGCGGCGCCCCAATTTTGTGGAGTAAAAACGAAGCATATACTCCGACATTTGAAAGGATTGAAACGAGTCTCGAAGGCCACGACAGAAGAGAACAACATCGCGTACGCTGGTGCTTGTTGGCGAGAGTGATGCGGGGTAGTTTAAATAGAAGCACAAGTACAGTACAGTACTTTTACAGCGAAAGCTGTTATGAGATCATTTCACCGGCCGTTTTTGGCGCCGTAGTTGTCCGCCGCCGCCGCCGCCGGTGTCCGTAACCAGTATCGCTCGAAATAAGAAAAAAAACTAAATAAGAAAAAAATTCCAGGATGGAACGAGGTTCGAACCTGGGTCCTCTGCGTGGGAGCCCAGTATTCAACCTCTGAGCCATGCCGGTGCTTGAAACTGCTTTGCAAAAAGGTCCTATACAGGCGTCATGTCGGGAAGGAACCACATTAGCATATGCACTATAGCGTGGTAGAAGAGTAAAATAAGCACCAAGCGTCGCACAACGCGAATTCTGTAACCAGACGTCACACAATGCGAATTGCGCAACGAGTAGGTTGTTGAATGCTTCCAACCCATTACAAAGGGCTCCGCCATAATTCTTCGTCGTCATCAGGCACAGCATCAACAAAGTGCGCATAATGCCTTACATGTGTTTAGCAGGTACCACGGCTCCCCGTAGAATGACGAAAAATGGCACAGTGCCTGCTGCCCTACTTCTCAAAAACTACAATGATTTATAGCGTAGTGGGTTCCTCGCAAGTGCACTTGTATTGGTTGCCAAGGAAGCCCATAAGCGCATGATCCATTTCCTCGGGGTCTCAGTAAAATTACAATGATTTATAGCGTAGTGGGTTCCTCGCAAGTGCACTTGTATTGGTTGCCAAGGAAGCCCATAAGCGCATGAGCCATAATTCTTCATCTTCATCAGTCGTCGCGTCAACAAAGTGCACATAATGCCTTACAGACGTGAAGCTGGTGCCTCGCTTCTTTGCAGAATGACGAATAATGTCTCAGTAGGTGCTTCCCAACTTCACAAAAATTGTGATTTATGGCGTAGTGGGTACCATTCTAGTGTACTTCTATTGTAGCGCCAAGAGAGCTTACAACGGGCTCTAGACACGCCGTTCTTCGAGCTTTCGCTGTGACTGTGCTGCGATTTCAGCGCAGGCCTGGCGTTTTTTTTTTGAAGTACAGAAAAGCATAGCACATCCGAATAAAACTCAGGGAAGACCGTCGTTAATTGAAACTCGAG
Organism: Rhipicephalus sanguineus; assembly: GCF_013339695.2. Classification (NCBI taxonomy): domain Eukaryota; kingdom Metazoa; phylum Arthropoda; class Arachnida; order Ixodida; family Ixodidae; genus Rhipicephalus; species Rhipicephalus sanguineus. The sequence goes on along the minus strand of NC_051177.1, from coordinate 149,814,712 downwards.
CTTGCACAAGTTGTCTTTGTCAACGACGTGAATACTGGTGTTTCTTCGCAGGTTTGCATTCGCGTTTTGCTACCACAAGATTCGAAACTCCTAAGTCGAGCGTATACGCGTATTTAGTGCCGTTTGTAAATTGTCTTGCGTAGTTTTACCGTTGTACTGCAGTGCAGCAAAAGCATAGCCTTAGAGATATCTGCGCGGCAACTCAAAGAGAACTGTTGCCAGGGCCACGTGTTTTTCCAACGTCTCCATTCCTGGTCGTCAGCTTTAAACGCGCTGCCCTGCACGTTTGTGCTCTCCTGATTTTAGCTAGTTCTCTTTTCATTTTGGTAGAAAGGCCTTGTAAACATGCCGGTGGTGATTGGGCGCGTGGCTCTCGGAGGCAGCTTCGCAATTAACTCCCTACGGAACCAGCAGGGGGCTTCTACGCAGTGTTGTACACGTTCCTTTAAAACAGGAACGAAGGCTCGTTCCTCGTTCCTTCCCAATCTTGGAACGAGTTCCCGTTACAAGTTCCTTCAGTGCGAAAGGAACGCGTTCCAGTTACTTTTCGAAAATTGGAACGTGTCGTTACTTTTACGTTACATTTGAATTTTTAATCAAAATGTAGTGCCGGATAACCGCGAGGCGAAATATGGGGAGCAATTTAAGCTAACATCGAGCTACATATATATTTTACGAATTTGACATCGCCGGCAGTAGGTTATAGGAGGTATTCACGTGACGCCATCTCCAAGGGGCGCTAGCGCGGCAGTCGCCATACTCCTGGTCTCGCGTGCGAATGTGATCGTTGGACTACAACCAAAGTTCTCGGCAGCGCGTGCTATGTTTATATTTTTCTAAGAAAACGGCTCAGTGAGGTGCAGCGCCGCCAAACATGGGGCTTTCATATGCCGGATCGCTGTACGACCATGGCTATAGCGGCGCACTCGCTGACGCCGCCTGGCGGCAAGAGCTCAGTGAGTACCTCCTACATGTACATAAAATGAATCTAAAGAAACGCTCCTACACGCATTTTTTAGAGACTCCCGGCCCTACTACAGACATGTCTAACTGCAACTATCGTGTTCGTCTATTACAAGTTCAACACATGGGGTATACTATCCGCGTGAGTCTTCAAATGCGCCGGCATAATACTGCGCTTCAGATATTCAAACAGAAATTCCCACGCATGCGCCAATATAAATAAGTTTCCTGCACAGGAAACCATATCGAAAAGAATACATAGGCGTTTAATGAGTGCTGATTCAATATCGCAGTGTGAGTAGAAAATAATGTCCAGGATACATAATCGCAACTTAGTAAAGTCCCTTGTTCGCACTAAACAAGGCTCGCATCTCGATGTTGGTATCCGACTGAGGAACCGGTTTTCTCATCAGCATTTCGTTGGCAATGTTGAAGAGCCGTTCCATCAAGTGCTTGAGGGTACTGCCGTGTTGTACACAAATAGCGACAAGTCAACCGTGGTCGTAGGGGCGAGGGCAGGCTCAGCGGGCGCAACAAGAATGTAGCACTGGACATAGGTCCGCAACAGACCTGGAGCTCACTCAGACTCACTAATGAAATATATTTTGCCCTTAGGGATCCCTTAAACTCAGACTCAACAAAATTTTCTTCAACCGGACTCACTCGGACTAAGACTCACTGAAATATTTTTCAGCCGGACTCACTGGTACTCAAACTCACCAAAATATTACTCACTCAGACTCAGACTCACGCCTCTATCTGGGTCTGAGTGAGTGGACTCATGAGTCCATTAGCGCATCATTGGCTTTTTCGAACATTGTGTAAATGGTGTTTAACACCAATATTTCGCATAATCGGTGCTCTACTTTGTTCCTCTTGATCTCGTACCTTCAAGTACGAGTTATCAGTGGTTGCAATCCAGTAAGGACATTTTCATTGAAGCATATGACTCGAACGAACGAAGAACTTCCCGTGAAAGAGTTTGGGGGAGGAGGTGCCGTGACTCCCCCCCGCCTTAACTCACTCCTCTGATCAACAAATATTGATCTGGCGTATGAACGCTAGTGCGTTGCAGTAAGTGTTAATCGGCGTGAGTCTAGATGTGATATAAGGCTTATAGCAATGCTAAAGTCTGGTAGAAAGATGTACGCGTGTCGTTTATTGAATGCCAGGCGTTATCGGTGCGGCGGCTGTCGAACTGAACTATAATAAAAGTTGCAGATCTGTGCTTCACTCATTTTCTGTGGCCTTGTGTGGCGTTGTGATTGGCTCCTCTGTCCCATGTGCGTCAAACACCAGATTCGTGAGATGATTCGCGCCGTTCGAAAACTCCGCGGAACCACGCGTAGGCTCCTCGACTACGGTAAGTCGGCTCCCCCACTTTTCCCTATGCCGACAAGGCCATAGGGACGCGCAGCAAAACCGCCTGAATAAGCCCCCCCCCCCCCCCCTCAGACACACACCCACAAAAGCTACTGTTCAGTTGGCAGAACGAAAAGGTCACCGAGGTAAAAAAAATGCTTGCGCTTTCCTGGCGGCAGCCTTGCAATGGGGTTCGATGATTTTTGAATGTCAATTAAAAGTTCTCCAAGGTGTGTCTACACTCAAGGACGGCCCGTGATTGCTGTCAGACTGGCTCAGACAAAAAAAAAAAAAATCAGCTGTTCCTCCCGCGCGTGGTCGGTCTTGAAATCGCGCGCTTCCCTGCGCCCCCGGCGGGCGCTTTAAAGTGACAGGCGAGCGGTAGATTCTTGCACCTCACGGAGTCGCCCATCCACCCTGTTCTGCATTATGTGCTGTGTTCGGGCGCCTGTTCAGTACCGAGGAACTTTTACAGAAGGAACGCCGTTCCCCATGCCGTTCCTACGTAAACGTAACGAGTTACCGTTACAGTTCCACCGATCCTTAATGGAACGGTGGCGTTCCTCCGTTCCTCCAAAAAGGAACTAGTTCCTGGAACGTCGTTCCTTGGAACGCCGTTCTGTACAACACTGCTTCTACGAGAAAGTGACGACACGTGGGACGTGACGCAACGGACGTGACGTTTGAGTCTTATTTGAAGCGGCGGTCCGTTTGGTTGTGGTCTGTTGTGGTGTGCAGCGCTTGTTTGTATTTCGGTTTGTCGGCTCAGCTGACACCCCGTCTGCAAGCTGTACTACCGCATGGGGAACCCACCGAACTTGAGGTCGTACGTACTTGAACCTGCACTTCGATGTTTTGTTGTTAAAAACGATGTTTTTAGCCGCGGTGGGCATGTTTGGCCTAGTTTCGTTGCTATGTCACTATAGTTATTACGCTGTACTAGATGCACTTTGTGTTCTTCTTGCGCTTTCGTGAACTATCCGCTGATAGTAATCGCCGTCGTATACATTGTGGAGAACCCACCGAACGCAAGGGCGTGCGTACTTTAATCTGCGCTTTGAAGTTTTCCTTTTTGAGAGATGTTTCCATCCGCGTTGGGCATTGTAAGCCTAGCTGAGTTGCAGTGATTGCAGTCCCTAGTTGTTCTGTTGTACCAGGAACTGTTTGTTTTCGTCTTGCTTGGTAGTGTCGTGAGGCATCCACCGATGGCAAATTCTGCGACATTGTGGCTTTATCGAAAATGATGAGAGGTCACGCCGGAGCAGCAGCCGTTTTGTCTAGCAACGTCAAGTGCGCCTTCGCCAGCGTAGGCTACTTCTTTGTGTGCTTCGTAAAAATATGAACACAAGTCGAGATGCCGTCAACAGCAGAGTTCGCCGTGAGGTTGATGCTTTGTTCGAGACGTTTGGTCATCCCGACGTGGCATGCGGCAGCTCACAGCCCAGTAAGCGCGCGCGGCAGGTTAGCAGCAGTCAGTCGAATGTTGATCCACAAACGAGTTGTCCTAGAAGCAAGTCTCCTAACTCCGGCACTGTAAGTGCGAGGCCTGGGTGCAGTGACGCGGCTAGGCGCGATACTGAAGGATGTTCTCTTTCCACAGAAAGCATTTCAGATTGTTCAGAGAGCAGTGCGGAGGATTTGTGTGATTGGAATCTATCAGAACACCGTGATGATTTGGCAGGGTTCGTGCCTAACGAAGACTGTGCCGGCGCGCAGGAAGCCACTGAACGTACACCAGATGAAAGTAGTGGCGATGATTTCAGAGGTTTGCTTGCACAGTGGGCCTTGGAGCGTAATATTGACCACAGGTCCCTGACGCCTCTGCTTGGTATTTTAAGAACCCATGGGGGCTTCCGGAGCCTTCCAAAAGATGCTAGGACTTTACTGAAGACCCCTCGTAACACAGCTGATCTAGCGGGTGTTGCCGAATTATCTCCATGTTTATATTGTCATTATGGACTTCGGAAAGGACTGGAGAAAGTTCTTGCTTGCTTGGATGGCTGCCCACAACTCGTCGGCCTGAGCTTCAACGTTAATGGTATTCCCCTGTTCAAAGAGTTCGAGACGGCAGCTGTGGCCTATTCAGTGCCTTGTACGCTCTTGTGGTTCTGCTTCGTCAGAAAGGTCATTTATTGTGGGTGCATTTTTTTGGGCCATCGAAGCCAAGCTGTGCAAGCATGTTTCTGAGGCCTTTTGTTGATGACCTTAAGGATGTTCTTGTCAAGGGAGTTTCAGTAGGAGGATCACTGATCAATGTAAAAGTAAGCAGCATAATATGCGATGCACCTGCACGGTCTTTCATTTTCAAAACAAAATGGCACAATAGCTACAATGTTGCCCACAATGCACAGCTGAAGGCAGCTACAAAGATAGAGTATGCTTTTCGCCAACAGCAGGTGTTCCTAGAACGGATCAGTCGTTTCTTCAGCAGGAAGATCCTGACCACCACCAGGGCGTGTCTATTTTGGCTGAGCTGCCCATTCATTCTATCAACAACGTCCCTCTTGATCCAATGCACATTTTATATTTAGGCGTGGCACGAAAGCTGGTCAGTCTTTGGCTTTCTGGCCCCCTTTCTGTGCGCCTGGGACCCCTGGAGCGTGAGAAAATTTCAAAGCAGAGTTTAGCTTTGCGGAATCATGTTCCTTGTGAATTTGTGCGAAAGCCAAGAGGGCTTGATGAAAAGGATAAGTGGAAAGCAACAGAATTCGGCCTCTTTCTGCACTACACAGGGCCAATCATTTTGAAAGAAAATTTGTCTGAGGCTGCTTATCACAACCTCTTGACTGCATGCAGCAACCTCCATACTGAGCACACCTGGATTGTGTCAGGAGCATGGCGCGTATGCAAATACTCTACTGGAACATTTTGTAAAGGGTTTCGTGGACCTTTACGGAGCCAGTAATGTGTCCTATAATGCGCATTGCCTTCTGCATCTAGCTGCTGACTCTGATGTGTATGGGACTTTAGATGCTTTTTCTGCATTTCCTTTTGATAGTAACTTGGAGCTCGTTAAAAAACTTGCGTAGGCCAGGCTTCCCTCTCAGCCAGCTTTATAACAGGATGCATGAAAGAGCTCTCACAGAGCCAGCTGGCGCAAGACGCACTGCAGACTGGGCTTCTTGGTGGCTATGAAGGAAATGGCCTACCACTAGGCTGCCAATCTCCCCAGTACACTTCAGTAAAGTTCCAGTCATTTAGTCTTAGTGTGAAAGAAGGTGACAACTGTTGCAAAATAAATGATGAGGTTGTTGTAATCCACAGTATTGCGCATGACCAGAATTGGCAGCCATCTATCATTGGCCGATGTTTCTTAACCCTGTAAAACCCAGTGTATGATATATGATACATTAAAAATAATGCCTCAAAAGAGGTAATAAGCCCGTGAAAGTTTCATGGAAAAGCCATTATTGCATATTTAACATGTTATAATGAAGTTACACTGAGTTATTCATTTAATCAAATTAATTAATTAATTTTAATTAAGAGTAATTAAGTTATGATCGAAATAAAATTTCACCCTCATTTTTTCTTAAAATGAACTCTACAAGAAGAGTAAATGTGGTGGGTGTTCTTTCACAATTTTTCTGAAGGCAGAACGCCTTTTGGGCATTACAGGGTTAAGCGCAGAACCTCTTTACAGCTATCGTTTCGATTCTAGAAGGCTTGGCATAGCTGTTGTTGACAGACTGTCTTCTCTAAGGTGTTGGCCAATTGTTAATACCAGAAAACTAGTGTTGCTTCCTTACAATGGCATGTATGTCGTTTTGCCTCTGCTGCATACCAGTGCACTCCATTAACGGCAGTTTCATAGTCCGGCGCAGATATGTATCTCTATCCTGTTCTGAAGCAGCGAATAGGGGTTGTCTATAATGCTTGGTGCTCTAAAAATTTAGCTTGATTTCATCTGACGTAGCAGCTGTTAAGGTTGGGTGAAACTTTCAAAGTCAGTTTCATAATTTTGCTGTACAGAAGTAATGAAAGCTATGGCTATAAAATTTGCAAGGTACTTAAAGGTAGATGCAGGTTGCATTGGAGGTCAAAATTAGTTTAAATATCTGTGTAGTTTTTTAGGTTTTCCACATATGTACTTTTTAGTAAGATCTGATATTTGCAGGGCATTGCAATTTTGTACAAAGAACTACTAACGCTTTACAAAAGCGGAACTAAGTTGTGAGCGTACAGCAAAAACTACACTTGTTTTTTATGTTCGTCGCTGTACGAAAATTGGATGAAATGTTTTTCTTAATACTACCCAGTAATACGATAGTCACCCAGTGATACGATAGTATTACTGGGTGACTTTAATTACCCTAACATATCATGGGCTCTTGATCCGCCTGCCTTGTCACCATATTCTTCGCAATGTCAAGAATTTCTTGACTTGTGTTCCCTTTTTCTCCTCGCAACTTGTCCTTCAGCCTACTCGCATAACTAATGAGAGTGCCAATATACTAGACCTAATTCTTTCTACTCAATCTGATCTTGTTTCTGATTTATCTTACTTACCTGGATTAAGTGATCATTTGGCTATTTCATTTGGTCTTTCTATTCCCACTAAGGAGAAAATAAAACTGACAAAGCGCATTAGGAATTATAACAGAGCTAATTTTGATGCGATTAACACCGAGATGACTCAATATTTCGACTCTCATGATTGACTTCGAAAACCGAATCGTAATGTCCAACTGGAACCTTTTTCTGAGAGAAATTCATGAACTAACGGAGAATTATATTCCACTGCGTAATATTTCATGTCGTTCTGGCTCGCAATGGTACACTAATCATCTAAAAAGATTATTAGACAAAAATAGCGGCTCTATCGCCTTGCGAAAAATTCGTCGTCCAGCACTCGGTGGAATACTATGAAGCAGCAAATATCGCCTATGTAACTGCCCTCAAACAAGCGAAAGCTAACTTCCAGCAACATATTTTACCATCCCTGTTAACCGACAACACAAGAAAGTTTTGGCGCGTCATTAATCCTAACCATAACAGCATGTTTCATCTAATCGATAATAATGGCACGCCTATTGCCGAATCTGATTGCGCCGAAATATAAAACAACGTCTTCTGCAGCAACTTCACCAGGTATACTGACGTGACACCAACTTATCAAACCGGTTACAACTACTCAACCATGGATCCTATCATCATTTCGCCCTCTGGTATCTCTAAGTTGATTGATTCGCTAAAGACATCATCAAGCCCGGGCTCCGACTCAGTTACTCCTAAGTTTTTAAAAAGCACCAGTGCCGTTTCTTCATTGTTTCTTGCAAAGATTTTTCAGCAATCCATCGATGACGGTGCTCTCCCGCATGACTGGCAGGTCAGGAAGGTGGTTCCGGTACACAAGACAGGTAGTAAAAGTTCAGCCCTAAACTACCGCCCCATATCATTAACCAGTATTCCTTGCAAAATATTCGAGCACATTATTTACACTAATATTGCCTCATTTTTAGAAACACATTCTTTCTTTTCAGACGCGCAACATGGATTCCTCAAAAATCTATCTTACGAAACACAACTGGCATCCTTCATTCATCAGCTTCACGTTCCTTTAGATCGTCGGTCACTAACTGATTGTATTTTTCTCGACTTTTCGAAGGCTTTCCATAAAGCAAGTCATATTGTTACGTCTACGATAGGGTTTATTTAGCTGCGACGTACCGGTGGACGCGAAGGTGTTGAACAAACGCGCACCGGAGGCCTTGCTTGCTTGCTTGCTTGTGCCCGTTTGTTGGCTCTTACCCACTACGGGGGATCGGCCTTTTCCACTAGCCGAACGTCCTCTTCTACTACAACCTCCCTGTTTCCCACTACACAGATGCTCATACCCAAATCACGCATGCAGTAACAATATTACTACTGCTCATAAAGCTCAAAGAACTCAACCTTGATAATAACATCATTAGATGGATAGAACTTTTCCTACTTAACCGCACGCAGTTTGTAACCGCCAATGGGTGTTATTCTTCATCTCGCGCCGTTCACTCTGGAGTACCGCAGGGTTCCGTCTTAGGTCCCCTTTTGTTTCTAATTTACGTTAATGATTTACATCTTTGTGTTTCTTCTAAAATAAAACTGTTTGCGAATGACTGTGTTGTTTTCCGCGAAATTAACAGCCCAAACGACGTAACTACCCTTCAAAATGACATTGAGTCCATCTTTTACTGGTGCACGACTTGGCAAATGGAATTAAATACTTCCAAATGTAAGATATTGCGTGTTTCCCGAATATCATCTTCTTCTGCTACCTACTTACTTAACAACATTCCACTCGAACCAGTCACCTCTTACCGTTATCTAGGCGTACACATCACCACTTGTTTAAGTTGGTCACTCCACATCCGCTCTATTAAAATAATGCAAATCGCATGCTTGGGTACATTCGCCGCAACTTCTCCGCACCTCTCTCACTTAAACTACTTTTCCGTAAAAACCAGTTAAGGGTTTGTGAAGCTGGAGCAAGAGTATTTATGAGCAAGGCCTCTGAACATGCCGAGAATAAGACTGAAACTCAATCGAAATGCCATGGACCTCTCGTTGTAACACAAGTTTTGTCTGCGGACACCTACTGCGTCTCTGACTTACGTCGAAAAGCGGGAAGCCGATGTGCAACAACCGCACACGTTTCCAACCTAAGGAAGCGGTATGCTACAGCTCGAACTTTACACCAGGATGATGACGCAACCGAAGAGTCCCTAAGGGAAAAAGCAAACCCAGTACGGCGACTTCCTCAACGTAAACGCACATTACCGACCAGGCTACGAGGCTACGTGTCGTGATTTCATTTTAATTTTGCTTGTGTGTCTAAAGAACCATTGTGCGAAGTTTTGGTGCTGTGTAAACTTTGGTGTTATTCCCCATTTTATTTTTTGTGGCTTTCCGCAACGTCAAGCCAGTCAAGATGGCCGGAAACACCAGCGCGTGCTGGTGTGAGCAGTGGAAGAAGAAGACGTTGACGAGCAAGGCTCTCGTGCGTGTACGCCTGTGTGGCATGTTATTTCTGATGTTTTAGTAAATTCTCTCTCTTTTTACTACGTCTCGTTACTTCTACGACGCCCGAACACAACATTTCAGAAGTGGGAGAAGTACAAGACGCTAATTCGTAGCAAGCTAGAACACTCCGCTTCGGTATGGGGTCCAAGTTCAGCTAATTTATTAAATGCTCTTGAATTAATCCAAAATAATTCTGCTCGTTTCATTCTTCACAACTACAGCCATCACGCTAGCATTACTGCCATGAAGAACTCACTCGAATTGCCATCTCTTGCCTCTCGTCATACGCTTTTCCGCGTCTGTCTGTTTCACAAAATTTATCATATTCCAGCTCTTCCGCCTTCTTATGTATCAACTAGAATTGATCATTCTAATAAAGTTGGTGTTATCTCATGTCTAACCAAAACATGCAGTGATTCATTTATCCCCAGAACATCTGTAGACTGGAACCGCCTTCGCGGATCTGTGGCCATCATGACCGATCATCACTTGTTTCGTTCTGCACTAGCTATCAATGTATAACGAGCACACCAACTTACCTGTTCTCTTTGTACACAACATTTATAATTTAGCTTAACTGTATGAGTAAAGAAAATCATGTTTCACCCCCCTCCATAATGCCTTTGGCCCGGAGGGTATTGCGAAATAAAAAAGTAAATAAAATACTACAAATGCATCTAGGTTATTGATTCTAGTTCCAATGATTTAAATGCCACTTATTAACATGTGCAAATTTTTGTTTGCTTATGCCCGATAGTTCCGAGAAAAAGGTTGGCAAAGTAAAAAAGTTTTTTGAGAAAAACGAAGAATTACATAGCGGTACGCGCACATTTCCTGTCAACATGTCAAATAAAAGGAACCAAAAATTATTTTTAAAACCGAGTGCCCAAGTGTGATATATTTTGTGAAATATAAAGAAATTCTCTATCAGGTGATTGTAAAATCCCAAAATTGAATTTTTTGGCCAAAGGAAGTCTCACCCCACCTTAGGTTACAGCTGGCTTTTAATATTGCTGTAACTCTTGATAGCCATCAAAGCTTGCGGGTTACAATTTCGCAGCAGACACTCTTTCTACAGTTCTAAAAGTGCGAGTTACTAGCAATGACCTACGATAGAGCACTCCTGCGTTTTGTTGCTCTTAACATCATTCCTTGCAGATGAAGTTCTGTGTAGTAGAATTCAGAGATGGACAAATCCATCGCTGTCGTTCCCGCGTCGTGGATGAACGGGCGAAAGTGCTATTGGCGCCCTGGCCCAGGCAGCAAAACATCATTAGTCCAGAGAGGTGTGGAGCTCTCACACAGTTGGAAAGCGTACACCATGGTCACGAAAGCAACATTCAGTAAGTTTAGAACATATGGCAATTGCCGGCACCTATTTGTATTAAAAACTTTTCTTTATTGTAGGTAACTATCGAGATGCTCGTCTGGCATTGCTTCCTGCAGTACACATCAGACCTGGAATGCAATGACGGAGGAAAGAGAAAGGTAACAATGTGTTTGTTCAATCATCTTGGTGTTACATTCCACAATGTTCATTTGATTCTTCCGCTCAAGGTGACAAAGCCCACGAGATACGAACCTGAATGCAACAGACAGCCACCCTGCCCACCAAGCACGTTTCCTGGGCCGTCTATGGCTAGTAAGAATCTCCACTGAGATCTAAACCTCATCTTGTAAGGACAAGCCAAGCAAACAATTATATATACAGCAATGTACTGACCCAGTTTTGTACTGTCCCTACAAAAACTTGGCTGAGTGTAAAGCTTGAGAGTGATAAATCTATGTTTCTTCGCAGGTCATGAGGAATCGCAAAGCGACGACAGTGAAGGTAATGAATTGAGTTTGTTCGATAACATGTAACATTAATTATTCTTTTCCACAGAAGTGCCTGAACAGGTAGAGGCCGCTGCAGAGGACGAAGAGTGTAATTATGTATAGCTTTTGCAATATTTCTATAAATGCCCTATTGGAAAAAGTCAAATGGTGGACATGGTGGAAACCACCATCCACCATTATAGTGGATTAATGTAGTGGGTGGATGGTGGACGGTGGTGGATGGTGGGTGGATAGTGGACGGTGGTGGATGGTGGACGGTGGTGGGTGGATAGTGGACGGTGGCGGATGGTGGACAAGGTGGGTGGATAGTGGACAGTAATTTAGGTGGGCAGATGGTGGACGGTAGCCTTGGTGGCTAAAAATTATGCTGTGTACAAGGTACGCGGCAGGTATGGAGATGGCGGGCATATTTGTCAATTAACTATTTCTCTTTCAATGCTATTTCAGTTATATTTCAAAACATATTTGTTACACAAGGCATACAGGTTAACCACAGATTGGTAACTCTCAGCTTTGGTTCGAAATGTGTTATCAGGCAAAACAGGCACAATAATACCATGTTTGCACTAAGCAAAAACCACACTGGCTCAGTGAATAAGTTTATTCCCTCTTCTACATTTCTTGGCGTTATGCTTACTCCTTTGCCTCGACGAGCAGCTTCTGCAGAAAACCCTTGTAGAAAACCCTCACCACGACATCACGGTAGTTCCTCGGTGGCTATAATTGAAGCGGCTACAAAGAGATACATTTCTCCAAGCAACCTGAAAAATATTTAAAAAGCATCAATAAAAAATATAAATGATTTGATTATAATCAATATATTGATGTGTCTTACACTGCTCCTTTCAATCAAATAAATAGTACTATAGTGAGTGCTTGTTGCAAGTATGGCATGTTGTTGGGCTAGTTGGTTCATAGATACAGCAGACACTTTTAAACTGGGCGAAGACAACACGTTAGAAGACAGAAATAAACAGACACACACGAAGCGCACGGTGTGTGTGTTCTCTGCGCTTCGCTCGTCTTCGCGCAGTTTATACGTGTCTGCTGAACTTACGACTAAGTGACTTTTGAATTAATACAGTAGAATTGCACTACAAATCACTACAGCTGGTGAGGTACTACCGGCTGTTATATTATTTTTTTCGCGAGTTGCCGTAAGCGAAATAGTGCCGGCATTCCGTGCGAGGACAATTACTTGCCCTCGCAACAGGTCGGCAGCGTTCACTTGATTGTAGCCCTTGAAATAAATCTTATTATAACCACAAGTGGGTCAGTTCTCGCGGCAATTAACCTAACCCTCGCAAAATGAACGCGGGATTCGCTAGCCCGCGTTGAGCAAGAGAAAACAAAACACACCGAAACCACAGCCCAAACTTTCAAACGTTGCAGCGGCAAAAGAAATCCACATTGGACGATGCCGGCGGCCAGCCGACGGGGATACCAGCCGGCCAGTTGACGCTAGCGCCGCAGTGCCGAACCACCGCCCCATTCCGCCTTCCCCGGAAGCCCACCTACCACATTATATCGTCCTTCAGGGGCGGATTCTGAACAAATTCCCGTTATTTCCGACGTAAAAACTTATGAGTGCACAAGGATGCTAGCATAATCAGTGTTGTTTATTGCATCGCCAAATGAAACGTATCGCGCCTCACCGATTCCCAGTCACAGCACAACCCGGTGGCAGTACCAATAATTTTTTTAGTTTGGTTATTACAAGTGCAGTGACGATTGTTAAATACCTGTGTAAGACGAGAGGCTGTCGAAAATTTGATCTATGTTTTCAGTTTTACGGCGGGTAGTGCGCCCGTCTCACATATTCAAGCACTTTGTAACAGTAGCGATTAAGCTGTTCACAAACGTCGGGCGGGAGCAGCTTCAACACAACTGCAAAGACATTCAGCACCACCGTATTCAATATCCCTTGGCAGTACGCATACAGCAATAATAATGCATAACGTGCACAGAGTAGCACTCACAGCCACCTACCTTTCGCAAGAGAATCATGCTGGCAGCGTACACGTTGCGACGTCCGCCGGTCTTCAGGTGATGTAACGAGTCGGCGTTGGCTGACCACCCCGTTTGCAGGCATCCGCCGGTCTAGAGGCAATATGGTGAGTTCCCATGTGCACGAACTGTCACGTCGATTCTCCATGCCACAGCGCGCGTTGCGAGAAACTATTCCGGCACTCTTCATCGACGATGATCACCAACAAAGGAATCGTACTTGGGAAGCTGGCGCCTGCCGCTCACTTAGTGTGCCGTGTACCGCGCATCATACTGATTCAAGATGTTCCGCCTAAGTCAATGACCGCAACATGAACCACAAAGCACGGGCACGCACGAAAATCAACCGCATCAGCACAAACACAATCACCACGCCATGATCACGTTGTAACCAGCGCGCCGCCATGACAGGAAAGAAAAATCTGGGAGGACGACAGCGGCGACGCCAGTGGCCACGGCCTAAACGAATTTCACTTCCGACGATGGCGGACGTGACGTCACCGCCGCCATTGAGACTGCGCCTATGGCGAACACGGCCTCAGAGACCGGCAGTAGACATTAATCTCAGAGGCTAGGTTATAAGCCGCTACCAGCGCAGCGAGGAGGAGGGAGCTGGGAAGCAGCTGCTCGGCTCAGATAATAACTGCTGGGGTTTGACGACGTCCCAAAAGCACGATATGATTTCGAGAGACGCCGTAGTGTGGGGGCTCCGGAAATTTCGACCACTTGGGGCTCTTTACGTGCGCCAAAATCTAAGTATACGGCTGTGCTTTGCACCTTGCCCCCGTCTAAATGAGGTTCTCGGCTCAAGCCGCAAATTATTTTTGCAATACAGTACATTGTCAATCTGTTTACGCGAGGTGATTCGGTTGCAGCATGCATTTCACGGACCTTTTTGTCAACATTTACATCCGTAGCGCACATGATGTTGATGTTTACTTCCAGCCTTATCATAAATGTGAGCGAGCAGCAAATTCAGCGCGAATGTTAAAGCGCAACAGGCGTGGTCTAGGGTAGGTACATCCCACGGAAGTCCAAAAATTAACTGCTATCCAGTGATCACTAATTTTGCTTTTTCTTCGTGCTCGAATCAATATTCTCAGCCAAGAAAATCGTATTAAAATTTACGAATAATCAGGCAATACACTCTTGAGCATTTTTTCGCGATCAATAAAATAGGCACTGCAAACAAATGTAACATTGAAAACGAAAGCTCAAGGGGCTCGACCACTCACCACAAAAATATAGATTTATTTTATGTCAGTCAATAAGAAATGAAAAAAAATGCATGCTCACAAGGGGTGCATTACAAATACAAAACAAGTTCGATATCCTGTCTATTGAGTTTTACATTGCTCCATTAGGCATTACCAACTCGCTCAAAATGCTGTTCATTTGCACTGCAATGATATTTCACAATATACTCATCATAGTTGCCACTGCTTTCGAGTATAATGACGGTGTTTGGTGCAGCTTCTCCAGCATGGTGCAGCATGGTACACCATCATTTTCCTCACCCACCATTCCCTCGCTGCTTTCCACCATTCGCGCCATAGTGGGCGCTGTCTCCTGCCCCTACCCAGTATTTTGCTGCTACTCTCCACCATCGTCCACCATCCTTTCCACCTTACCCAGCTAACGTACACCTTGCCACCCACCACTGTCCACTATAACACCATGATTTACAGCATACCCAGCATTATTTCCACCATATCCACCACCTTTTCCAGTATCCACCATGGTAGTTTTTCCGATAGGGTGTAGACTGTTAAATATTCCTTTCCTCAGTAAGTTTAAAATTGTGCCACAATAATTTGCAATGACTTTCCTCTCCCTTGTAATGCACCGTTTGTTTTCCTGTAGTGTCATCTAGTAGACTTATTGCTCGAATTCACTTACACTGGAACAGAGCTTTCCATTGCTTTCCATTGTCTCTAAAACCCAAGGCGTCATGTAGGCTCGTGCCCAAACGTATACCTGGGTGGATGTCTCCACATTCAATCAGAAAATGCTCCGCCGCTTCCTTACCTTCCCCGCAGCACGTGCATTGTTCTTCTTTACGGAATCTCGCTTTATAACTACCCGTTCTAAGGCAACCCGATCTCGCTTCAAACAGTAAAGCGCTTCCCCTTGAATTATCGTAAAATTCCTCCCTCCTTATTTCATTTTTGCCCTTTCAGTAGTTCCTCAAAGCCGGTTTTTTCTCCATAGCTGCCGTCCAGTAAATCCTCTCCGCCTCTCTGGCTTTTCGCTTAACGCTCTTTGTTGACATACTGCTTACACTACCAGCCATATATTTACTAGTGAGCCTCCTAGTTCTTTTTCTCCACTGTGTGTCCACGCTCTTCCTATACAAGTAACGGAACACCTTCTCTGCCCATCTACTCTCCTTCATATTCCTTAGCCTTTCTTCGAACCTTATTTTGCTCTGAGCCTCCCTCGCCTCAAAACCTGCCCATCCCATATCGCCCTTTACAGCCTCATTTGTCGTCTTCCCGTGAGCACCCAACGCGAGGCGTCTCACAGTCCTTTGATTTATATCCATTCCTGATTGCACCTCTGCCCTCATGCACACCACTGAGTTCCCAAAAGTAAGCCCCGGAACCATTACACCTTTCCACAGACCTCGAAGCACCTCGTACCTATTGTATCCCCACAATGCTCCGTGCTTCATTATTGCAGCATTCCTCTTTCCTTTTGCTGCCGAGGCTTTTTCCTGTACCTCCATATGCCTGTCACCCTCATTTATCCATACTCCGAGGTACTTGTATTCGCTCACCCTCAGTGTTTCTTGGCCCTGTATTGACACCGCCTGATCACAAGGATCATTGAATCGAGGTGAAGCCTCGATACACCCAGCGCAGCCTGTCGGAAAAAATGCGAAGCGCGTCTCCGTGTTCGTGCGGGGAGGCTGCGCGGCGGAGGCGGAGTGTCGGTACACCAAACCTATTCTAACACCGTGGCTGGGGCCACAATCTTGCCAAGACGCCGTGGTTGCTTGACTCGGAGATTCGAAGCACAGCTGTCGGACATGGCTCGCCACGAGGGCGACGCCTTCAAAGCTGAGATGCACTATATATATATATATATATATATATATATATATATATATATATATATATATATATATATATATATATATATATATATATATATAGAAAGAAGATGGCTTCTAAGGGCTCGTTTTTCTTTGTTGACACAATATTAATGAGAACTAACAGACAATAATGCCAAGGAAAGTATAGGAGATGTTATTTGTAATAATTGGAATAGAAATGTGAAGGAAGTAAAGTGGGCGAAAAGATAACTTGCCGCCGGCAGGGACCGAACCTGCGACCTTCGAATAACGCGTCCGATGCTCTACCACTGAGCCACGGCGGTGGTCATCCTCCGTCCACTTTATAGGGTTTATATGTGCATTTAAACCTAGAAGTGTTAGTCAGCGCCGACCGCAGCCATAGTGGCGAGTGTGGAACACTCTTTTTTTTGCCTTTTTGGCGTCACATTTCTATTCCAATTATTACAAATAACATCTGCTATACTTTTCTTGGCATTATTGCTGTTGGTGACACCACCAACAGCGTATGCTCATTCAGCGATCAACATCAGCAGCTTCCGCAGCATCATAAAGGCCAGCATAAACAAGTCCTCCAACTTATGCGACTAAAACCAATATTTCAACACGGACAACAACGAAAGCAAAATTCATTGGAGGCACAATCCCGGCTTGAAGAAAAAGGCAAGGTAACGAAACCTAAGACAAATTCATTATCTAAGACACCTTGGCAGAAAAGAAGGTCACCAAGGAAGTTGTCTGCACAAGAAATCAAGACGGCACCTACGATCAAATCAATTGAGACAAATCAACAGGAAACGACGAAAGATACTGGAAGCTACCACTTGTACAACGCAGCAACGTATATATCGCCCAATCAACCTCGGTCATCCAAAATGCAAACTGGAAGCACAGTTTCTCCGCCAGCCACGACAAAGGATCTGACGCCTACGACATCCGACCTGCCAATGCTACAAGGTCTACCAACCTTGTTCGTTCTGCACAAGAGCTCAAGCCACGTCATCATCAGTGTCTATGTGCAGAGCATGCTTATGTTATCGGATGTGCAACAGCCAGCCTCGCCCACCAGAGCTGTTCTGGACATCACCGGACTGTTGAACACTGTTTGAAGGAAAGTTTTAGTGTGGTTACGGAACTCCCTTGGCAATTGAAACTATCTGTTTGTTTGGACGTTTTCTGTGCACAAGACTCCTCTTGTAAATAAAAGTACGGTGCATCAGCCACGGCCAGGGTGTCGGAACGGAACGAACACCAAAAACAAAAAACGAAAAAAAAACGTTATTTTTGATCGGAACGAAAACGTAACCGACACTTTATCTATTATTGCGTTCCGGAGTGAAACCGAAAATTTTAAAATCGTTTTTCGGTTCACGAGAAAACTTTGCATTCCAGAACAACTGAGGTCATGCAACGTGAGCAATTATGCACATCTTAGAGTACCCCAGGCAGGAATTCCAAAGCAAGGATATGTTGAAATTGTGCGGAAAACGAAAACAGTGGCAACCAGAGATGTTTATATTAGCGCAAGGGGACTTTTGCGCGCCTGTCACACAGGGCAGCGTGGAGAGGGCATCGTCGGCGCTGAAGTTTGTTAGAGTGAAAGCTGTTATGAGATCACAACAGACGATTTTGGCGCCATAGTAGTCCGCCGCCGCCGGTGTCCGTAACCGCTATCGCGTGAAAAAGAAAAAATGAAACGACAAACAAATTTCAAGATCGGATGGGATTTGAACCCGCGCCCTGTGCGTGGCAGTCGAGTATTCCACCACAGTGTCACGCTGGTGCTTGTAAATTCTCCGCAAAAATACTCTATACAGGCGTCATGTCGGCCAGGGAATCGTGTTAACATATGTTATATAGCGTAGGCAGAAGAGTAAAATAGCAACCTGGCGTCACACAAATCGAATTGCTCAAGGAGTCAGTCGTTGAAGGCTTTCAACCCGTTACAAAGGGTTCAGTCCTAATTCTTCATGGTCATTAGCCACAGCACAAAGTGAACATAATGCCTCACAGATGTGTAGCAGGTGCCACAATTCTCCGAAGAATCAGGAAAAATGGCATAGTGGGTGCTTCGTTACTACAAAAAAAAAATTATGATGATTTATGGCGTAGTGGGTACCTTGCATGTGTACATGTATTACTTTCCCCAAGAGAGTATATAACGGGCTCTATAGAAAGGCTGCTGTTCCAGCTTACGCTGTGACTGTGCTGCGTGTTCCGCGCAGGCCTGGCGAATTTTTTACAGCGTAAGCTGTTATGAGATCATTTCACCGGCCGTTTTTGGCGCCGTAATTGTCCGCCGCCGCCGGTGTCCGTAACCAGTATCGCTCGAAATAAGAAAAAAAAACGAAATAAGAAAAAAATTACAGGATGGAACGAGGTTCGAACCTGGGCGCTCTGCGTGGGAGCCCAGCATTCAACCTCTGAGCCATGCCGGTGCTTGAAACTGCTTTGCAAAAAGGTCCTATACAGGCTTCATGTCGGGAAGGAACCACATTAGCATATGCAATATAGCGTGGTAGAAGAGTAAAATAAGCACCAAGCGTCGCACAACGCGAATTCTGTAACCAGGCGTCACACAATGCGAATTACGCAACGAGTAGGTTGTTGAATGCTTCCAACCCATTACAAAGGACTCTGCCATAATTCTTCATCGTCATCAGGCACAGCATCAACAAAGTGCGCAAAATGCCTCACATGGGTTTAGCAGGTACCAACGCTCTCCGTAGAATGACGAAAAATGGCACAGTGCCTGCTGCCCTACTTCTCAAAAACTACAATGATTTATAGCGTAGTGGGTTCCTCGCAAGTGCACTTGTATTGGTTGCCAAGGAAGCCCATAAGCGCATGATCCACTTCCTCGGGGTCTCAGTAAAGTTCTTCGCCCCCCCCCCCCCCGTCTCTCTCCCACGTCAACGCATGTTATACAGCATGACGGGAGAGGGAAATAGCGATCGGGCGTCGCCCAATGCAAGAAACATAACTGGTGGGCCGTTTAAAGATTCCAATCCATTACAAAGTGCTGAGCCATAATTCATCGTCATCAGTCGTCGCGTCAACAAAGTGCACATAATGCCTTACAGACGTGTAGCTGGTGCCTCGCTTCTCCGCAGAATGACGAATAATGGCTTAGTAGGTGCTTCCTAACTTCACAAAAATTGTGATTTATGGCGTAGTGGGTACCTTTTTAGTGTACTTGTATTGTAGCCCCAAGAGAGCTTAACGGGCTCTAGAAACGCCGCTCTTCCAGCTTTCGCTGTGACTGTGCTGCGGTTTCAGCGCAGGCCTAGCGTTTTTTTATGATTACCTTAACTTCAATTTTTTTCATAAAAAAACCGTTACGAACCGTTACGGAACATTTTTTTTATTTTTCGTTTCGGAACAGAAACGGAATGGAACTTTTTGCGGTGGAACGAAACTAAAACCGAAACGAAAAACATTTCGTTCCGACACCCTGGCCACGGCACGTCTCCATTCATAGCGTCACACACACTCATTCTCGTTCATTCTTTCTCTGCACAGCGCCACAAATCTTACCTAGCTTATTAGCAGCCGTAAAAGCAACATTAACACCGTATCTACTTCACGCTTTCTTAAGCCCGTGAGATATGCAATGAATGTAAGGAATACCCAAGACACGTTTTTTTTCCTATCGCAAAGAAATTGCTTTTCTTCAGCACGTTCGTACGCGGGATGTTCATGGCGCGCAGTCACGATGATGATGTATGGCTTTTATCTTTGCTTTGCTTTTATTATCGTTATCGTTTCTTCTTTTTTTTGTTATATACTGCGCAGGTATATATTGCGCGTTTGTGACAAATAAACCTTGTAGCATGACAGCCCTGTTGTCCGTGTCCCTCTTTTACAGGTCTTCTGTATTTCGAGCTGTTTTTATTTCAAGTATGTCCTACCGACTCGCCCAAGTATCCACTTTAGTTGTAAAAATACTTGACTCCATCCTTCCATCCTATCTTTCGTTTTTACAACGTCTCTGATGGCCAGATATATAGTACGTAAGCTTTACTATTATAATTTCTAGGAACCTGCACCCCCCCCCCCCCCCCCACACACAAACACATACACACACTATATGCAAAACAACACGTTTGAGGTTGGATCACCTACATCACACGGCAATGTTACAACCAGACCATAAAATTCAAAAGTGACAGGCCATTAAGGTAATGCTAATGAGAGCACATTAAATTACTTACACCCCTGAGAAAAGGAGAGCGGCAGATACACAGATAAATGTAATGCGGAAAGGCAGGGAGGTTAACCGAAAGATAAATATCCGGTTTGCTCCTCTGCACCGGGGAAGGGGTAAAGGGAGACAGAGAAATATGAGAATGTGTTAGTTTACGATTCTCGTCGCGATTTTGTTTGTTTTCGTTTGCAGTGCCGAGCTCAGAATGCATTCAGTAATGTATGCGACGTTTTTTCTTACGCACGTAAAAAGATTGGTTCGCGTTGTAGCGCTATCTCACCTCTTCTAGCACGAGCCGGTGCGAGCTTATCTTCTCCGCAGGATTGAAATAATGGCGAACAATGTGCGAAGTGCTGTTCAGGCAGCTTAACACAGGTTAACGCCACCCTAGAGGCTCCAGCGTTAGCACCACTTCCGAGAAACGCCCGAAAGGTGGAAGTATACTACTATCAAAGGGAAACGCGCCGCGAACAGCGTGAACAGATAGCGCACCCAGCAGCGTATTCTGCATTTCAAGTGCATCTTTAGGAAGCTAGCGTGTTGTTGATTCTCACTTTTCTCAGTGCCAGCAAAGCGGATGGCGACAACGTATGCGCGCTTTCGTTATCAGCAGGCGCTTATCTGCGCTCAGTGCCGACTTGAGCCTGTTACCTAGACGGGCGCCGAAAGAAGGAAGACAAAACAGATCTCTCTGGCAACCGGCGTTTCGACCCAGTTACGTCATCCACAATGGGTCAGACAGAAAATACGGGCAATTCTCGGCGCGTTTCTTTTGATCCCGTAGATGCAAACTCGGAAGTGAGGAGAGAAAAACGTCCCGCCACTCTGTGTAGTATAGAGTCAGCCGTATCAGTTCGCCAGAAAGCCTACGCTTAGAAGAAGGGCGTCGATGGTTTCGCTCCATAGTTGCCTTACGAGGATGTAAAGGCGAAAGCGTTTTTCTGGTCCCCAAAGGCGTGGGCTCTATCGTCTGGGCCATAAATCGGATTGGATTAATCGGCTCCCACGGGGCGCGCATGCAGGAACGGCGAGGTGCACCGCGGTCGTTTCCGTTTCGCGTGCAGCGTTTGGAAGTGAATATTGTTGTGGTCAGCTTCTTGAACACTCTGTTCTATCTTTGGGACAGATAAGGTGCCATAATTCTTACCGAGTACCTGCCCAGAATCAGAGCAAGCGTAGTATTTTTTAACCCTGGAAAAAACGGTGTTTCCCGCCGAAATGGAAGTACAGGTATCTGTGCATCAACAAATCAAGCCAGACGTATGCAAGTGGCTTCTTTTTTTTAGGTAAGAAGTGGATGGGAGGGGGGGGGGGGGTAGAGGAAGTGCATATTCGGTGCATTCCTGCGCTTTGCATGTGAAGTACACGATATTTCACCCTCTCCCACGCCACAGACATTTCTCAGAACTGCTACCCTTAATATTACTGTTGTACAGTTGAAGCCAAGGAAAGCATATGGGACATGGATAGATGGATGAATAAACTTTGTTTTGGTCCCTCGGAACGCGCCATTGTTTGTTTGTTTTTGAACTGTAGAGCAATGATTTTGACCTGAATTGGAAAGTATTAAAGTCGACGAAAAATCACCCTTTTCCGCCGGCGGGATCTGAACCCAGAACCTTCGAATTACGCGTTCGATGCTCTACCAATTGAGCTACGACGGAGGGAGCTTCCCCGTCCACTTTGTATGGTGTTTATGCGCGTTTTTAATTCCTGGGAGTGTTAGCCAGCGCCACTCTTAGCCTAGGTGGCGAGTGTGGAATGCTGTTTTTGAAAGAGGGTGTCACGCGGAACGTGATCTTCGCACGAGGTGGCAGCTGACCAATAAGCCCTCGCATACTACCTAAGGCATCAAGCCTGCCGGGACGAAGCCCTCGCCACGAAAGTACGAAAGAAGGAGAATTCTTGGAGGGGCTCGGTTTTTTTGCTAGACACAACTAATTAAGAACTTCCTGTGAAAGAGCCTGCGGGGGGAGGCCATGGCACCCCTCGACCACCCCCTCCCCTTCTAACTCACTCCTTTGTTCAATAAATATTAAGGTGGCGCATAAACGGTAGTGCTTTGAGATATGTGTGAATAGACTTGAACATTAACGTAAGCTGCTATAAGGTAAGGCTGATAGTAATGCTGAAGATGAGTAGATAGGACCATAGGTCGGCAATGAATCTGGAGCTCACTCAGACTCACTCAAGAAATATATTTTGCTCTGAGGGCTCACTCTGACTCAGGCTCACCTGTATTTTCCTCAACCAGACTCACTCGAACTCACACTCACGAAAATTCTCATTAACCCGACTCAGTAGAACTCAAGCTGACAAAAATATCAGTCCCCCGGACTCACTCAGGCTCAGACTCACGGCCCGATCTGAGTCTGGTGAGTCTGGGTTAGTCTACTCATGTGTGAGTTTGCCGACTTATATGGCGCCTCGCCATAGGGAACTTCGTGTTAGATTTAGTCACCTGGGGCTACGACACGGACGTTTTATTTTAATATTATTTTTTCATTTCGGCCTCATAGCAAGGCGACCGATGAATGTGGTCTGGTAACCGAGCCTGCGTGGCTGGTAACCGAGTGCGTGTTAGCATCTTAAGCACCAGGTCATGAGGTGTAATCGAAAATTGCGAATATCGAATCGACAGGAGGGCGACAAGAAAACAGGATAGATTATTGGAGCAGCAGGCGAGTTCGTTCGGAGAGGCATGCTTTGCCTGCTATACAAAGATCATTCGCAGTGTGTCGAGAGCTCTGTGCGCGTGATGAGTATGGTTATTTCTTGCATATGCTCAGTTTCTTTATGTGCTTAGCCAGCGCTTTTCCTTCTAATTTCATAAGCTTGTTCTCGTCGTTGTGGGCACCGTTCGAGCTAAACTATGAATGGCTATTTCTTCTCAATCCTCCATCTGTATGGGTGTAAGAATAGTGAATTATAGAACCGAATCTAATACGAATCGAACAGTGATGACAGCGAAGAGAACAAGGATACGAATCGAATACTATTCGAATGGCGTTTGCTTCGTGAGGAAGCCATTTTCAATATACCCCTAGAACTGCACATTTTATTTTAAACAAGTATTCACAAACTTAAAAAAGGAACATTAGGATGATTTTTGTTGACAAAAAAAAAACAACAACCATGTAAAGCCTTCTAAGTATCTTGTAACTGTGGAACAGCCGTGACTACAGTAATCAAGGTGATGCATTGTCACAAATTTTCACATAAACCTGAGACGTAAAAATAAACAATGGTTCACAAATCAGCGTCATCATGAATCTGATGATGATTATTGTAGACTGAGCGCATACTCGAATCACCGGCACTAGTTTTATGTAGAAATACCTTCATCCGGTGATGAATTATATCATCGATAGTCCTGTAAAAGCTCGGGCAGCATGCATCTTGGTACTTAAAAATTAGAACAATATTACGATGCCTGGCTTTTCCAAAGTTTGTTCCTTGCAAATGCGTTCAGGAAACATTCGCTATGAATAATGTACACAATTAGATTCGACTACTAAATCGAATAAAACGACATTCGAAATTTTCGAATATTTGCACACCACTATCAATTTGTGGCCATGATGAGTGGCGATATGTTGAGTGACAGTATGATGAGTCACAGTACGAACGAGACAGTACGCTACTTGTAAAGAAAAAAAAAATGTCGAATTTTCGCAACAATTAGAAAAGTAAGCGAGATTTGGTTCGTTTCCTTTCAGGCACCGTTTGACTCGTATTCGTTTCTGTCTTCGAAATAACTTTTCCCAGACTCCTAATAAATTCTCTTCCGCAATAACCGCTGAGAAAAAAAAAAGCGTCTCAAATAGCCGCACAGTTTGACGAAGTGTCCGAACGAAGCAGAGTCGGCTCGCTGCTTCTGCTTTGAGTCGTAGCGCCATCTAGGTTCGCGTTTCTTAACTAAGGTTTATAGTTCGCGCGTCGCTCCCAGAGAAAGAGGCCGCCACCTGAAAGGGGAGCACAACGCGTGAGTTCTTTCGAGACGCCGAGCAACGGTACGCCGTAACCAGCACAACATTCACATTTGTGTGCACGGTGCACTTGCACATAATGCACATGGAGGGATTTAAGTAAGGAAAATAAAAGAGATGAATAGGAGGCCTGGATTTCGAGAAGAAAGAAGACTGTTCTCTGAAGCTAATAAAACCTTTATTTATTTTATATAAATTTTATCGTGCACCGAAATTTCCTTCTATAATTTCGCTAAGTTTCTACTGTATAGGTTACCCTATTCTCAATTTTTGTATAAATTGATAAAACCATTCCATTCTCGGACGATCACCCACCACGGTGGTCTTGTGGTTATGGTGTTTGACTGCTGACCCGCCAGTCACCTAATCGAGTCTCGGCCGTGGCGGTCACGTTTCGATGGAGGCGAAGTGCTAGAGGCCCGTCTGCTTAGATTTAAGTGCAGATCAAAAGTCCCCAGAGGATCGGAATTTCCGCAGCCCTCCACTACGGCGTATCTCATAACCATATCGTGCTTTTGGCACTTAAGACCCCAACAATTATTTTTAATTCTTGGATAATCCCCCACAGTGGGTGTGAGCCACCGTCAATGTGAACAAGAGTAGGCTGCTAGGAGACTTTCCTTTTAGCTGTTTTCTTCTCGGGCACAAGCTCGCCCAACGTAATTTTATTCATTAAAGTGTGTTTCTGAACTGTGCGATGAAGTATCTTGATGCAGTGCCGATGCATGCTTGAAGTAGGTCCTCAAGTGTAGAAGGTACGCCCGAATTTATTCCAAACCAATCCGAAACTATTTTTGTTTTGAACTTGGGCCTTGTGTTAACCAGGCCTCTGGTGCCAGCACCATGAAAGCTATTTACAAGCGTCAGCTGCACTTGGTCGTTTCATGTCGAATCAACCAGCGTTTTCCCAAATGTATATGTATATGTATATGTATATGTATATGTATATGTATATGTCTTTACAGTTGAAAAAAAAAAGACGTGTCTGCGGAAGCTCGAAAAAAAATTCTGCCTGTTTATTGTTATTTTATTTCTAAAATTTTAAAAATATTTTAATGCTCTTCCTCACTGTGCTTGAGAGCGCTCAAAAACTTATCTCCTTTTTTTTTTTAAAGTATCTTATGTGATGCTATCGTTCAGGCAACGTGTACTACAAGAAAATGAAGTGATGTGACAGCTACGAACTAATTATTTCTTCAAATATTAGAATACTTCGAGTGTTTCAGACAAGAGCAAACGCTAGCAAAATAGCAAAATATTGAAATTCGATTTCTTTCCGTTATCTACGCCAATTCAAAAGTCGCAAATAAAATATGAGATGGTAGCTAATTGAATATTGCATAAATTAAAATATTTTAACCGCAGAAGATTCAGATGATCGCCTGAACAAAACAGACTTGGTATTCAATGTAAGAAAGGCTGTTTTGGTGGCTGTCCTAAAAGCAGATGCGATACATTAATACGTAGACCTAGGTCTCGTCTGTGCTAAACATATGAGAAGTCGCAGAAGAGTATTGCTTTGAACCTTCGTGCTGACATCGGCATGAGTATGAAACCTGAGTTGAGCAATCAGGCCACTGAACTGTGGCTCAACCTAGGACACGTTGGCAGTGGTACACTTTAGCATGTGAAACTATTTTAAATAAAATTAATCTGAATGTCAGAAAGGTAATTTCGCCCGGATTTACGACGGCTGGGCGCATTAGCGGAACCAGAGCTTGTTACTGCTTTGAGCCGGCGCCAGTCTGATTACAATAGTGTTGAAGTGTCGTCTTTATTGAGTACAGTAAATGTTACCGCTGTGTCAATAGGCTGCATTTATTCGTCTACAATATCGATACTTGCTTTATACATGCTAAACTAACTATTCATTACGGGGAACGTGTGTTGTATAGGGGACATGATTGATATCGCAAGCATCCCAGCCACAAGAAAAAAAAAAAAAAAAAGAGGAGGCCAGGGCTCCAAAGCTTGAAGATGCTCGTATAGCTAGCTCTTCATGAAACGAAATGAAAAGATCATGATTGCTGAATAGTTTTTGGGGCTTATTTCATTGCTGATATCTAGCTATACACTATATACGTGCTGTGGCTCGACAACAAAGTGGCTTCATGCGCCATACTACGTATGCTTTATATACTAACAAATATTATGTAACAAATCAATATTTTTTTTGCTTCTCACATGTTTAGCAGAGACGTAGGCCGATCTGGTCGTGTATCACGTTTATCTTTAGGTCTTCCACCAAAAACGACCTGCTGAACTCTCTGCAGTTCATATATGTTCATGATATATGCTCGAGAAAATCACATATTTGGCATTGATTATTTCGGCGGTCACACCAATTTATTGGCTTGCATTTTTTAAATAATGTGATATAATGAGATGCTGGCGCACGAAGAAGCTCCTTAGCTACTCCTTATCCCTTGAAGGGGTGGGGCATACATTGTGTGGCCAACGAACACACAGTCATTTGAATGACTTTTATATAAATGTTGGCGGCGAGCGAGTTCTTGGTGTGTGTCACGCTAGGTCACCTTATACGTTTGCGACTGCTGTGGTGCAAAATATTGTGCAGTGTCTTACTCTTCAAAATGTATTCTCCTATCGCGTCACTGATTAGGAAACTAACGGTATCCTACTTTTTACTAATACTGCAGCTAGCTACTAGGTACTGCGTTCGCCTTGCCCATCTATTAGTGATGCAGAACTATTGGCAAATCGACTATCGATAGCATCGATAGTTTTTTTTAAGCTATCGATAGTCTAAAGAAACTATTGATTGTATTATCAATAGCGCAATCGATAGTACCGTCGGTAGTATTATTACAGACATTACTATCAATAGTTCTGTAAATAATATGCTGTAACCAGCCGGCGATATTGC
This sequence comes from Rhipicephalus sanguineus, assembly GCF_013339695.2. NCBI lineage: Eukaryota > Metazoa > Arthropoda > Arachnida > Ixodida > Ixodidae > Rhipicephalus > Rhipicephalus sanguineus. The sequence continues at coordinate 149,787,380 of NC_051177.1, read as the reverse complement.
CAAAAAGCATTTGCATTATCCTACTATCAGCAATACTCAGTTTACTTAATTTATGAGCAATGGTTTGCAGAAATAAAAATTATTTCAGCTGTGAGAATGCAGCGATATGTACATCCATAAATTCATTTTCCAAACTACCCACTCAAACCTTACAATTAACAAGCCGAGTTGTTGATATTTTTATTTTGAAATTATAAAATGCAATATAAATTTGAAGCTTCACAGTACTGTCAAATGTAACGACTTCGTTTCCTGCATACGTGAATAATTCAAATTAACTGTCATGTCTCAGCCAAGAATTCTGGTGAAGGGGTGCAAGCATGTCAACTTTCCTGCTCCGCAGGCTTGGGGATCCAAGTTTATGCTGCAATGAGTTCGCGCGGTTCATTTTATACTATCGACAGTACTGTCAAAGTTACTATCGATACCGCTATCGATATTTCTTTTGTTACCATCGATAGTTCGGTAGTGACTGAACTATCGATTCGATAGTACCGTCGATAGTTCTGCATCACTACCATCTGTTAATTCTTTTAAGCGAATGACTGCAAGTATTGCCATGTTTTGTGTACCCGTTGCAGTGTCTTAGCAAGTACGTTCTCGCGCTGCTAAGCTTGAGGATGCGGGTTCGATTACCGACCACAGCGGCAACACTTCGATAGAGGCAAAAAGCAAGAGCACCGGTTTACTTGGATATACATGTACGTTAAAGAATCCCGGGCGGTGAAAATTAATCCGGAATAGCCGCTACAGCATGCCTCATAATCATATCGTGATTTTGGCGTGTAAATTTCAGAAATTAATTAATTCTCTTGTGTATCGTTGTCAGGCGGAGTTGTCATGCTATAGAGTTCACCGTCACCATAGGGCCAAAAAAAAAAAGAAAAAAGTTGTCGGTTCCCGTACGACTAGTGGTATTCCGGCTTATATAAACCATTGCAGCAATCTGCAACTGGGAGAGGTATGCGCTGTACCTGCTGCGGCTCTGACAGCTTTCTTTTCACTTTTCTTGTCTTTGTTTGCGTGGCCAAGGCCTGAGAGTGGCGGTGTCTGGCCACAAATGTAGGAAACCACGAAAGAGAGCTCCTGAGCGGAAGCGAATGGCATTCGGTGTATCGCGTAGAAATTGTCGCTGACGTCTGTTGGCATTCGCTCTCCTGCTCGTTGAAACACATAACATGGCACATGGCACACATAACATAGCACATGACACACATAACATAGCACACAAACACGCACACAGGAGGCTACGCGAAGAGCCGGACGTTTGACGAAAAACAGCGTCGCAAACGATTTCGGTTGATAACGGTGTTGTTACTACGCGCTACAATGCTGTTGTCTGTGATGTTATCTGTCTTTATTGAAGAGCACGGGTCTTGAATCATCACAGGCATAAGAAAATTCGTTGAACAAAAGAAAACGTTTGGCATCCTTCCAAACTCACCTTCAGTTCAATTTCCGCTGCAAAAGCTACGATGTTACATCGAAATCTGTGGCAGCCCATTGTGGTGAATTATCCGCTTGCAAGACTAATGCTAGGATTGCTGCACGTTCAGACGATGCATCACGCGGTAAACAGGACATGTTCGAATCTACCCGAAATCTACGCGTGCGCACTCTACCGTCTCTCCCACACTTAAAAAAAAGTCACTTCGTTTGCTTGTGTTGTGACCAAGAAACCCGTAGGGGCACCAAAACTTCAAGTTTTCGTTAATTAAGTTTCACCTCTCGCCAAGTATTTGTTTTGTTTCACTGTGTTCATTGCTCGCGAGACGGGTTTGCCATCGAACTTTTGATTATGCGTAACAATACAAAATTTCTGATCCAACGAAAAATTCATACTTACTGTGTCAATAATAATTATCGAACCACGGCGTTTTTTTTTATGTGCTTGAAACTGCAGCAAACGATCATTTCATAATAAATCCAGCTGGACAAAACCGTAGCAATCGAGAAATGCATGAAGAAATATTTGAAAACTATGGTACCAGCTACAGATACATTAATTAACATGCTTAAACATTCATTCATTCATTCATTCATGCATTCATTCTTTATTATTATTATTATTATTATTATTATTATTATTATTATTATTATTATTATTATTATTATTATTATTATTATTATATTATTATTATTATTATTATTATCTTATTTTCCAGTATTTTTCCTGCTCCCGTTCTTGTTTCCTCCTGAAATTACGACTCCGCTTAACAACCACGGCTTCCTTGCAGAGAAATAGTTCGGTACAATAACACACGGATCAATTTCCTTTCGCAGCGTCGTCATATTAGAACCCGAAACAGATTATCGACAAGTTCTAGTATTTTATTCTCAATCGCAGTATGAATTCAATGCGAGGCATATTCCATTCGCATTCGGAATTCTGGGTATTCGCAACCCCATGCCCTATTTTCTTTTCATTTCTTCATTTTAATGGCATGTTGGACTGACAGTAGACAGGCAACCGAAGTTTGCTTTGGTAGCATGTTCACTGCTGTTGCAAGCTCCAGCCTTTGCCAAAGACGGCGGCTTGTTGATGCCCGTGTCATTTAACGCCGCTCCGTGTGATCTATGTATCGTGTTCAGTTGCAGCAAACGCGAAAACTCAGTTTGCATTTTGTCGATACGCGGCATATGCACGAAATTCAGTCCGACGGTGTCCTGCCTTGCCCCGGTGTCCTGCCAGAGGTCAGCGCCGGCGTCGACGTCGTTGGTTGTGAGCGAAAAATCGACGTTGTCCTTGAGTGAAAATACGAGATAGATGCCAATAAATGAATAATAAAGGAAGGATTCAGCCAAAGTGAGAATAGAACCCGCTTTTTGGGTGGAAAATAGGTGTTCTACCACGAAGCCATGCCATTGCTTGAAAACGCTTCGCAAAAAAAAAAGCGCTATAAGAATGTCACGTAGTACGAACAGTCTCCTTATTTCGTGTAATATTGCGTGACAGAATTGTATAATCGCAACAGGCGTCAAAACTTGTGAATTGCGCAATGAATGGGTGGTTTGAAGCTGCCCACCGATTAGGCTATCGCGTTCAACTCTTGAAGGCGAAGCTCAAGCGTCCTCGAAGATTTTGTTTTCTTTTTTTTTCTTTTTATAGGGTCTCCTTTATCAACCATGTTGATCGCATACACAGTGAGTTTAACGTGCAAAATGTATTGCATATCGTGGCTTAATATATATTTTTAATGCGGGACATATTACAACCCGGCGCTTGATGCTTACTCTCATATTACACATCCCTCGCAATTCGAGTAAATGAAAAAAAAAAATACCGGGTACAACGACCCGAAAAGCGTCACGCCATTTCCGCAACTGTCGTTTACGCTAATAAGGTGGCAATATGGGCTAGTTGGCCCCTACTGACACATATCACAAGCATGAGGTCATTTACGCGCCCGTATACGCTTAACAGCACCTCCACAAACAACAACAACAACAACTAGAACAACAGTAACGACGACTGCAAGAACAACAACGACGCCTAGCGCGAATGTACACTGGCGACAAAGGGAAGTATTCGAGTATCGTGACGCTTGACCAAAGTAGGCACGAACTATGCATACGACCGAAGTGTCTGCAGCCTCGTTTGCGGAGCCGAAATAAATAAAAGAGTTAAGTGAAAAACCTGCGCCGGCCTCTGTGTGTTCCGTTCTCGTGAAAACGGCGAACTCAGCGCACGGTTCCGCATTTCGGGCAACATTGAGCCGGCACGCGCGCGCACTCGCACACTCGGAAATGTGGACTGCTTCGTAGACCCTGCGGAAACAAGGCGTAAATTTATTCCCCGCTTTCCATTGTTTGCCGCCAAGACAACGGGCACGCAGAATGCATTGGACTGTGTTATTGTTTGGCGTTGGCTCCCCTCGTTGAGGCCTCATCAACGAAGGGAAAGAAACAAACATACAAACGGGCAAGAGAAATGAAGTGAAAGAATGCAGTGACCGGCTGATCCGAGTTCGTGTTTGTGGGAACAAAGACGGCAAACGAACCGTGGCGGAGCTCCGCACCGGACCGCCGGGCTCGGAATCCAGCCTTAAAGGAGCTTTGCAGCTGAGGTAGCTGAGAAGCTGGCTTCCGCTTTCGTTTAAATAGCGCCCATTTGCAGCTCTGAATGCCACCTCCTCGAGAAGAAAATGCAATTTCCATTGCCTTTCGCCGGCGCCGCCTCCCCGCGTTGCACCTTGCGCTGTGGCTGACACGCCGCGTTTCGTAACAATGCCTGGATACATGCTCGGCCTGCCTTTATGGCCCTGGAGAGCGCGAGGGCGTCCCAGTCATTAAGTCGAAATCATGAGCTCGCTTTGACGAAAGGCAGGGCTTTTCTGCTGCCTTGTGTTTCCTTTCTCTCCCTGTCTTTTTTATTTCTTTATTTTTTTTTTTGGTCCACCGAGATGCATTTCAGGAATGTCGTTAATTCTTGTCTACTGTTTTTGTTGCCTTCACTGCATTGTTCTCCTGGATGTGAGAAGAAGTTGAAGTTTGAAGTTTGCATGTCCGAGTAGCTCCGCTTTGTTAAAACAAGTAAAAACAAGTAAAGTACATGCAGGGCAATAAAACTTGACGGCGCAATTTCGTGACGGTTACAGCGAATTTTTCGGCAGACCAGCTCCAAACAATACGGAAAAATATGAGTAAAAAGTGGTAAAGCTTCGCTTTTATACACTTAAGGAATGTAACTGGTGGTGTTACTCCAGAGCATAATAATTCGGGAGAGAGAGATAGCGAGCGACAAAGAAGGTAGGAATGTGAATCAGAAAGGCGTTTGGTATGGCTACCTTACGCTGGGGGAACAAGCTCAGAGGGAGAGGAACAGAGGAACACGGCGAACGTGTGCCCGTATACGCGGACAACGTCATGCCATCGAGTGTTCTTGAAATGCAGAAATATGCTTCCGCGAAATCCTGTGCCGATTCCTCGCCATTCCGATTGGTGTAGCCGGCGTTCCAATAGCGTGTACGCTCAGTGAACTTGAGCCGAATGCGTTGCACATAGAGTGGGGAGGATCAGTAAAGAATATCATACACAAAAACATTGATGTAAATGAGCTCTGCGGAATATCGCAAGGGGGCGGAAGGGCGAAGAAAGAGACAATAGACAACCTCCCGTCTGTAGCACGAAGCCACAAGGAAATCCATACAGATTTTTCACAAAGAAAGCTTCTTAGTTGCCGAAAAGTTCGTCCTGGGGTGCTATGCAGGATGGCCCGAGTTTGGCGAAATTCGGGATTTTTCCGAGCTCTGGCGACACCCCCTTTTGAACGAGCAAACAGTACGCGAAGGTGAAACCCATCCCTCAGCGCGCGCTCCGTTCCATTGGTTACGATGAAACGCGGCATCACGTCAAGGGCGGTCGAGGAGGTTGGGTGGTGTCTTCGAACTAGAGGCACCTTCTTTCATTTGTTTGTCGTTCCACTGAGTGCCGAAGTGCGCCCATGCAAGAAAAGTGACAGAAAGTTTTACTAACTATATTTTTTATGTGTTCGCAGGCCGTTTGAATCCATTTTCAAGCGTTTAATGTCTGCACTAAGTGTCCTTGAGAATAATCAGTACCGTGGACTCCGAGATTAGTTCCGACCGAGCGCCTTACAACACCGCAGCAAGAGCTAATCACCGAGGCCACGTGTATAATCACCATGGTCGGCCTCTACATTCTAGCGCGTTGCTCGGCCGGCGCGCGCCCTCTTCGTCCTCTTATTAATCGTCTGCTCGCTCCCCGAGTAGGTGCGCCCGGCTGATTAGCTAATTGGCTAGGCGATATACCTAGCTAAGTCAGGGCATGCTATGACGAAGCTGATTAAGCCAAATCATGCTAAGGCCGAGCTAATTATGTCACGTCATACTAAGACATTGCTAATGAACCGTGTAAAGCTAAGAACAAACTAAGACCATGCTAATTAACACGACGCTAGTTAGGAGCGTGTAATTGAAACCAAGATAATCAAGACCTTACTCACCGAGATCGTGGTAATTATTAAAGTGCTACTTAGGATTATGCTAATTACATCTGTACTATTCAGGACCTTGCGAATTAAACCTGAGTTATTAATGTCATGGTAATTAGAACTTTAACAATCAAGACAGAACTATTCAGTATCATGTTAGTTAAGACCAAGCTAATTAGCTCATGCTAATTAACACGACGCTAATTAGAAGCACTCTAATTCAAACCAAGTTAATTAGGAACTTCCTCGCCAAGTACGCGGTAATTATGATCACTCTATTAGCATATGCTAAGTACATTCGTGCTAATGAGGACCTTGATAATGAAATCTGAATAATTAATGTCGTGTTAATTAAAACAATATGAATTACGACATAACTATTCAATGTCATGTTAAGGCCTAGCTAATCAAACGCACAAATATTGAGACCGAACTGACACGGTCATTACTCTGAAGTAGGCCAAGCATACTGAGACGAGCCACGTAATAAGCTCGAAGAAGCTTGGTGACCACAAGCTCCTCCGATGGCCCCAGCCTTGCACAAGTAGTGCAAGCTGACCAAATTATTTTATATGCAAAGAAGCTGCTGAGTAGCGTCCACTGCGTGAAACACTTGACACGCACACCGGCACTACGACAGTCCCGAGTTGAACTGGGGCCTTTTCAGAATCAACGAGTTTGTGCCCGATCAATTTGTGTCAATCAATTTGATTGACAGACGCCCGCGGCGAAGATCGTGTCCGCCCACCGCGTTTGCTCTTGCGGAGGAGCAGTGCTCACGGCGCAACGCCAGCGAGTGGCACGATTAATCTATCAGCGTAATCGCACAGACTATGCACACACGCACGAAGAACTAAAGGTTATATCACCACGTGGCTACGATGTCTCGCATTCAAATTCACCGCGCTCACGATGTACCACTCACAGCCACGAAGCAAGCGCCCCTGGTGGGATTTGCGGCGAGAAATGTTATTATTTACTTGTTAGTGGAGACATTGTTTCTACCGATTCGTTACTACAGAAAAATCTTCAGACGTGTAATATAAGTATAGCAGTAACCTGTCCATTTATTTATCAGTAATATTCCAGAGACGCGAAACCAGCTGCACCACAGTGCTGCGTGTGCGCCCTTGTTGCCTTCGAGAGTGGAAATTTCCATGCTGCAGGTAGAACGAAATAATTCTCGGAAAGAGGACAAACGCCCACGAACACGCCCATGGGAGGCGCGATGATCAGTTGGCAAAAAGATAGCGCGACAATCACGCTGACGTTGCTTACACTGTCAAAATGTTGACTGAGTGGCGGCGCTGACGCGTTCGCACGTGCCGTTCCTTTGAAAACCGCCGCAAATGCTGCACATGCGTATGTGACGCCATGCTCGTTCTTGTAGCCGTTTTTATCAACGCTGCTATCGCGTGCTCCGCACTGTCTTCCTGTCATGACCGCCGTAATGCGAGCTCGGAGCAAACTCGTGTGTCCGAGAAGCTCGGGCCATCCTGCATAGCACCCCTGGTCCGGGGTTCGAACCCGGGACCAACGCCTTTCCGGGGCATTCTCTTGTGACGGTGCCTTTCAAGAGTTGCGCCGTCTGCTCACCTCACCGCCAATCCTGCGTCACTTCGACCCTACTGCTCCGACTGAGGCACACACCGACGCCAGCGGTGTTGGTGTGTGCAGCGCAGTCCTGGATTCCAAGAGTACGTCGTCGCACACGCGAGCCGCACCCTCACTAAAGAAGAGATTAATTATTCTGTATTAGAGAAGCGAGTTGGGCTAGTTGGTGCGTATTAACTGTGGACATATCTACTAGCGCTAAAAACACGAAGGACGAGGTAAAGACAGCAGACAGGACGCAGCGCTAATTTCATTGTTTTTAGCGCTAGTAGATTGTTTTTAGCGCTAGTAGATATGTCCACAGTTAATTATTCTGTTACGGAGAAAGAATGTTTGGCCATAATTTGGGCTCTTGGTAAATTTAGACCTTACCTATATGGTCGTCCCTTTGACGCAGTCACAGAGCACCATGAGCTTTGTTGGTTATCCACGTTGAAAAACCCCTCCGGCCGATTAGTTAGCTGGGCTTTGCGGTTGCAAGATTTCGAGATGCGCGCTGTCTACAGGTGTGGCCGCCGCCACACTCATGCCGACGCCCTATGACGCTCACCTGTTTCAACCGAAAGCACTGCATGCCATCTGCCGTGGACGAAGTACTATCGTTCCCAGTTGCTGCGACATGGAGCCTGAGCAACGCAGGGATGCCTAGATGAGCGCTCTTCTGCGATTCCTTTCCAAGCCGTCGACTTTTTTTTTTTTTCAGCTTCTCGAGCACTGCGCTCACTTTGAGATCCGTGAAACTGCTCACTTTGAGATCCGCGATGGCCTCCTCTATCCCGGGAAACTACATGTCTGACGGCCGCAAGTGGTTGCTGGTCATAACTCGACATCTTTGCGCTCTGTTCAGCCTTCCACTGTCACCCAAAGTGTGCACATGCGGGCGTCTTCAAAACATACATCCGACTTTCCTCGAGGTTTTATTTGCGAGGCACCTACACCTTAGCGCGCAAGTAGCCTACGATCGGTCATACGCACAATGCCAATGACGCAAAGCTCCTCCTCAGTACGGCTATGGTCCACTCCAGCCAATCCCGTGCCCGGCGAGGCCCTTCGACCACACATTTACCTGTACGGACTTACTTTTTCTGCAAATACAATAGGAATCATCAAGAGCGTTTTGTGACAAATATTGTGACAAGGAAAGTGATTTACAGCATGAGTTCAGTTTCAATAGGGAGTGCAATAGAAACAGGTGAGAGAGAAAACAGAACGCTCTCCTCTTCAGTTTGCTTTTGTTGCGCTCTCCATTGAAATTTAAAGCGCGCTCTGACGACGAAGCCAATCGTGCGCCCTTCTGGATATGTAGCACCTGCCTTCAACATAGTAATACCTTACCACAGCAAGATAAATAGAGGAACAAAAGCCAAATTTATTACCTTTCTTGTAAGTACGCCATCCTATATAAAAAATTTTAATGAACCGCGTTCACCAAGTGTACTTTTCGAAAGACGAGCTGAATGGACGAAAAAAACTAGCTTAAAATGTACTGATGGGCTAGTTGGTGAGCCATGATTCTCGAAAAGGCAGCGCAAAGGCAACGAACACGGACACAAAAAAAGACGCAAACACAGGCGCTGTACTGCAACTGGTGATTTATTGTCGAAAGACCCGGCTTATGTATGTGAACCCGCGCATGCGCCCTCACAGCAGTGGATACGATGATGACCGAGGAAACCGCACAAATAAAGGCACAACAAAAAAATCAACAGAAAAAAACAACAACAATAAACAAAAAAACAAAAAAAACACGTGGTTCTGAAAAAAAATTTTTGCCACACAGTATGTGGTTACATACAAAGATATCGGCGCGCTTTTTCAGAGAACGCAACCGAGGGGCAACTGATACACTTATCTTTCCATTTGTCAATTTCTATGGCCTCGATTACCTCTCTGGTTTCCTTCTTACGTTCCTTGCGCACAATCTCCGTACCTGTTAAAGTGGGAGCACAGCCACAATCCCTACAATGGAAGGCCAAATGCCCAGAATCTTTTGCTGCAAAGTGGCGGTTGTGTTCCGTTAGCCGTGTGTTTATGCACCTGCCCGTCTGACCAATGTACACCTTGTTACAGGTCAGAGGGATCTTGTAGATCACCTCTTCTGTGCATGCGACGTAGGGGTTGCGGTGCTTGATTTCACACGATTGCGTGTGCGTCTTAGCGTCATTGACCTTTTTGCACAGGCCCGACAATCGCACTGGTGCCGAGAACACAACGTCGACACCGGCTTTCCGGCCTATCTTTCGCAGATTGTGCGAAATGGTGTGCACATAAGGTATCACCACCGTACGCCGGTGGTTCCTGCTTGCGGCAGCACCTGTTTTCTTTTTTTTTTTTTTTTTTTTTTTTTTTTTTCGCAAGCCTTCTGCGACCGAAACCAAGAGGTTCGTCGGGTACCCAGAGCGCCTAAGGCGGCTCACCTGGTTAGTGAAGCTGGCATCACCTTTGTGCGGACAGGATTTCTGGAGGGCGCTAAGGAAGCATGATCTGGCAATTGCTCTCTTTACAAGTTTGGAGTGCGCGGATTGGTAAGGGAGGACGGGTTTGTTGCCCCTTGGTTCGTAAGCCCAACATATGTGATCAGGCGAAACGTATACACCAAGGTCTAAAAACCTAATATAGCCGCTAATGGGCAGCTCGTACGTTAGTAACAATGGTGCGAGGCACGAAGCAAATGTGGCCATAACGTTAGATACTGCGGAATCAAAATCCTTGTCATCACACTGTAAAACCACTAAAAAATCGTCGACGTATCTAAAAACTCTAGTCACCTGCTGACCTTGAAATGCGTCATTTAGTTTTCTGTCACGCGCAGCCAAATAAATGTCGGACAGCACCGGCGCTATGCAGGAGCCGATAGAAATTCCATTTTTTTGGATGTACACTTCTCCTTCCCATTCCGCAAATGTTGAATGTAAGTAAGTTGAGAGGAGTTCCATGAATTGGCTGCTGTGAATACCGGCGCTATTCTGAAATCTGGTGACACCGTGCTCGTCAATGCATTCGCCCACACTTGTCATTAGGTCATTGTGCGGGATACTGTAATATAAATCTTTTATGTCAGCAGAAAAAAGCCGAAAGCCGTCACTTGACTGGGTCGTGTTCTTAAAAAAGTCTATTACCTGTTCTTAAAAAAGTCTATTACCTTTTTTTTTTTTTTTTTTTTATCAGAACCACGTGTTTTTTTGTTTTTTTGTTTATTGTTGTTGCTTTTTTTCTGTTGATTTTTTTGTTGTGCCTTTATTTGTGCGGTTTCCTCGGTCATCATCGTATCCACTGCTGTGAGGGCGCATGCGCGGGTTCACATACATAAGCCGGGTCTTTCGACAATAAATCACCAGTTGCAGTACAGCGCCTGTGTTTGCGTCTTTTTTTGTGTCCGTGTTCGTTGCCTTTGCGCTGCCTTTTCGAGAATAATGGCTCACCAACTAGCCCATCAGTACATTTTAAGCAAGTTCATTTCTAGTTATTCGGGCTCTGTACCTATACGTTCTCTCGAAGACCCACACCGCATCGTCGCCCTGATTGCAGCTGCTACGTGCAAAGCCAGGGCCCTAGGCTTCGCGATTCGGAAGAAAGTCCTGCCTACCGAAGTGCTCACGTTGCTTGGTGGGTTCATCCCGTCAACCAGCCATGGAATGCGGTTATGCAGAATCTTGCGCGCAGAGTGGCAGCACCAAGTTCGCGTCTACAAGGAGCATCTTAACCTTCTACTCGATGTTTCGTCACCCCCCGGCATCTCGAGGTTCAAGCGGCTGGAATTCTCCAGACTCACCGACAAGTCTACCGAACTGTTGTGGCCACATGTACTCGGCCAGCTGCGGAAGTGCCTCCCCAACAAGGATCCTTCGGCACGACACCTCGTCCTTTGCGTAGGTGACGTTCAACTTCCAGAACATGTCGCGAGGGTGCTGAGCCACGGCCCCAAGATGGCTGTGCAACCCACGAGGACGCGCCCGGAACTGTTCGCTATGGTAAGACAAGTTGCTTCACGTGTTCCGGAGACCGAAATGGACAGGTGCATTTCAGAGGGACTTGATGTGCTTGAAAGGTGCAAGCCTCAGAGTACTAGGATTCCACTCCGCCAAACTGTTTCGTATCTCAAAGAAAACTCGTTGTCTTTGTTGGCGGCTGACAAAGACGGTGGTTTCGCCGTTCTTCAAAAAAGCTTGTACAATCGTAAGGCATCTGAAGCTGTCTTGTCAGTCTTTCATAAGTGCCCTGATGTTTCCCTAGAGAATGCTAAAAAGAAGGCTATAAAGTTGTGTAAACAGCAAAAATTGGAAGAACTTGGGAAGTCTTTGGGAGCGAAAAGAAAGCTAGGTCTAGACTTATTCTTTGCTGCAAAAACTCATAAACCTGAGTGCCCGCTTCGGGTAATTATCTCTGAGACAGGAACCTGGCAGAAATGTCTTGCCAATTTTTTGCAAGGAAAGCTTAAACTTTTAACTATCGATGACCCTTACCTGATTCGAAACTCCGGTCAGGTAATAGACTTTTTTAAGAACACGACCCAGTCAAGTGACGGCTTTCGGCTTTTTTCTGCTGACATAAAAGATTTATATTACAGTATCCCGCACAATGACCTAATGACAAGTGTGGGCGAATGCATTGACGAGCACGGTGTCACCAGATTTCAGAATAGCGCCGGTATTCACAGCAGCCAATTCATGGAACTCCTCTCAACTTACTTACATTCAACATTTGCGGAATGGGAAGGAGAAGTGTACATCCAAAAAATGGAATTTCTATCGGCTCCTGCATAGCGCCGGTGCTGTCCGACATTTATTTGGCTGCGCGTGACAGAAAACTAAATGACGACTTTCAAGGTCAGCAGGTGACTAGAGTTTTTAGATACGTCGACGATTTTTTAGTGGTTTTACAGTGTGATGACAAGGATTTTGATTCCGCAGTATCTAACGTTATGGCCACATTTGCTTCGTGCCTCGCACCATTGTTACTAACGTACGAGCTGCCCATTAGCGGCTATATTAGGTTTTTAGACCTTGGTGTATACGTTTCGCCTGATCACATATGTTGGGCTTACGAACCAAGGGGCAACAAACCCGTCCTCCCTTACCAATCCGCGCACTCCAAACTTGTAAAGAGAGCAATTGCCAGATCATGCTTCCTTAGCGCCCTCCAGAAATCCTGTCCGCACAAAGGTGATGCCAGCTTCACTAACCAGGTGAGCCGCCTTAGGCGCTCTGGGTACCCGACGAACCTCTTGGTTTCGGTCGCAGAAGGCTTGCGAAAAAAGAAAACAGGTGCTGCCGCAAGCAGGAACCACCGGCGTACGGTGGTGATACCTTATGTGCACACCATTTCGCACAATCTGCGAAAGATAGGCCGGAAAGCCGGTGTCGACGTTGTGTTCTCGGCACCAGTGCGATTGTCGGGCCTGTGCAAAAAGGTCAATGACGCTAAGACGCACACGCAATCGTGTGAAATCAAGCACCGCAACCCCTACGTCGCATGCACAGAAGAGGTGATCTACAAGATCCCTCTGACCTGTAACAAGGTGTACATTGGTCAGACGGGCAGGTGCATAAACACACGGCTAACGGAACACAACCGCCACTTTGCAGCAAAAGATTCTGGGCATTTGGCCTTCCATTGTAGGGATTGTGGCTGTGCTCCCACTTTAACAGGTACGGAGATTGTGCGCAAGGAACGTAAGAAGGAAACCAGAGAGGTAATCGAGGCCATAGAAATTGACAAATGGAAAGATAAGTGTATCAGTTGCCCCTCGGTTGCGTTCTCAGAAAAAGCGCGCCGATATCTTTGTATGTAACCACATACTGTGTGGCAAAAAAATTTTTTTATCAGAACCACGTGTTTTTTTGTTTTTTTGTTTATTGTTGTTGCTTTTTTTCTGTTGATTTTTTTGTTGTGCCTTTATTTGTGCGGTTTCCTCGGTCATCATCGTATCCACTGCTGTGAGGGCGCATGCGCGGGTTCACATACATAAGCCGGGTCTTTCGACAATAAATCACCAGTTGCAGTACAGCGCCTGTGTTTGCGTCTTTTTTTGTGTCCGTGTTCGTTGCCTTTGCGCTGCCTTTTCGAGAAAAAAACTATTTGTCATAGCATTATTTTCATGTATCACAGCACGGCTAGTATATACAGTCATTGTATAAGTTTTTCGAGGCATAGTTTACAGATTACTTCTTCACCAGATATTGTGCAAAAAAACAAATTATCAAGAGATTCCGGCTTTAAGCACGCCATGCGCTGTTGCATCACATATTCTGCCACGCTAAAGTTTCTTGCACTGCTTGCGCTAACCGCCAGGGCGCACATGTGCCTTGCGAATTGTGAAGGCATCGGCAGTCGTTGTTCATAAACTTTCTCCATTGGACCAAATTTCGCATGTCTTTGCGGACCTCTGCAGAATGAATTTAGCTGTCCAGCTCATCCCTTCATTTCTCTCGTTCTCTAACGTCGTGCCATTCTTCAATATCATCTATAAAGCTCCTCTTTGAGGGCTTCTCGTTTCAGGTTTCAGCCGTCCATGCTATTCACGGTTTGTACCGTGCTCCGTTTTTTTTTTCAAATTATAATGGTGTATGTCTGAGCTTTGGGAGCGAGCCTTAGCCAGCCACACCCTCGAAGACCAGCGCCAGCTGGTAGCGAGGGCTGTCGACACGGCGAAAGCCGATGGTTTCCTGGAATGGGGAGGCCACCCCAAAGACGATGCCTGAATGAAAACAAAATAAAGATGTTTATTCTCTTTCTCTTCTTACCGATGTTGTGCCGGTAGATTGTGGGCATTGGACTACGCGGGTAGGACTGGCAGGAGGTGGACGATCCGATGTCGACCTATTTTCAGGGTAGTTTGGTAATATAGGCGCGAATAAGCTTCTCGACGCTTACTCATTGGATGCATATGGTTCGAAGTAAGCGGACATCACCCAGCACGAAATTAGTAATTGTCTTTATTCAAGCCAGATATTTCGTCGAGCGAATATACTTTGCCGCATGCCTTGTTTAATGGACCTATGCTATCCTGAACATTCCAACGCTATTGCGGAAATATCATGTATCTCTCGCAACACATAGCGGAACAAGAAGAAAGCTCAGACGTTGACAATGCATGTGGGCACACAAAGCAGGCTTTGCATGTCCATGTCGCGTCACATGACCACTGGCAGCGGTGATGGAGCCACGGAAAAAAATATAGCGATATCTTCATAGTGATTCATTGCAACGAGACTCCGCGCAGACTTTTCGTTTTAGTGGACTGCTGGAACTTTCAACAATGTTTCCCCGCTTTGGAGCTCTGTGGTGGCTCTCACAGTGATAGGTTAAAGGTATAAATTCATTATGTTACATTTATCACTGTGATTACAGAATAACACTTGGGATATAAAATAATAACGAACGCAAATAAACCACATAATAGCACGATGTTAACTATATAAGCATCTGGTCTATTTACTTTTAGCTCGCTTGTTTCTAATAAATCAAGGAGCCCCATATTCAAGAGTCAAAAGAAGTTCAGTACATGTCCCTCATAAAACTTCTCCAAATAGATTGTTCACGTAGGGACCGCCAAGCCAATTTCTACGTGGGACTAGCCGGGTGGCGCGGGGTCTTCCCTGCATGTTCTCTGGACCAGAATAAAGCTAATTCAACAAACAACAGCAAACAGCTTGGCCCATATAAAAAAAGCGTCTTTTCGAGATCAAATATGCGGAACATGTATGTATGCACAGCGAATATGGAACAATCCTAAGAACTGAGCAAAGTTCAAGCCTGGCCCGAGCCGAGCCCGCCACCTCGAACCCGGGCTCGGCGCTAAGCCCGGAGCTTCAGACCCGAGCCCGACCCGGGCCCGCCTTGAAAACTACTTTACCAGGCCCGGCCCGGCCGGGGCCGGGCCTGTGTTTTCGGGTAGGCCCGAGCCTATTCAATGCTCTACTGCGAACTCGCAAGGCGAAGGCGGCGGAAACGCCGCATTGCCTCAACACCCAGGGAGGGATAGAAGGTTTCCGCTCAATTTCAGCAAGACAAAAAAAAAAACTAGGGGGACGCTTAAGCTTCGCCTTTAAGAGTTGAACGCGATAGGGATATCCTGCCCCTAGTGCGCACTTAGAACACTACGAGTGTTTAGCAGAATGCGCGCACTAAAGTGTGTGCCTTATGTAATGGGTAGCATGCTTTAAACCAGGGGCAATTATGCGCGAGAAACTTTTTCCAAGTTGCGATGCACCCACTACGTGGTCTTAAAGGAATACGCGCAGTAATGTGCCTTATGTAATGGGTGGCTGTCTTTAAACCACAAAGTCGTTATGATAATGACATGGTGTGACGCCCGATGGCAATGTACGCTTGTACCACGCAATATTACTGCCATATTACATCTCGTACTGTGACACCTGTATACAGGACGCGTATTTTTGGGAAGCATGAAAGTTACTTTCAATGCAGCTCCAAGCAGGGGCGTGGCTGTGTGGTAGAACACCTGCTTGCCACGCAGACGACCTGGGTTCGATTCTCACCCGGACCCAATATTTCTATTATTTATTTTATTTGCAGCTTTTTCGATTTTTCGGTCACGGGCAAGATGATGATTTTTCGCTCACAACCAACGGTGCCGACGCCGACGGCGGAATTTCTGCGATACGAGCTCTTTAACGCTATCGCGTTAATACAGTTTTGAAGACGTCATGTACGACGTAAGCACGAGAGAACAGTTGCAGTATTCCTTCATGCTAAGCATGCGATACAGCTATAGTTATGCCTGTATGACACTCAAAATAATATGTGTCCTTCGCACACGGCGCTGAGACGAAGAAGGGCATCTTATTTCTTGCTTCCAACTGTTTGAATCTGAACAACTAGTTCAGATGAAATATTACTTCGAAGCGCACCGAAGGCACGGACAATGAAAATTAACAGGACAGCTCTTGCTAGATACAATGCTATATAGTCAATGTTCTCGCCATTGAGGTTTTATATTCGCGTGAAGGAATTCTTCCATCGCAGCGAGTCTTTCTGTATCCAACTACACCTAGAACAAGCACAGAGCACGCGCGAATTCGCTACGGAATTTTCCGCACAGCCCCCAACCGCCGTACGATTCGTTGAAATAAAAGTAATCGCAGACAGCAACTTCGCTTATGAATGAAGCTGCCCCGATTACCTATCTCGGGCCTTGTTAATGTGCACAGAGCTAAGTATAGTGATTGTTCTCGATTGCGTGCGCAACATTCGGAGCACCAGCCGCTCTCCCCGACAGAGAACGTCGAGCCGTGACTCGGGAGTATCGTCACAGTCGCATACGAGCTTAAAGGAAAGACGACCGGCCATTTCACTGCGCTAATAAGGAGAGGCGCGGAGAATAAATAAACAAATAAACCATACGTCGATACAAAGTTACAAACTTAGCAAGCGGGACGGTCGTGAGAGGAAAACGTGCTCATTCTCTCTGTGTACATATACGTGCCGATATTTCTCGCTCCCGCGCCCGACAAAAGTAAAACGAGAAATAACGTTACATCGGCATCAAGAGGAAAGTCGGGGCCACGAGCGTAGATAATCGAGCTAACACTGTTTCTTACGATGTACGAATGAAACGCCGAAGCTGAGCGAAAAAAAAAAGAGAAAAAAATGTGTGTCGATTAAACAATCGGCCCTCATCGAAAGTACGAGAGAGAGCACGAGGAAAAGAAAAGCGCGGGTGCACAAGTTGAGGATGATCGTGAGACCAACGAGAAACAAATATACGAGAGCGGTTCAACGTTCACGAGATATATCAAAATTGCGCGCTGACTCGGCAGGCACGATTTGGTAGGCGAAATAAAGCATTGACGTGGCAGCATCTTCTTGCTTCCACGACGGCGTTCCCCAGAAGCTTGCATCTGTCGGTACGGAGATGGAAGCGGCGACAAACGACGTCTAGTGGCTGTTGGTCTCGCGTACGACTCGGTTGTACACAGAATCGACAAGTGCGCTCGACATTGCGGGGAGGTCCTCACTGAATCTCCGAACGCAAGTAGAATACAAAACTTGTAACGTCCTGGGGGGACCACACGCAGACGTGCGCATACACTCAGAGCCAGAGATAAGGCGATCATCTTACTCTCGCTTCAACACGAGACCTCGCTTTTCTCCGAACAGTAGCGCGTGGAGTTCCTCGTGGAAAAGACTCGTTTCCGCTTCCGTCTGGCCGAGAAGGCAGCGGGCGAAGCCGGCTCCCCTATAGTCTCTCGGCTGGCTCGTGTGTCTGGCTGGTCAAGATATGCCCGTATGCACACGCCGTGCAGACATTCGGGCTTTTTCGTATTCGCACCGAGAGCTCCGCATTCGCGGAGATAAAGCGAAAGAGCCCGTTCGTAAGAAAATGAGTTGAAAGAGACAACGTGGGAGGAAAAAAAATGAATTGAAAGACGTAAAGAAGAAGAAGAAGCATCGAGTGCGCGCGGCCAGAACACGGGCGTGCCGAGTAGGCTGTCGTTGTACACACACGCAACGACGACGACGACGGCGAGAAACGTGCCCGAGATAAGAGTCGAATTTAGTGGGTCGTTTTTCGGCCCGATACAATGGCCGATATGTGCGCCGGTGGCCTACAAATCAGCGGCCTCCGGCGCAAGCCTGCTCGCCTTCTCACACTCTCACCCGCGGTCGCGCGCCCGTCGCGCCGTCTATCGTGCCGCCACGAGTTGGAACAGATAAATCGCGGCTCTCGATAATACCTTTTCGCTAGGAAGGGCAGTGTGGTGGCCATTAGATAATTTCGAGTCTAATTATTTTTTCCCCCTTTCGTTTTCTAGTTCTGGCTTGGTCTTTGTCTAGCACTGTCTTCTAAACGGCACGTCTTGTTGCCGCTCATGTTGGATGTTTTCGAAACAATTCCGTCGGCTCTTTTTCTCCGGTGTCCCGGCGCCACACCGTTGAATGGAAAGGCGGTGGCAGTGGGTGCAGTCGATGGTGTAACACTCGATTTCGCGCCCTGACTGCGTTTCAACAGACGAGATCGAAACCGCGAACGAAGTTCGAGCGTCTCTCTTTCTCATTTACTCACTCCTTCGTCTTCGACTTCCAGTATTACGTTCATTATACGCTTTCTTGCGCGGGACCAACAACGTTGTTGGGAGTGCGATTCCGTTCCCTTCTCTCGTACGGCTATTCAGAACAGGAAGCATGGGAGAACAGAAGGGCGTCATTAAGTGGGCGCGATAGCGAATAATAGATGAAAAGCCATGTGCCGCGGGCGGAGGAAGCAATGGGCGAAGCGAGTACAGCTAACCGTGTTACACATCCACCAACGCAGTTTTCGGGAACGTTTGCGTAGTTAACTCCTTCTTTAAACTTGCTCACTTGACTAGGCCGATGCATAGATTCGCGTTAATGCTTTCAAGTTTTCGAGTGCATCGAACGAGAGCTTCCAGCTACGTCGAGATATCTATTCTATTAAGCTGAGCACCTGTTGTCTATTTATCTCTCTATAAAGAGGAATTCGGTTTGGCCCTTGCTTGACGAATGGCACTCCAAGTGAACCAGTAACGTTTCCGAGAGATTGTGTCGATGTGATAGTAAGATACAGCTTCTATAGTTCTCATTTCGATCGATGTAGCACATTTTGTAGGCGTATAGTATATAAGTTGCCTTCATCATACGATGTTCTAGGGTCTTGGCTCGCTGAGACGTTGAGCGATCGTCCCGGAAAGGCGAACATTGTCCTCGGTTTTTATCTCCGGATCAGCACGAGTTTTAGTTCAACTTTGAAAGTTTCTTTCTGATAAATAGGTATCGTTTTTTTTGTGTGTACATTTGACTATGCGCAGAAGGCAGCGCGGCACTCGGACCTGCTGAAACCACGAGGGTTGTACCGACGAACTAGGTCTTATCTACTGGGTTGCCGTATTGTGTGTACGTGTCAGCCTCAACTATAGAGCCGTCAGATACGCAGGTAGTGTGGATGAGCCGCTGCCCCCAAACACGTGAGAATAACTAATAATAATAATAATAATAATAATAATAATAATAATAATAATAATAATAATAATAATAATAATAATAATAATAATAATAATAATATAATAATATCTGGGATTAAACGTCCCAAAACCACGATTTGATTATGAGAGACGCCGTAGTGGAGGTCTCCTGGAAATTTTGTCCGCCTGGGGTTCTTTAGCGTGCACCTAAATCTAAGTACACGGGCCTAAAACATTTTCGCCTCCATCGAAAATGCAGCTTCTGAGCTTCACTCGAACGCGATTTCAGATTTTCGGTGCGTTATAAACGATGCAGCTATATACGCAGAGACATACGCTTTAATTACGCAAAGGTTATTGAAGTAAGCAGCGCATGCGCCAGCTGGAGCGACGACGTACAATCTAAAGCTCGCAGTGGCGTCTATAAATAGCGGGTCAGTGGTTAACCAATCCATTCGCTCTGACAACTGCCGACACGTGCGGCTGTCAGCATTACAGCTACAGCTTCCGAGTTGCCGGCCAAGGAGTGCACTTCATTTCCTCCCACAAGTTCTTTGCCCGATAAAAAAAAAGTTTTCCTTCCCCGTAGTTCGTTTTGGCCTGACTGCCTGCTTGAGGTGGCCACTTCCTCGTGACGACTATAATTAAATGCATTTCTTGCATACGCACGCCCTACGCTCACCACCTATACATAACATATACCTAAACCAAGCATACTTTACGTAACGTTGAGTAATTATACGACCTACACGCAGTGGCGCTTATTAGCATGTTGTATGCATTCACTTCACGTACGGTCGTTCCTAAACGTGATTACACCAGATGAGCTTTTCTTCGCGCAAAAGTTTTGGCGCTTTCTCCTTTGATATTGTAGTACATGCATTTCTGATTGGAAGAGACGTCCCGTTTATAATTTGATAAGTCAATTTGATCACTTCAGTTCCATTCATTTTGTATTTTTTAATAGTAACTTCACTACGCGAACTGATGCAGGTAACTAACGAAAGTGCGCAAGTGATTTTGTCAAGTTGTGAAGTAATTACTTACTCTAAGCGCGTCTGAACTATAATTTATCTCCTACGTCATCGTGGGATTAATTGAAATTTGGTATTGAGGAACCATGGGAATGTTTGGACAGTAACTTCTACTCTTACTGCGCAATATATAATTAATAATCGGTTTGTTTGTATCGGTATCCTTAATCTCTCTGATAAAGCAACGGCAAAGCTTTTTCTTTCTTGATTATGGCAAATGGGATGCCCCATGTCAATCCCCGACTGTCACATGAAGCAAGAATTGCGTTAGTATTTGTGCGTATGAGAGAGAGATAGAAATATTGCTGTATGAGGGAAGGGGTGAAGTCATGACAACGTAAAGTCACCCAGTCGCCGAAAATAGACACGACCGCTGTACCGCTGGCGCCATCTGGTGACATTTCGAAGAATAATCGGCGAAAACGGGTTTGTCGTAAAGTTGGCTTCACCTGGCAATGAAGCGGCCTGCACGTTTCTGCGACGAGCGCCTTGCTGTGGTATAAACTCACGCGGGAACGTTCTTTGTTTCTTTCTCGTCGAGTTCTACCTTATATACTGTAAGTCAGTTCAACTCACAGCAATAAACACATTTCGCTAGCTACCCGGATATAAACACAGATTGTCAGAACACTGAGACGCGTGAAAGATGGGGTAGAATTAGGACGGTATATTCAATATGCACGGGCACACTTTCTATGTATGTGCCCTTGCACGCATTATATTTTACGGACCAGCCTAGGTTTGCGACTCGAGACGGCAGTGCAGGGACTGCAACGTTGGTAATGCCATCCCATGAAGTTATCTGTTAACAGCGTGTACGACATGCGCAAATCCATCGGCTGTTGTCAAATCATTTCTGCAGGGGTTATGGTTTGTGCAAGAATGAGAGCTTAGAATTAGCAATGCGATACACTTTGCTGTAATGTTTTAGTACAGGAGAAAAGCGTTTAGAATTTGTCTCCATTTTCCGTAGATGAAGGCCTAGGCGAAGCACAAGGGGGGGGGGGTCACTTGTACCGATCGCTATTGGCTGCATTAAGTTCATAATCTTTGGTCAATTTAAGTATTATCGCGCTATCCGTCCTGCGATCTCGCTACTGGAGCTCCTACTTCCACCTAATGCATGTTTTGCTGTCACCACACTACAGGCAATTCTGCACGCTACTCCGTCCACTTTTTCTTTTTTTTTCCATTTAGATGACCTGGCGTCTTCGTCGTTTCAGAAGCTTACGCGCGGCGAAATTTTATTTCCAGAATAATATAAAGTCTTTGCATGAGCAATGCATGAACCTAACTGAAGCTACATCTGCAGTTTTTTTTTTATTCACGACATAGACTTGCCCTTAAGGCATAATATTTGTTGTGTATATTTGCAGTTTAATGCCCGAGATTGCAAACAGAATGTTTTCTGCAAGCTGGTTTTCTACTAGAAATTCGAGCTTCGAGATGACAGCAAGCTGCCGGGTCATTTTCCTCGAGCAACGAAGGTGTGTCACAGCGGGCTTATTGGAGTAAGATGGTGCATGCAATGAAAGACTGCATCACCACACGTCATTGCCTAAGAGCAAGAAAACTAAGTGCGCGATTTTTATAATTTTCTGTCTCTTCCGACTTCTTTTTTTTTTTGGCGCCTCTCTCCAGCTGTGTTTCTTTCCCCGCTTCCCTTCCTCACGCAGAGTAGCGTGTCAGTGACTTCTATACGCCGGCTAAATTCTCTGCCCTTTCAATAAAAGGTTCTCTCTCTTTCTCTCTCTCCACTACGCCCGTAGTCTGCCCCGCTGTCCGTCCCAGTGTAATGGAGCTGTCCTCATTTTGCGGCCACGTTGCTACAAGGGCCCGCGAAGACGCTTAAAATACCGCTAATTTCACGAAAACGACGCGTCGTTCGCAGAGAGCAATTTCACAAGGTGCGATGTTTGAAACGGAGATTTTTTTTGTTTTATCACTCTCTCGTTCTTTGTTCGTAACGCCAGAGGTGTCAAATGTGGCCCCGTGAAACGTTCCCGAAACTACCCCGTTATTTGCACGTGAAGTGAATTCCGGAAATTACGACGTAATGAAGTTCCAGCGCCACACCCACTCCATCGTGCAAGTGCTCAGCGCTAGCCCTGACAAGCCCTGCGGACTCGTGCGAACAACGCTGCGCCGGTTCAGAATTGTGTAATGTCGTGATCGTGTGTTTTATGTTATAAGTAATGATTTGTCTTTTGTGCGTATTCTTGTGCATGCCAAGCCATACAGAACATGTGACTTTGCACGTGTACAGGCGAACTTAATTTACTTATACGAACTCGTGTTCGAATATTTGTGACTCATGTGCTGTTGGATTGTAGTGTCTTTTCACATATTGAGTTCTACTGTATGACGCATTTCGTGCCGTTTCTATCATTATTTTTTTAGTATTGTATATTCCGTTTGCTGAGGAGTATAGCCTGTGCCGCCGTAAAGGCACCAACCTTTCCTACTCATTCCAATAAAAAAAAAATGCCTTGGTGGCGAGGGGCACGACGCTCGTGCGATTGAATTTCGGCCTCCGGAGGACACCTGCCATGGACAAACGGCAGTGGACGCAGAGACTCACGCCAGATGGGGCAGCGAGCAGAAAGCGACGGGCTACGTCCGTGATATACGTCGCGTAACAAGTGACGCAACAAGGCGCGCGGTGTCCGCCCATTTATCCTCCATTCTCGTGCAAGGGACTGGGCGTGCACGGACCGAAAGAATGACAACCGTAAAAACATGTCCCGTCCCCTTGGACAAGTGACAACGGCAACGGTTCGGCGAGCAACGAGAAAGCGATGGCCGCTCTTGAGGAACCGGAAGCCCACGCAGGTCCACGAGCCAAAGATTGACTGCGTGTCCCTCGTCCGGTACAAGTGCGGACACGCACCGTCTTCACTCAGCTGTCCGCGAGGATTAGAAGTAAAACGCGAACGAAATCACCCTGACTTGTATATTTATCGTTAGCGTCCACAGTAGCCGTCGCAACCATACAAGAGTATATCCAGGCCCTCGGCGCCTGGCTACCCGCTTCATTTCCGAGCACGTTGTTTAAGTTCTTCAGGTTGCGCTGGCGAGCGCATGCGCCGCTTTTGTTCGTGCTTAGTTTTCGGGAACCCCCAGGCAACTGCCGAAGCTCTAGCTTGCATGTCCGGGTGCTGCCGCCTTACTTACTCGAGAGCACCGCAGCAGCCGCGACCACTTCACGTCGGCTCTTCTTTGGCAAGCGTGCGTACTTCTCGACACGTTTGTTGCTTGTGTGTACAGAAACAGTCGTAGATGGACTCTGGTACGCTTCTTTGTTTTTCTTTTACGTTCTGCGATGGCCGTTGCCGTAACTCATACAAGGCCTTAGCCGCCTTATGTACAGACTAATGCCAATGCACGCATCGGCGATCCCTTTCTCCTCCGCTTTGTCTTGAAAACCTGTCGTGTCTACTCCTTTTAAAACCCGAGTTGTACTGCCGGCGCGATCCGAAAGCGAAAGGCGAACATACAAGAATAAGGACGATCACGACAACGACTGTATATGTATATATATGTACGCCTCGAAAACAGAGTCATAGGCGAGCGAGCGTGGAGGGCCTTCCTTTATTTTGTTCGCCTTGAGTTTTGCAAAGCCACGTGCCTTCCTGTATGCGACGTCCGGCGATCACTCGAGCCGCAAGCCACCGTTTCGCTCAGGCGGGGAAGATAGCGAGTCAGGTGGGAAGAGGCAAGATGGGGGGAGGATGTGTGTGTGTTGGTTAGGGCGCTCCGGATTTATGAAGGCCTATAAATACCTCCGACACCCAGAATTACCATATCAAGGAGCTGCCGCGGTGGCGGCGGCGGCGGCGGCGGCGGTACGTGGCCAGACGCGTCGCCTCCGGAGAAAGAGAGTTCTCCCTCGAAGAACTTCGCGCGCTGCTGCGCGAGACACGAGGAAGCAGCCGTAGCAGCAACCGGCAGGCGTACGGTGGTTCCACTGAAAGGACACGCGATCCGCAAAAGTGCACCGCGACGCGCGGTTGCAGCGGCAACGCCGTACAGGAAAGAAGGCGACACGGAAGGAAAGAAACCGCGAGGAAACCAATAAATAAGAAAGAGGAGAGCTGCTGAGGAATGGCAAACGCGCACCCCGCGAGCGCCTTTTCGGCCAGAAAGCTCCGACGTGTACGCCGCGAAGACGTCCGACGGGGCCACGCCCGCGCGGATGCATGCAGATCCGCTGTGCCGTGAACGCGCGGGCCCGTCCATTGACGCCACAAAACGACTCGAGTGACGGGCACTGGCAGGAGGTGCATACGTAAGAAACATACGTAGTAGCAGCAGCTGCAACAAACAGCAGGGGCCGAGATCGTTTGGAACGGTCTTGAGACCACACCTGGACGTTCGTTCGGCAAGTGGCCTCGCCACCGACTCGAAGAAATACGGGCCGTGGGGTCCGGCGGAGCATTTGTTTCGGCGATCTTTCGCTTATTTTCGACTGTTTTTTTTTTTCGCCATACTAGGCAGCGGCTGTCGAGCGTGATCACTTACGTTTCCATATCCGCGAATAGAAAGTGCAGTTAGCGGTTGAGATACGGGTGGCGGTGGTTCCGCGGTCCGTTTCTCGCTACGGTTCTTCTTTTGTTCTCAATCAGAATGCCGCACGAAGGGCTTTTCCTTCGGCTCACTCAGTCGCTGGGCCAAGCTTCTGAAACGTTCCTGGCGGAAAGCGCCGTTTCCTTTTCTTCTTTACACGGTAGCCGCGAATGCTCATAAGTATATACTTATGCAGATGTGGGCGGACGCACTCTCGTGTCCGCGGTGTTGCCAGAAACGGCAGCGCTGTCTTCCGAGGCAATTCTTCGAGACCCGTGCGAAACGAGACGGACATAGTGTCGCTCGCTTCCCTCGTGGAAAATGTCTCCCTTTAACGGCACTGTTCTTCGGAAACCGAGCGATAAGTGACTGATCTACAAACAAAGGCCATATCCTAACAAAAGGCGCGGAGAAAGCTCCTGTTTGCATGCCTCTTTAAGATGCGTATCGTGTTCGCAGGCTGCTTCGTGTAAAGAAAGCACGGATTCGTAAACGGGCGCGTTTTCTCGTGTTACCGATGCGCTGCGTCTCGAGCAGATAACGACGTCGCGTACACGTCTGTGGACCTCCCGCAGCAGCTCCCTTTGTTTGCGTTTCGCTTTCCGTCGGATCCGTATCGCTTTGTCTTTGAAACATGAAACAGGCCGATAGCGGAGCTCGCATCTTATGTCCCACCGTCCTTGCGTACATAGGGCTGTTAGTCGTATTGGGCTTCAAAAAGAAAGAAAACAAAAGAAAGAGCAAGCTGTTTGTTATCGCTTGTTCTAACTTCTTTGCCTGATCGTAATTTCAAAAGTGTTGAACTGTAGGATAAAGAGAGTAGCAAAAAAAGCAGGCGAGGGATGGCGCTTTCATGAGATGCGGTGACCAAAGGGAGAACAGAAAGGGACACTTTGTGGCACGTTGCACAGTAAAAAACTGGATTGTTTGTGTCTGAGAATATCAGTTCCCTTGAATACCAGAGAGAGAGAGAGAGAAATGCCTTAATGAAAAGCTGGAGATGTTAGCCTGGCTATTCGCCTGACATGCTACTCCAGGTGCTGGGTGATGATTATGATCTACACAGTGATAACCACTTGACTCATACAGCCACACACATACATAGACTACACTGTTTACAAAGTTTCGATCAAGCTTGTGGCCCGCAAGAAAGTGAGCAGCGCTTTCGTGGCGCGTAACGCACAGGTGCTGCTTTGCCATGGGCCCGGAATGTGTCGCAGTTCTAAACACGAGTTCCGTTGAAGGTGCAAGGCCGCCTTCAGAGATCGTCTCTCTGATGCGTATCGCCTGCATTCAAACAGAACGCGGTGAGGAAACAGGGGCCTTGCCAGAAACTTTTTTCGGCAAGGTGGGGAGGGCGTCCGATTCCTCTTTTACGTACAGTCGTGTGTGTGTTTGCATGTGCGCACGTATATATACACACACTAAAGATAACTTTTTCTAGGGCAATGGAGCAGGGGCAGGACTCTAATCCCCTATCCACCCAAAATAAAGAGAGAACAAAAGACAGAAAAAAACAGAAAAGAAGGAAAGAAAGGAGGAAGGAAAGAGAAAACCGAAGAGAAACAAAGAAGGCTCCGCACTTCCTTCAGGCTTGGCGCCCCTAGTGCAAGGCTGCCTTAATTTTTTTAAGTTACCGCCAGCGTAGCGTCTTTAACACTATTTATTTTCACGCTGCGCAAAAAATAAAATAAATAAATAAACAAAGAGGCCACATTAGTCGTTCAGTTATATTGCAAAATATATCACAGATTTCTGAGCACGCGCCGCAATCACGTGGTAAATGATGACTCAAGCTTCGCTGTGCTCTGTGTTGCCACATGTAGGTGACTCTGCTTAAACTTTCGCTGGGACGCGCTGAAGCAGAATAAAATTTCGGTGATGTTTATTTAAGCGTATGTATGTATACATATAGTCGAGTACTCGTTCCCGCGCTCGAGGACGTGTCTGTGGTTATTTGCAGTTCCGCTGGAAGAGCTGGCATCGATAAAAGATCATCTTACGCCCACAGCTAATATCCGCGCCGCCGCCGCCGCCGCGCCGCCGTTTCTAACACTCCTCGCTTCCTGTCCATTAACCCGAGCGTCCGACCCCTCGTTTGTCGACCGCCATCGCTGCAGTGGCGCCGAGAATAACTGCGAATGTAAAGCACGCACTTGTCGCCCATCTTCAGCGCACCGTCAGATCTTATCTCGCTGCACGAACTCCATTAGCCATCTACAGGTGCGAGAGGAGGCGTCTCCATCGCCGGGTATAAACCACGACGTGTTGCTATCACGCCGCGGTTCCTATACAGGACCAATGCAAGCACGTGCCCGAAGAATGTCCAGTCAAGTTTTACTCGCTCGCAACACATGCCCACTCAGTGAGAGGGGTTCTCTCGTGTGTCGAACCAAGCCAGCCCTGCAGACGTAATTACCGCAAGAACAAGAATGGATCGCCCGTCGCGTGTGTTCGCGTGACGCCTAATGTGAGCCTATGTAAATGTGTACACTACCTCAAGAACCGTATAAGGAGATTTATCGCCCAATTGCGGGCGAGCGCTTGTATTTGAAAACATTCGTAGCATCACCTCGTGCATAGCCACGTGTGTTCCTTTTCTCTTCCTTCAGTTACTACGCATACGAGGAGTGAACCGTGCTTAGGAGTGTAAGTATTTATGAGAGAATCGATTCGGTGCCGACCACGTTTGACTCGTCTGCCTACAGTGTATGCGAGTGCCTGGGTCGCTGGCGTGTGCGTTCTATTTCTCGCTTCTTGCATTGGGTCAACGCGGACAGCTGTTCTCGGACCGGAAGCGGTCCACTTCCGGACGCCTTTCCGCGCCAATGGAGGAGCATGCCTTCGCAGCTTTCTCGGGGGCCCCCGTATATTCTCACAGCTCCGGCCAGTCTCGTAGAGCAGACAGGAATGGGATTCAGATGAAGGAATAATGTGCGAAACCGGTTCCCACGCTTTTCTCGGAGTTTCTGGCTCCCTTTTTTTCTTTCTTTGTTCTCTTCGTGCATTCTATAGCATTTTCGCGAAATTTGGCCTACCTTTTTCGGGGCTAGAGAACTTCGCATTCCATTTCGACACAATTCGCGAATGACGGCGAAGAGCTGCCTGCTTTCAGGAAGCTGTACAGGAAGCATTAAAATGAACCAACTACTAGTGGGCCACCTTGTTTCGCCGTCCTCTTTTCTTTTTATCCTTTATGTATTGCCTGATTCCTTTCTTTGTAAAACTGGAGCGAAAGTTGCGTCCTCAGTTGAGACAAAGTGGCAACCAACGATTCGGCTGAGGAGTATAAGGAATGAATGCACGCCATTTTCAATACAACAGAAAGCAATCCTATTCAAGTGAATTCGTTTTTGTCCACAAGTGTAAGCAATTCACGAGCATTATATATCTTTTAAGGCATGAGGCAAAGTGGGAAAAGCAATTGTTTTTTCAAAATGTCATTTTTTAAGTTTTGGTCTTGCTAAATGTTAAATTTAGTGTCTATCATATTGCTGCATAAACTCTCTGTCTACGCAGCTTTTTTCAAAAGATACAAGGAAAAACGTTAGCCCACCCATCGTCTGCGAAATCGAAATTCAAAGTGCCAGTTTTGTGTGCATCATTAGATTAGTTTGATATGTAGTATTTCGTTGGTTATTTAACAATCATATGAAGTGCGAACATGTAATCTTGCTCTAATAGCATTGTCAGCACATTGTGTTTAATCATAAAAGTCACAAACTTCTCATGAGGTTGACGTGCAACGTCATGCATGTGTTGTTTACGCTCAAGGACACGTATGTCAGCCTGCCAGTCATCAAATTTACTTTGCATGACGCTGTTTGTCTTTTCAATAATGGCAACAGAAGCACATTTGATATTTTGAAGCAAGTTGGCATCGGACCTGGCCTCTACGCTGTAAAAGTTTGCCTCGCAAATGATCGCACTGCATCGCGAAATCATCCAGTCAGGGTACTTATGCTCCAAAGCAAGCTAGGAAAAAAAAAATGGTGAGTTGCCACTGGACTGAAGGCACACAACAGTAAGGTCCAGGATGGAACTAGCTACAAATATCGAGGATTTTAACGCTCCTGATCATCTTGTGTAAGCGCTGCACCTGTTTTAAATCTTTTTTGTTGATTTTCTCAAAACTTATATTTTTCACATTTTTCCGTAGGCGAACAATCATAACGTTCTTGGTAATAAAGATTTTTTGATGAAACTTGGCACACTTCCTCACCAAATTAGTGGGTGTGCAATGAATCTCAATAAGCAAAATCGAGCCAAAAGATTTCATATGGCTGCCTCTTATACGAAGGTGCCCCTCGTGTTACTGCATAATTTTTTGGTTATTTAATTACTATGTTTTTAATATTTATCTGATCTCATTTGTTTTCGTTCATTTCACTGGCCAACGCTTTTTTTATGTCCCTACCAAAAATTACGCTTCTTTATTGAGTGGAATTTCAGTTAGGAGAGTTCACGTAAGGCCCATTTTCAATAAAATTTTCATTTATGAGAAATTTGCCAAAAATAAGACTTGCTTTCTAACGCCCACATGCGCCTAAAAAGTGTGCTTTATAATGTACACTAATAATCTTTAGTTCTCATTGCTTTTTAAACATTTTTTTTTTTCTGGCACATGGCCTCATACCTTAAGTGCTCAACCGAGGCAGCCCTTGCACAGGTGAAAGATGTGAGAATGTCAGTCTGATGACCGGTACTGCTTTTCTACTGAACAAGATGTGCACGATAAAAAAAAAAAGAGAGAAATACAGCTCGATCTTGTAGGATTCGGTGCCTAATGGGAGAATGGTGCCATTTCAAGTATGCTCAACACTAGAGAACTGTCTATACTGCGCAAAATTGATACATCGCGCCCTTTTTTTTTTCTTTACAAATACTTCTTTTTAAAAATGTGCGGGTCGAGAATACATTAGTGACACTGTCGTAGTCACAGCAGATCAAATAAATTTATTGCGTGCCCTGCGAATTGGTGGGGTGGGCCTGGATCCCGCCTAGGCTTCGGCCAAGGGTTGCTGGACCTTGGCGGCTTCCTCGGCTCCCTGGACGGCCTAGAGTTGGTGCTCCAGGTCCGAGCTGAGCAACGCAGACTCCCAGTGCGCGCGGAGGCTCTCGCTGTTTAAGGCTGCTTCACGACTATTGTTTATTACACCTGGACATCCCTATAATATATGCTCTAAGGTGGCTCTAGAGTCGCGATGTCTGCGCTTGCCTGTCGTGTATAAATGTGTGTGTGTTATGGGCAAGATAGTTGTACTCGGGTACGATTGGGCTTGTAACTGCCGCCATTCGACAGACTGTTTATTGCTTAATTTCGGGTGAGGCGGTGGGAATGTACACCTCTGCAATCTATGGTGTAATGTAATTTCGTGAAATGTGGTCATTCTATCTTCGCACTCCCACTCGTCGGTATTCCCTGAGGCGAGACTAACCGATGCTCGGTCTGTAAGCCCTCGAGCCATGCGGTGTGCCGCCTCATTGCTACCGTCTTTTAGTGTGTGAGCAGGTGTCCATATGAGATGGGCACTCTTTTCTTAATTATTACCGAGTTTTAGAATTCGTAGTGCCTCTGGGGTGATTCGGCCATTTGCGAAGTTTCGTATCACCGTGTGCGAATCACTGATGATCACGTGTTAGACTTTTTTCCGCGGTGGGGTGGGGGTTGTTCAACCAAACTCTCTGTGTGTTAGTGCGTGCGTTTGTATGGGCGCCTGCATATATGCACAAGCAAAATTGAAAAATCTTGAATTTTGGAGGGGGGTGTACCTTCCAAACGCCCTCCCCCCCCCCCCCTTGTCTGCGCCAGTGATTACTGATAACAATGTGCGAAATAAAAGCCACACCGCTTTGTTTCTTTGTCAAAGTAGCTTGCAGCAGACGCTGTGCCCACAGTGTTTCGAGCAGAAGTCGAAGAGACTGGATGATATCAAGCTTACCGAGCACAACAGCTCAAAGTTTATCATTGGCGTGGCGAGTCTGACTGACAGAGCGGTTTTTTTTTTCTTCGTGAGCCCCAAGGTTCTTGATGAGTGCTTCGCAACATTTGTGCCATAGACCTAAAGGGACACTAAACGCAAATATTAAGTAGACGTTGATTGTTGAAATAGCGGTCCAGAAACCTCGTAGTACTACTTTTGTGCCAAGGAAGTGCTTATTGTGAAAGGAAATCACGTTTTAGTGGTCCACATCGCGTCAGCGCACTTCAAATCACCCGCCTGAAAGCGGTCTTTCTCACGTCACTGTTGCCGTGCCCAACGTTGCCCACGTTTACTGCGCGGCAGCGTGCACTGGCGGCGTGCACCATTCCGGCATCGGGCAACATCACATGCATGCGGCATTTTGTCGAACTTTCTGTCAGAGCGACTTTCACGAGCGCGCAAAACACACGCGGCAGTAGGCAATATCGAAACTACCACTGAGACACGACCGCGTGAGCGATGCAAGGCGCCGGGGGAAGCGCAGTTCGGCGAAAACGGAACCTTTGTACCACGCGCGCCGTTATCCATGGCAACGTCAAAGAGGTTATTTTTTTCCATGAATCAAACAGAAACGAACAAGCGGGATTTTATTACGTCTCTTGATGTACGGAAGGTTCTTTTTTTTTATTGCAGCTAGTTTGATTACGAGTGATTAATTGTAGTCGGACTCTCTCACGTCATCGGGATCACTTCCGAAATGTACCGCTCGTGGCGCTCATCGTGTGATACATTTAGCTTAATTTCTCGGTAAGTATTGTGCTGCTGTTGATAATATTGCTGTTTCAGACGTTGTCATACATTGAGCTTTCACTCTGACATAAATTGTTATTTGCCTTTAGTGTCCCTTTAAACGCATCGAGATGACGAATCGCAGCACCACGTAGTGCACAGGTGATGCTCACAACTAGTCAAGTGTTGCCACAGGAGCGATGATGCCGACGTATATGACGGCTGGTGGGGGCAGCCGCCACGAAAATAACTGCAACGAGCGACAAAGACGACGTGAGCGTTGCATTCAGAGCTCGAGTTGACGTACGTTGTTTGTGACTGCACCGCCTTCTGTTCTACGCGTTCGCAGTGCCATTGTAGCTCTTAGAGTGAGGCCATTTACGTGCTATTATTATCACCATTGTTCAAACGCGCCTTCCGCTTCCTAACAGATTAAAAGCTCATAACGGAACCCACTCCGACGCAGCTGTTGTATCGCTGCGAATGCGTGCGAATGCATTGCTGGTAACGACGTGCCCGAGGCAGCTCGTGCAGTGCGCAGAAAGATTATCAAGATATCATCTCCGATCGGCGGCACTTTTTGGCACCCGGAATTCCGTGAACCGCGTTCTAGATCGCTGAAAAGACCGCGGGTCAAAGAGGGCTCCCAAAATAAAGGTGTATGTCGAGTGCAATAGACGCCGGTATGCACCCCCCCACGTCAGATCCTTATCTTGCGGCGTCGTAATGCCGTCTAACACTCTGGAGGTTCCTGTTTTTTATTGCCAATCTGATACGGGCTGAGGTCACTGGCCGCGGAAGGAAGTGAAAACATGTTCCGTAGTCTGAGAACCGTGGTTTAGAGCTCTTGAGCAAGGTTCCGTTTCATTATAAGCGTATTTAAGCAGGGATTAGATGCATATATATATAGAGGGCATCCGAAATATCACACAGCACGATTAAAAAAAACACGAACATCGTTACACGAAGCACACCTAGTGCATATCGTTCCCAGTATACTGTAATATCCACTATTAATTTTTTCGCTAATGAGGTTTAGTTAATTAGTCCTAATTACGTTTTAACTCGACAAATACTCACCTGATAGCTAAAATGTCAATGAGGCATATGTAGTCATCTCCAAATGACAGCTAACAGCGCTGTTTTCAGCAACGTACCCATTTTTTCCGGGTGATAAAGAGAGAACGCGAAATATGAAAAATAACACGTAAGGGAGAGAGCAACTTTGTTGAGGTCCGTTACAGACGTCGGGGAGAGTGGCCCCCGTGCCCACCCGGCTATTCCCACGTGGGGACCGACAGGTTTAGCCTGCGGGCCCTGTCGCGGTCGTATCGGAGAGCCAGGATTTGGTATTGAGACTTCGGGCTGTGCAGCATGGCTTCTCGACCGAACACGTGACTACGCTCCCAACCGAAAAAGGCGGGGAGCGTAGTCTTGACTTGCTACCTCACAGGAATCCTGTCTGAGGGCACTGCCTCCTGATGCACGCTGCTGTCTAGTCACGTGTCATTTTTCAGATTTCGCGGGATTCCTTTATTAGCCAAGAAAAGCGAGCACGCAATTAGTACGCTGATGAAAATAACGCGGTCAGATATCATTTTAACATGCGTACATATGCCTCTTTGACATTTTAATGATTAGGCTAGTATTTGTCAAGTTAGAAACATAATTAGGACTGACAACTAAACTTCATTAACGAAAAAATTAGGAGCGGCTGCTACAGTATACTGGCAAGAATATGCACTAGGTGTGTGCTTTTGTGACCTTCGTCAAGGGATTAGTTCAAACGAGTGATGCCCCTGGTGGAAGGAGTACCCCTCCCGAAACTGTTGGGAAATAAATATTTATATCACTGTTCTAGACAACGTATCCGTTGTGTCATAGCCCATTGCCCGAAAAGAACTGGCCCCTTGACCTATTTTATATATATATATATATATATATATATATATATATATATATATATATATATATATATATATATATATATATATATATATATATATATATATATATATATTGTTACGTACTCTGGAGTAGCGTAAGGGGGTTTTTAATGGGCACAGAGACCGCGGAAATCGTAGGAGCTACGTCGTCGTCCTCTTTCTCTACCCGCGCTTCCCTTGTTTTTCACCGACAGTGACACTTCGTATCATTCCTCCTCTCTCAGACGAAGCCCTCTGGGCGAGTCATTCTTGTGTCCTTCGTGTATACGGCTTCAGGCGGGCAACATGCGTCACCTCGGTCTTGCATGAACGTCGGCCACTAGTAGTCAGACGTGCGATTTCGTAGTTTACCTCGCTTAGACGATGGAGGATCACGAACGGACCGGCGTAGTGTGCGAGTAGCTTTTGGCTCAAGCCACGTCTGCGTATTGGGGTCCACACCCACACTAGATCACCGGGAACATAGGTTACATGCCGGTGTTGACTGTCGTAGCGTGTTTTGGAGGAGTCTTGCGCTGCCAATGTACGTAAGCGTGCAAGTCGACGAGCCTCTTCTGCGCGACACAAAGTCTCCGCAATTGACAAGTCGTCGTGAACGACAAAAGGAAAGATAGTGTCCAGCGTATGTCGAGGCGAGCGAGCGTAGAGCAGGTAGAAAGGGCTGTAACCTGTAGTTTCGTGTTTCGCAGAGTTGAAGGCGTACGTCACGAACGGTAATACTTCATCCCAGTTCTTGTGGTCGGAGGTGACGTACATGGATAACATGTTGATGAACGTTCGGTTTGTGCGCTCGGTCAGACCGTTAGTTTGTGGGTGATAAGCAGTTGAGTGTCGGAACTTGGAGGCACACAAGCGAAGTAATGATTCTACCACATCGGCGGTAAATTGGCGACCACGGTCACTTATCACCACGCGAGGTGGCCCGTGCCGGAGTATGACTGAATGCAACAGGAACTCCGAAACCTGGCCTGCCGTGGCTGAGGGTAAGGCAGCCGTCTCGCAGTACCGCGTCAGGTAGTCAGCGCATACAATTATCCACCGGTTGCCTTTTGAAGAACGGGGAAATGGTCCCATAAGATCAATGCCGACCTTTTCAAAGGGAGAACTGGGGGGCATTACGGGCTGCAGATGACCGACTGGACCTGAGGTGGGCCGCTTGTGGCTCTGACACTGCGTACAACTGGCCACATATTTTTCAATTGTCTTGCGCATTTGAGGCCAATAGAACCGCTCTTTGGTGCGACTAAGTGTTCGTGCGGTTCCTAAATGACCAGAGGTCGGGTCGTCATGCGTGAGACGCAGAACAGATGTTTGAAGAGACGCAGGAACGACGAGCAGAAAGCGGGCGCCCGTCGTTGACAAGTTCCTCTTGTAAAGAAGACCACCTCGGACGCAAAACTGGCCTTCGGGTATTGGCTCGATTGTTGCAGGGAAGAGAGCTTTCAAGCTTGGGTCTTTGCGCTGCTCAGCGGCGAAAGTCACGGCATCGGGAAAGCCAGGCGACAGCGAAGCGATAAGGTGGTCGAAGTTATCGGCCTCACAATCCGTCGTAGGTAGTGGCATCCTAGAGAGGCAATCCGCATCAGCGTGTCGACGACCACTCTTGTACGAAATGGTGAAGACATATTCTTGCAAACGAAGGGCCCATCGTGCGAGGCGGCCGGAGGGGTCGCGAAGGTTGACCAGCCAACACAGGGAATGGTGATCTGTGACGATGGTGAACGGGCGGCCATAGATGTATGAGCGAAACCGCTGTACTGCAAAGACTACCGCTAGGCATTCCTGTTCGGTCACTGTGTAGTTGCGTTCAGGCTTGCTTAAAGAACGACTTGCGTACGCCACGACGTGTTCCTTGTTACCAGAGCGCTGAACGAGAACGGCGCCGAGACCGATGCCACTTGCGTCCGTGTGGATCTCCGTTGGCGACGAGGGATTGAAGTGCCGAAGTATCGGCTGTGAAGTTAACAAGCACTTCAGCTGGCGAAAAGCGGCATCACACTCGGGGCTCCACTGAAACGGGCTGTTCTTCTGGAGAAGTCTCGTCAGAGGATGAGCGACATCCGCAAACCTGGGTATGAACCGCCGGAAATACGAGCATAGCCCGATGAAGCTGCGAAGTTGTTTCACAGATTTGGGTTGCTCGAACGATTCAACGGCCGCTGTCTTCTGTGGGTCAGGTCTAATGCCATCTTTATCGACGAGATGGCCCAGCACCAATGTTTGTCGCTCGCCAAAGTGGCACTTTTTCGAATTCAGTAGAAGGCCAGCCTTTTCAATACAGGTGAGCACAACATCTAGGCGCGTGTTATGCTCCTGAAACGTGCGTCCAAATATTACGATATCATCAAGGTAACACATACAGATCTGCCATTTTAAACCACGCAAAATAGAGTCCATGAATCTCTCGAACGTCGCAGGCGCATTACATAATCCGAATGGCATTACGTTGAACTCGTACAGTCCATCAGGCGTAACGAATGCCGTCTTTTCCTTGTCAGCTGCGTGCATCGGGATTTGCCAGTAACCTGATCGTAGATCAACAGAAGAAAAGTAGGAAGCGGAATGCAGGCAATCAATGGCGTCATCGATGCGCGGCAGCGGATAAACATCTTTCTTGGTAACAGAATTCAGGCGGCGGTAGTCAACGCAGAATCTCCACGTACCATCCTTTTTCTTAACTAGAATGACGGGAGCGGCCCAGGGACTCGCCGATTCCTGAATTATCCCCTTTTCCAGCATCTCTTG
Organism: Rhipicephalus sanguineus; assembly: GCF_013339695.2. Taxonomy (NCBI): domain Eukaryota; kingdom Metazoa; phylum Arthropoda; class Arachnida; order Ixodida; family Ixodidae; genus Rhipicephalus; species Rhipicephalus sanguineus. The sequence continues at coordinate 149,750,864 of NC_051177.1, read as the reverse complement.
GACTTGCTCGTCGATGATTTTGCGCTCTGATGGTGCCACTCGGTAAGGCTTCTGCCGTATGGGATACGCCGACTCGGTGTGGATCTGATGACGTATCCGGGACGCTGGAATTGAGGGCGTTTGGCTATCTTTACAAAAATCGAACACTTTTGAATGCTTAGAGAGAACGTCCAGCAGTGTATGACGTTCGCCTTGGCCAAGCGACTTGCTGATCATTTGTAGCAATTGGGAATCCTCTGAACCTTGCGAATCTGGGCGTCCATTCTGGTCTGTAGCATCAACAAGCGCAACCAGCGTCGTAGACGATTCAGGTTTAAATAATGCAAGTTTCATGCCGGCTGGCAAAACTGCAGGCTCCATGGAAGTGTTCATTGTCCACACACCTGCTCGTCCATCAACAACAGACACCACGCAATGGGGAATTAGAATGTTCTTCTTCAGACAGGCCAAAGGAATCGGTTCGAGTGTGGCGTCAAACATGGCACAGTTGTTACCAGAACAAGTCACGGGAACGCACACGGCAGAAAACGCAGGAACGACTGTGTCCTCGGAGACGAAAAAGATGCAGTCATCACGATAGGAATTCTCTAAGAGCGCAGCTGGAAAAGTACCATGCAGGGAAAGGTGCCCACCTCTGCAGTCAACAGTTGCCCCACACTCACGCAAAAAGTCGATACCCAAAATAACGTCATGTGTAGACCGTGGAATAACCGCAAATTCTGTGCAAAATACCTTGCCACACAAGGAGACGTCCGCAGTACAAAATCCCACTGGACACAACGCGTCACCGCTCACACCACGGAATGTCACACCAGGGCTCAGGCAAAACATCACTTTAGGTCCGAGAAGGTTCTTAAAATTTACACTCATCACAGAGATCGTCGCGCCTGTATCTACAAGTGCCATAGTAGGTACCGTATCAACAAGTACGTGAACTCTGTTCTTCAACATAAACGCTGACGGGGGTATATCTGTAGATAGCGCCTGGTATCTCGCGGCCTCACCCCCATTGGCCGCACCGACTAGTTTTCCGGCGGCGGTGACCGCGTGCGTCGCCGTGGCGACGGTGATCGCGGAGCTCGTGGAGCTGGTGGCGGCGTCAAACTTCGATCAGAAGCCGGCGAGGGGTAGCGGAATCCGGTTGGTGCGCGTGGTGGCCGTGGCGTGTAGACTGGACGGTCGAAAGGCTGAGAAGGCTGTCGCTGGTATGGGCTGCGGTGGTTGCAAAAACGTGCGATGTGACCCGGGACGCCACAGTTGTAGCACACCGGCTGTGGTCGAGATACAGGCGGCTGCTCAGAGTAACCACTCCTCTCAGAAGGCATGGAATAGTAGTGCCGCTCTTCAGGGGCACCGTAGCCAAGCGACGTTCGTTGACGGTAACCAGGCGAGCGGAAACGCCGTCCGTAATTGGGTGGTGTGCGATGTGAGAACCCAGACTGCCGTGTGCCTCGGTATTCATCGGGATCAGCTGCGTTGACCGATGGCTGCCATGGAGCAAGAGTAGCCGGAGTTCGCGCATGCTCTGGTTCTCTTGCATAGGCCTCCTGAAAGTTGTTGGGGTGATGAGATGTTTGCTGACATCGAAGCAGCTCTTCTCTGACAATCTGCCGTATTGTGAAGGCAAGGTCGTTGGGCGACACTGTTTCGACGCTAGCCACAGTTGGGACGTTAGACAAGCGGCCGAATTTCGGAGAGATCCGTCGCATCTTCAGCGATTCAAAGGTACGGCAGTGCTTCATCACGTCAGACACGGAGTTCAGGCTTTCCTTTCCAATTAAGAAATTGTACACGTCTTCGGCTATACCCTTGAGAACGTGTCCAACCTTGTCTTCTTCAGACATCCGAGCATTGACTATCTTGCACAGCTTCAAGATTTCTTCAATGTATGTCGTGCATGTCTCTCCTGGAAGCTGTGCCCTCTGAGCCAATGTCTGCTCCGCGCGCTTCTTCTTTGCGTCAGAATCACCGAAGCACTTCTGCACTTCTTCGACAAAACGGTCCCAAGTCGTAAACATGTCCTCGTGGTTCTCGTACCACATGAGAGCGGTGTCAGTTAGCGAAAACACAACATGCCTGAGCTGTGCTTCCGAGTCCCAGCCGTTGCTCCTGCTCACCCGCTTATAGTTCTTGAGCCACACGTCGACGTCTTCTTCTGAGGTTCCGCCGAAGTTTGGTGGCACTCGGTAGTAGGGCACGGAACCCGTCGGAGTTGGCGTCGAAGCAGCAGAGGTCTGCTCTTGGGACATTTCGATTGGCGAAGGCGGGAGTCCGGCAAGGCGGCGGCTGCGGCGAAGTTCAGGTAGTGAAGCTTCCGTTGTTGGGTTCGTCTTACCCAGCACCACCTACCAATCTGTTACGTACTCTGGAGTAGCGTAAGGGGGTTTTTAATGGGCACAGAGACCGCGGAAATCGTAGGAGCTACGTCGTCGTCCTCTTTCTCTACCCGCGCTTCCCTTGTTTTTCACCGACAGTGACACTTCGTATCAATATATATATATATATATATATATATATATATGGCGTTTTTTTTCGAAATGGGCTAAATCCAGAAACCGAAACTAACTCAAATATTTCTCCATTGGCAAGTGCATTCTCTCAACTTTCCTCTGAAAGAGAGATCGGAACGAAATGAGTCAAATACTACCAGCTACGTGTGCTCACAGATCCCGTTTCAAAACGAAATTGAGCCAGATCCATGCGCTGTATTGATCGAAATGAGTCAAATCCAGTATGCCGATAGTAGAGCGCTTCGGCGATCACGTGATTCGGCGAACGTGGAAGCCTCCGTGCGATTTCCCGCCTAGCCTGACTGCTCTGCCTGTTTTCTGAGTGTTTGTGCAAGTTTTTCTTTTTTTTTGCCCTTTCGGAGCTGGATTATCATGGATTCTGGTGGAAGTGAAGAGATCGGCGAGAAATCGGTCCCGAGACGTCGACGACATCGTGAACAGAAGCAATGTCGACGCCGACGAAGCAAGAATGTGCCACTGCCCGAATTACAATAAAGTTTTTTCAAGAATACCGCATTGAGTTCCATGTCTCAATTCGAAATGAGCCAAATCCAAAGTTATTATGCTAATAATTGTGGAATCCGCAGCATATTTTTTAATTGATTGTGGCCAGAAACTTCCCCTAGCCGACATGTAAAACATATCATAGAATAGCATTGACAGCGTTGTATTTAGTTTGCATAGCAAATTTTTGCCGTTTTCTCAAATTCTCTTTGGATGGATTTGACCCATTAAAAAAAAAACGCCTCATATATATATATATATATATTGTCACCAGGCTAACTGATAGATGGTATAACACACAGGGTGAAGAAACAAAACAGGGACGTTTACTCCAGAAAAAGGCCGACACCCAAAAGCGCGCGCACACCGATTAACTTCGTTCTTCTCTTCCCAGGGGCTGGCCAGAACAGTTGCCAGCCTACCTCGCGTCAATTCCCCCCTCTCAAGAGCGACCGTCCCGGTCGAGGGGTTCGGGTGCAAGAGCACTACGGAGAAAGGTGGTTCCGTGAAGGAAAAAAAATAACAAGGTAACAGTGCAATATTCGAAGGGGTTGCGAAGTGTCGGTTATCACTCGCGGGAGTGGTACGGCTTCATCCGTACGACGTGGACAACCTCAGCGCGTGCACGTCGTCGGCTCAAACTCGGGTCAGAGCTTTGGGGTACCACCTCGTAATTGACATCACTGAGGCAGCGCACAACTTCGTAAGGGCCAAAATAGCGTCGTAACAATTTCTCCGAGAGCCCACGATGTCGGATAGGTGTCCACACCCACACGTAGTCACCCGGTTGGTAATGAACGTTCCGTCGGCCCATGTTGTAGCGGCGAGCGTCGTTGTCCTGCTGCGTGCGAATGCGGTTCCGAGCAAGCTGGCGGGCTTCCTCAGCTTTCTGAATGAAGTCGTCAACGCTGTCATTTCTGCTGGTGTCGTGTTCTACTGGGAGCATAGCGTCTAACGGTGTTGTGACGCGACGTCCGTAAACAAGCTCGAATGGTGTAAGCTCGGTGGTCTCTTGTACAGCTGTATTATAAGCAAACGTCACATACGGCAAAATTTCATCCCACGTTTTATGCTCCACATCCACGTACATAGACAGCATGTCGGCCAGTGTTCTGTTTAACCGCTCAGTCAAACCGTTGGTTTGGGGATGGTAGGCTGTGGTCTTCCGATGGTTGGTGTGCGTTAGCATTGCGACCTGTAGTAATAACTCCGCAGTAAACGCTGCACCGCGATCAGTGATCAGAACAGCAGGTGCACCATGACGCAACACGATGTCGTGGACGAAGAAGCTGGCGACTTCGACAGCAGTTGCCCTGGGCACAGCTTTTGTCTCCGCATAGCGAGTTAGATAGTCGGTTGCGACGATTATCCATTTGTTTTCTGAGGATGACGTAGGAAATGGACCTAGAAGATCCATTCCCACTTGTTGGAACGGCGCTGGAGGCGGATCCAAAGGCTGGAGGAAGCCAGCAGGCTTGACGGGTGGAACTTTCCGCCGCTGACAGTCACGACAGGTCCTGACATAGCGCTGAACTGACGAATATAGCTGTGGCCAGAAGTATTTTTGGCGTATGCGCGCTAACGTCCTCGCAAAGCCCAAGTGACCGGAAGAGGGGTCGTCGTGGCAAGCATGCAAAACTTCCCCACGTAGTGCCGTCGGAACGACGAGCAGAAAAGTTTCCTGGCTGTTCTCGAAATTTCTCTTGTAGAGAACATTGTTTCGCAAGCAATAAGAGGCCAGTGCTCGTGAGAGCGGGCGTGGGACGACAACGTCAGCTCCCTGAAGATAGCGGATGATAGGGAGCAGCTCAGTGTCCTCACGTTGATGCTCAGCCATCCGCACCACGTCGACGAAGCCAAGAAACGGCAGACCTTCTTCCATGTCAGATGATGTCAAGGGAATAGGGGCACGCGATAGGCAGTCAGCATCGGTATGCTTATGTCCGGAGCGGTAGACAACAGTTATGTCGTACTCTTGAAGACGAAGGCTCCAACGAGCGAGACGTCCTGATGGATCTCGGAGATTGGCAAGCCAACAAAGCGAATGGTGATCACTGACCGCTCGAAATGGCCGACCGTACAGATAGGGTCGAAACTTGCTGATGGCCCAAACGACTGCTAAGCACTCTTTTTCGGTGGTGGAGTAGTTAGCCTCTGCTTTTGTGAGACTGCGGCTCGCGTAAGCGATCACACGTTCTGTGCCGTCCTGCCATTGAACTAGAATGGCTCCGAGTCCTACGTTGCTGGCGTCCGTGTGAATCTCAGTTTCCGCAGTGTCGTCAAAATGTGCCAGCACTGGAGCTGTTTGAAGTCGCTTGCGTAGCTGTACGAAGGCCTGTTGTTGCTCTTCCGTCCACACGAAGGGTACATCTTGTCGCGTTAGTCTCGTAAGAGGTTCCGCAATTTTGGAGAATCCTTCAACGAAACGACGGTAGTAGGCGCAGAGGCCAAGGAACCGCTGAACAGCCTTCTTGTCTTCAGGACGAGGAAACTCGGCAACAGCAGTCAGCTTGTCTGGGTCTGGTCGAACACCGTCAGGGCTCACCACGTGGCCTAGAAACTTGAGTTCCTGGTAGCCGAAGTAGCACTTTTCGGGCTTGATAGTAAGGTTTGCCTTGCGTATTGCTGTGAGTACGCTTTTTAGCCGTGTGAGATGTTCGTCGAACGTGCTTGAGAACACAACGACGTCGTCCAGGTATACAAGACACGTCTGCCACTTTAGACCAGCGAGTACAGTGTCCATCATTCTTTGAAATGTGGCGGGAGCGGAACAGAGACCGAAAGGCAGTACTTTAAATTCGTACAGCCCGTCGGGAGTCACGAACGCGGTTTTCTCACGGTCGCCCTCGTCAACCTCAATTTGCCAGTACCCTGACTTGAGGTCTAATGATGTAAAGAACTGAGCGTGGCGTAGACGGTCTAAGGCGTCATCAATCCGCGGCAGGGGATAAACATCGCGTTTGGTGACTCTGTTAAGTCGGCGGTAGTCAACGCAGAAGCGAAGTGTGTTGTCTTTTTTCTTTACTAGTACCACAGGCGACGCCCACGGACTTGTCGACGGTTGAATGACGTCATCATTCAACATTTCCTGCACTTGACGCTTAATCGCCTCCCTCTCCTTTGGGGACACGCGGTATGGATGCTGGCGAAGAGGCCGCGCCGACTCCTCCGTAACAATACGGTGTTTGGTCACGGAAGTGCGGTGAACTTTCGATGCTGTGGAGAAGCAACCGGAGAATTCTGTCACAAGGCTTAGCAGGCTCTCCTTTTGCGCATCTGACAAGCCAGCATTAACGTGAATGCGGTTGCCTAGGTTAGCACGAATTGTTGCATCCGATGAAGTCAACTCTAACGTTCCAATGTCAGAGAAGTCGGCGATATCGCTGAGAAAGGCGACAGCGGTGCCTTGAGGGACGTGCTGAAATTCATTACTGAAGTTGGTCAGCAGAACTTGAGAGCATTTATTCTGTAGCCGAACAAGGCCTCGGGCTATGCAGATGTTCCGTTTGAGCAAAAGGGGAATATTTGCCTCGGCAATGCCTTCATAGTTGTCAAAATCGTCGAATACGTCGCAGGTTACCAGGGTCAATACGCTACTCTTCGGCGGTAACGTGACGTTGTCGTCGACAACCCTCAAGGCATTGACATAACTGCCGTCAGTGCTACCCGCTAAGGCGCACGCCGTGGAAAACGTTACCTGCGACTCTTGCAAGTTAATCACGGCTCCGTTAGCCTGCAGGAAGTCCATCCCGAGAATTAGGTCCCTTGAGCAATTCGGCAGTATAATAAAATCTCCTAGATACGTAAACCCACGAATGCTTACTCGTGCTGTGCATCTTCCAGCCGGAGTTAGAAGATGGCCTCCTGCCGTCCGAATCTGTGACCCAGTCCACTGGGTAGAAACCTTCTTCAGCTTGCAGGCAAGCTCCATGCTCATAACTGAAGTATCTGCCCCAGTATCGATTAGCGCCGTTACTTCTTCGTCGTCCACGGTTACAGTAATGTTGGAGGTTACTACTTTTGGTATCGAATCTGGCTGCATCTGTGTGTCTCTTTTCTGTCGGCGATGTCGTCGTAATGGAGGATCTTCTGTGCAGTCAGCGTCAGCGGCCTCACCTCCGGAGGTCGCTGAACTCAGTTTTCCCGACCTGCAGGACTGGGCGAGCGGCGTCTCGGAGCGCCGCGTGAAAAGGCTGGGCTTGGGGACCTATAACGAGCAGGAGACGATGAACGGGGTTCATGCCATCGATTCTCGACATTGCGACGATTGGAGATGAAGTTCTCGATTTCCAGTGGTCGCTCACCAGGTCGTGGACGAGGGGCATTCGGCGAGAATCCGCGGAGACCCACACGGCGGTAAGGGCACGTTCTGTAGATGTGCCCGGCTTCGCCACAATGAAAACAAAGGGGACGGTGGTCCGGTGTGCGCCAGACATCGCTCTTCCTTGATCTTGCTTCGGCGATGAACGGCGGGTTGCGAGCACTGAAGCCGACTTCCATTTGCTGGACGGGGTGCACCACGCCGGGAGTACTGCACTGTGGAGGACGTCGCACTGCTTCCGCGTAGCTCATCTCGACGCACTGCCGTTGTTGTGGCACCTCGTAGTGTTGGGGAGCGTGGACAGCGTGACGTACCTCGGCGCGAACCATCTCCGCAACGGAGAGCTGCCCTACGGTTGGAGCAGTCATCTGCATCTTTTGTAGCTCCTCCTTGATGACAGTCCTGATGAGCTCTCGCAAGGCGTTGATGTCATTGCCGAGAGTGACCGAAGTGACCTCGCTTGATTGTACGACATCGCGGTTATACTGTCTGGCGCGCTGTTGAAGGGCCCTCTCCATAGCAGTGGCTTCATCGTGGAACTCCGCAAGTGTCGCAGGCGGGTTTCGAATGAGGCCGGCAAAAATTTCTTCTTTGACACCCCGCATTAGGTGACGAACTTTCTTTGCTTCAGTCATAGAGGGGTCCGCACGCCTGAAAAGCCGATCCATGTCCTCTATGTATGTTGTCACCCTTTCGTTTGGGCCTTGAACTCTGGCCTCCATCGCACACTCAGCTCTCTCCTTCCTGTCTGCTCTGGCAAAGGCGCTGAGGAACTGCCGACGAAACTCATCCCACGACGTTAGCGTTGCCTCGTGGTTCTCAAACCATGTTTTTGCGGAATCTTCGAGAACGCAATACACATAGCGTAGCTTACGCTCTTGGGTCCAGTCGTTGATGATGGCAACCCGGTCGAAGTGCTCAAGCCAGTCGTCGGCATCTTCAAAAGCAGCTCCGTGAAATGTCTTCGGCGTCCTGGTTTGGTTGACGACAAGCTGCGCTGGTGCTTGCACGGTAGCGTTAAGAGGTGTTTGATTCATATTTCTCGTGCGTTGAGGTAGCAAACCGTGCTGTGGCTGGAGGCCCTGGAGACGACGACTGGTACGTACGTGCACAGGGGTAAGCTCGGTCGAACTACTCGGCGGGCTTGCGTCTGAGGTACGCTCTGGAGACCGTATCATCTACCGTACCCAGCACTTCCACCAGAAAATGTCACCAGGCTAACTGATAGATGGTATAACACACAGGGTGAAGAAACAAAACAGGGACGTTTACTCCAGAAAAAGGCCGACACCCAAAAGCGCGCGCACACCGATTAACTTCGTTCTTCTCTTCCCAGGGGCTGGCCAGAACAGTTGCCAGCCTACCTCGCGTCAATATATATATATATATATATATATATATATATATATATATATATATATATATATATATATATATATATATATATATATATATATATATATATATATATATATATATATATATGGAGCAGGCTGCTCTTCCTCTCTCACGCGATATTTTTGATCATAATGCTCATAAATGCTGCAATAACTGTGAGAAGTAAAACGGGAACATCACTTGTAATGTTCACTGTGCACAATACATAGGTGTTGACATAGTATAAATATGCGCACACGCAACATAAACATTCGCGAAATGTTCATTTTCTTGCTCACATTTCCAGATGAGCTTTGTCTGTACCAACCATGTTTCAACAATGATCATGACATGCATGCATACACAAGCACAAGAGAAAAAAGAAAGCTATACAAGGCAACAATCACGACGAAACAAAGCTAACGAGTTTACGTGCAATTTCAAAAGCACGACAAAAATAATAATAAAAAATATATCACTTTCGCCTACTCATCAATTTGATTCATGGAAACACTGGAATGTGACGTCTAGATCTTCTCACTTTTGCTGATAAGTACAGGAATAAGTGGTATCTACAGTTGAATAGGAGAGCTGAGTGTTGGTCGTCGTTCTTGTCCGGCACACCGTCGCCTGAGGGGAGTGACCTCCAATGTTGATTCGCGGGCATCCATTTATTTAGTTTGTGGGCATTTTGCACAAATAACTAACAGCCGGAAGCATAGGCGTGCGCAGAGTTCCCCATCAGGGGGAGGGGGGGGGCAAAGGTTTATCGCAGCGCCCCCCCCACCCTATTAAGTCAATGTATGGGGCATATCTTGCGCCCCTCCCCCTCTTAGGTGACTGGAACGGTCAATGTACGGGGCAGATTTTGCGCCCCCCCCCCCTATTAGGTGATTAGGGGGGGGCGCCCCCCCGCCCCTTTACGCACGCCTATGGCCGGAAGTATACACGTGCGTATGCCAGTTGAGCATTAATTATTAAGATGGTGTGCGCCAGTTAGGATCCCATTCGCTGGTGGCGTCGTTTACGGCCCCATAACAACGAGAAATCATTGAAGTAGTAGAAAGAACGACCACAGCACGACCGTACACCCCATTATGGAACCCTCGGACCAGCAAACATCTTGATAGTGTGAGGATTTCGGAAAGGGGCTTAATTTTTTTTTTTTTTTATGGAGCGTAGCATGTCTAGATTACATGCATTTCGCAGCACGCGGCTGGTTTCTGTATAGCTTTCGCTGCTGTGATTGTATCCTCTGCATTGTTGATTGTATACTGTTACACTGTACCATTCATCGATTTTGTTATCTTGTCACTCCTGCTTGGGCCTAAAATACCTCTGGAGTATTTGTCGATAAAATAATCAAATGATTCTGAGGTCCTAATTTCCGTCATGGTGCTGACCGTCGCATTTAAGAGGGAATGATAGAAAGAAACATTTCCCATTTGCGCCTGTATCTCCCAGAGGCACAATGATCCCGGCTAGTCTATAGCGTACAAAAGTTATTTCTTGGCGAAGTTGGTGTTTGTTCAAAGACGCGTTTAGGCGCTAAAAGAAGACACACAAGAAGGAAAGCGCTGATGGATTTTTAGTGGATTTTTCGCTTTTTGTTTTATGAGTCCACTTGGTGGCAAATACATCTGTCATCAATCGGCTATAATCTTGGAAGCACGGGTAAATTTCGTTGGATGGATGGATGGATAAAATTTATTATGGTCCCCCGGAACGCGCTTTAGCACGTTTCGGGCCGCTCCCACGTCGTAACAGAAAGACCAAGTGTCTCTCTGCTTCGTCGCGGGCCCGTTGGACTGGCCATAGCTGTTATTCGATTCCGGTGCTCGCAATAGCAGCCTCCCATGCGGACGGCGTGATGACTTCGCCGCCTAAAGCGGGGCACCGCCATAGCATGTGTTCTAGATTATCTATATCCGCGCATAATGAACGTGCATTAGTTGGCAGTACCTCTGGATGAATCTTGTGCAATAGTGTGGGGTTAGGGCTCGGCCCGACCTGGTGTAGTCTGAGTGTCAGAGCATGTGGTCTGCTTAATTTTCTGTGTGGTGGAGGGTACTGTTTCCGCCCCAGGTAAAAATGTTGCGTGAGTTCGTTATACGAGGTGGGGCCGTCCCGACTCTCCAAAACTTCAGCGCAGCGCCCCTCGATAGCTACGCGCTCTACTATTCCTCGCGCAGCTATGTGGGCCGACTCATTGAATTGGGTGGGGCTCCTTCGATCCGTCCCATGTGAACTGGGAACCGGATGAGTGTGTGTGGCTCGATGTTCTTGTCCCGAAGGATCCGCAAGGCTGGTCTTGAGATGGTGCCCTTGGCTAATGATCGGACCACCGATACTGATGACATGAAAGAAATTGTTTATGGACAGCCGATACCCGAACTACAGGGGCCTTTGAACTGCTATATAGGACATTACGAAATGAGTGCGAAGTGAGTACATCATGGAAACAAGCGCGACACCTGCACCACATAAATGTATCGTCAGGCTTTCCCTCAATGGGGGCGTCTTCTTGGATCGAATTACGCTACGAATCAAGCTACTTGCACTTTCCTGTCATTTTGCCTCTCGTTCATTCAAGTAATCGCTTTTTTTTTTCTTTTTTTTTTGTTGTTGGCAAACCCGACACTATTACGCCGGTGGTTCTAACCATCTCCCCCCTTTCCCTCCCTTATTTCTTTCCCCGATTGCGTGGTTTATGGTATAACAAATTCAAGCCGGTCTAATTACCGAAGTAAGCAATAATAAACAGGCAATTCCTTTACCTTCGGACAACAAATGTCTGCCTTTTGCATAATGTCGAAATAAATCGAAACTACCCTAAACCACTAAGGACAACGAAAACAAAGAAAAACGAAAATAAAACAGTACAGCGACAACCATTAACGAAAAAAAAGTGTTTGTTTTCGTTTTGTTCTACATGCCGAAAGCCCATCTATAGTTTCGTTATGGTATGGATACAGCTCAGCCGATGTCTTCGGTTCGGTTTGGTGTCAGCTGTCAGACCAACGTGTGATTCGCAGTAGAACGATGTCGAGAGTGAAGGATCAGAAGAGAGTGTAATATGCCTGGCCGATCATTGGTGCCAATCACTGGGAGTGAAGATGGACCTACTGGACAACACTTCCATCGCTCTCGTCGCCCGAGCGAACCTTAGTTCGACAGTTAGGAGAATACGGCGCGAATAAAGAACAAGACGAATAAAGAGAAAGCGAGAACGAAAATAAGACGACGGCCAAGCGTAACAAGCGGACTGGAAGGACCGACGAAGCAACACAAATGAGGAAAGGTCGACTCCGGAGAGCAGCGAAAGCGAAAGCACGGCAACACCGCTCGCAACAGCTCTACCTCCCCCCCGAGAAGAGAGAGTACGGTTGGCTGTGTTGGGCTACTATAGCTTCAAATCGGGTCACCTTGAGAAGCGGCTCGCAAAGGCGGCAGCAGCTGGTGCTGCAAGAGGCGCCGCGCGCACACCGACCGAGACAGCCACTTTCGGAGCCCTTTCGACTTCTTTCTCGGCCTTTCTTTTTTCTCTTATTCCTCAGTATATTTCCCCGTCTTCCACGCAGTCGCAAAGTCGGGCCACGCATTTTCTCTTCTCCGTAAGCCATGGCTTCCCGCCATTGCTTCCTGGAGGCGAGAAATGCCTCTCCAGGCTCGGTCCTTCTAGGTCACAACGAGCGCCGCTGCTGCTCCTGGTGGTGGTGGTGGCGGTGGTGCTCGAATCACGGCAGCCGCTGCTGCAACGGGCCTCGTGCGCCCAGCTGGGCACGAACGGGCCGGAACGAGGCAAGCGGCGACGGGGGTTGTCCTTCCACCATCCCTTCGCGGTATAGAGCTTGTATAGATAGATGCATGAAACGCCGCAGAGCGTGGGCGATCTTCAGCCAAGCGCTGCGACGCTACACGAACGGCGTTTTTCCCATGCGTCGATGCACGTACGAGAGGCGAGGCCTCGTGGAAGCCCGTACATACGTGATTTCGTCGGCTGCGTACATGCATGCATGGCGCTGCTGTTTATACGGTACGCGCTAATGGAGTGCCTCGTAAAAAGCGGCATCGATAAGGCGCCTGTGATCTTTTCTGGACGTCCGTAAATTTCCATTTTCCTTCGGAAGAGATTTATAACTCTTTCGCGCCGGTCAAATAACCGTCGACAGGCACTTTACTTATACGACGTCGTCTTTCGAGTTGACTAATTGCGAATGCGAGCAGGAAGGTATACAGCGAGAAACGGCTGGCGCCCACAGTTATCAAAGCAGGAACTGATAACGCGACCACGAGCCAGGCTGCTCCGCCGCCATCGCAGTCTTAAATGCTGAATTTTACCCTTACATGCACAGCAGACGCGTGGCCCCGAAAGTACGCATCCTGGAACGAACCGCGTTGACATTGCATTGCAGCGCACGCACACTTCACGGACACGCGATGACGCGTATCGCATGTGGCACACTTTCTTTGCTCAGTTTCACCGCGAACTTTAGTCCTGGAAACACTGCGCCAATTTATTATCTTGTTTGTGGACGTAAATATTGAGCCTTTTGGCAATCCAGGGCTCCGCAGTCATTAATGTCCTCGCAAACGAAAGCAATTCTACTCGGTAATTTGCGGCTCGGTTTATGGCGCGGAGCTGCCTAGATACCGCTTTTACCATCGCGCGAGCATTGAGTGCTTGCAAAAGTTCGCCCAGGGCCGTAATTCTTCTTCGGAAAGGGTCAAAGCTGTAGGGTCAGTGCATTCGCTCGTGACGTGTCCAAAACTGCTCGTGAAGTTCGTTATCGAACGAACGCGGTATACGTTCCATGAACTTCCCCGTGTGACGTCAATAACATTAACTCCTTATACTGGGATACGGTTTGATAATCGTCTTATCTAAGAGGTGAATTAGGAAAGCCTAATCTTAACGCAACGTTTTGGACTGGAAGTTAGTGGAAGCGCAACTTGCGCAGGCACGCAATATGGTTAATGAGCTTCCTAAACCCCTCGGTGGTTGTATGTTCCACATTATATACAAGGCTAATTTTACCAAAGGTGTCACCAGGTTCAAAATTTTGAGCAATCTTTTATTCTCTATAGTTTACGCCAAAATCTACACTACGGGCACGCTCAATAAACCACAGACATGTATCAACGCTGCTTCGTGGCGTAATTATTGAGTCTGCGGCATAGGCCTTTGAAACGACCAGACTTGCGACTACTTAACTTAAGCTGTCAAGGTGGTGCTTACAAAGTTGACAAATTTCCCCGCTTTATTCGCGTGGCAAATATTTGGTCTACAAGTTGGCGCACGATATTTAATGTAGGAAGGCAGCCGAATACAGAGCGGTACAGAGAAGTGTTATGATAATAGGTACATGTCACAGACGCCATCTTGACCTCTTTGAGTTTTCAATTATTTCTCGGGTTGATAGCTTCTGGAAACAGGCACTTAGTTATTTCGGACGAGGGCAACAAGACCTGACACAAAGGGCTGTTTCGAACGAGTCATTGTTTCGAGGGTCGTTTCCTTTCTTCGACAAACGTCTCAGCCGAAGGCAGGGCGTTTGTCAGGAAAGCAAGTACTCCTTTGTATCAGTGCACGACCTTGGTTATTTCTAACAATAATATAGCGCGAAGGAGGAGTGAAAAGGCAGTTTCAAAATACCAGTAGTTTTACATCGTTTGTGCAGTCACGGGTGCGGATGCCGTCGTTACACTTTGCAACAAAGCGACAATAGCGCAGGGAACAATGCGAACATTTCAAAGAAATGACTGTTGTTGCTTTCGTTGTTTTCCTTCTTTGGCAACGCTGCAATTAAGACTACGCTTTAAAGGTTTGCCTCAGGGTGCGACATAACGCCCCGTTGAATATCTTGCCCTGCTGTCTTTGACTTCCAGAAACTTTGGCTTATGCGTCCGAGGACTGTGAAGGGTTAGATGGAGCGACAAAATTACGAAACTTGAAGGCATAAAATTGAACAAGCTCGCACCACAGGGCCGGCTGTGTTGGAGGTCAATGGGAGAGCTAGGCGTTCGTGCTGCAGTGGACATAAAACTGGCTGCTGATGATGATTATGACAATGATGATGACGAAATAGTGATATACGAGTGGCCCCATAAGAGTTTCAAGATAAGGCGAAATTCGTGTGTGTTGTGACGTCAGATTGAGGATCTCCATTGAATACATAATGGTTACGACACCTTCATCAGAGATAGATGCTGTGAGGCATAATCGCGCGAACAATACGCAATACGGATTTTTCTTTTTTTGTCGCATTGATGTTGATGTTAGGAACTTCTCGCAAGCATATACTGTACGCTTGCTGCACGCGTCTACCGCAGGTCTTGCACGTGCCAGCACGTATAGCCACACTGTTGCCGATGCCGTGACGGTTTGCGCACACACCACCACGCCACTGTGGTATGTTCTCGCACTGATTCCTCGGAACAAGCGTGAAAGGCCCTTGGCAAGGACGGCGGCGAGGTCGCTAAAAAATAAGCCTTCCATGAAAGTACACCCGCCCAAATCAAAAAAGTACGAGAAAGTTCTTCACTCATTCATTCAAACACGCGGCGCAATCGACGTAACAACGTCATTACGCAAGTCATGCCAGCACGCACCTGCGTTATTACCTTGCTCCGCAGAATATGCGAGGCAGAAAATTGCTGATTCGAGACCGCTGAACTCGGCACCATAACCGCGTGCCTTCCACGCTACGAAATTTGGCGCGGCCGATTTCGCCAGCGCATGCCACGCCAAGTGGCGCATGAACGCTAGCGTGGAGCGCAATCTAATAGTGTTAATCAAAGGTTGCGAAGGTTCGCTTCAGTCCCTCCTCTGCACCTTCCTGGTGGTCCTCACTTTTATGGAACGTAACTATGAGTGGTTAACGATTGTGGTATTTGCAGCTAAATGTTGCCAACGACGTAAAGTCTAGCTTTGCGCAAGCATTAATTGGCCCTCTTTTATGAGCGCCGCCACGCCCAACGCAATAATAATTAAAGAAAATGTCCCGAAGCATCCTTTGCTCAGGTGCATGTTCACGGAATGTTTCTCAAGACTATGTGTTTCGGCGCTTAGCGAATTGACTATTTCATCGTTTACTGAACCGCGCACGTTCTGTTGTTGACACGTAAAGAAAATCTAAATAAAACAACAGATAGCATAGTTTATGAATGCGTATGCATTCATTCCGTGTTTTAAGCTTAGAAATGTAAAAAAAACAAAGAAAAAAAACAAGGCATAGCCCAAAGGGAAGTAGTAGGAAAAAAAAACAGTAGTGTGAGCTGAGATAGTGGGGAGCCGCAGCACGAAAAGGGAATCCCAGATGGATCGTTGCAATGCAAGCATTGGTTTCGCTGGATTTTTTTTAACACGAAAGTGTTTTATGCCGGGGTCCACCAAGACTTCAGTGACGTATTTCCGTCACGGAAATGACGTCAAAAAATTTACACGATCAGATGGCAAAGAAAAAAAGGTTCCGTCAACGGGCTTTCGAAACCACGACCGCTCGGTCCGCGCGCTATCCACTGCGTCACGGTCACAGACTCTAAAGGCTTTACAGACGCGCCTTTTATATCTACCACTCTCCCGGTCGGCGGGGTGGTGTTGCCCTCTGGGAGCGGCAAAGTAATGTAATTCATCATTACTGTGGCTTCCGCGATTAGCACCTGCAACGCGTTACACGTTCGTCCCATTCGGCGAGTTGTCAATAGAAGCGCAATTTTGTCAATGCCTTAACACACCGCGAGGTGGCGACCTTAACGCAAGCGTCGTAAAAGCGTCGGCCTCGCTCATAGCATCACGCTAATCAAACCAAAAATAGCTCTGCGACGCGCGCCTGCCTCACCTGGCTGTAACACCGCGTTCCCCGCCTACGCGCTCGCCCCGAGAAAAATCGCGGCCGGGCTACAGGGGCGGCACGACGCGCTTTGCGTTTCCCTCTAGTGCGGCCGTAGTGTTCAATCACGTTTTGACATGCCGCAGGATGGCGACCAAGTTCTGCGTCCAATATGCGCCGCTCTTCTGGCTATCACAACTTGTTCTCTGATTACGCTTTCACCGCTAACTACGACAGCTACCACAAGGGTTTCTTTAATCATTGAACGTGGACGTTAGTCGTCGGCATGGAGATGTACCACCAAGCGTCAAAGTGGGTTCATACAAGTTAAACGGTGCTATAGCTGCCAGACATCAATATACATTGTGCAAACTCTCTTATGTCAATGTGCAGTAAACATTTAGTTACTTCTATGAGGGAACGTTTTACTTTCGTGTTAGTATTCCGATTCCTATGACGGAGGGATCAACCATGTTTTTTTTTTTTGTCATATAACCATTCAGTATATTCGTCAATCGTGGTGATATAGTGGGTGGGGGGCCGCTAGGATGATTGACGAAGCGCGACAAATAATAAAATTGGTATAATCTTGTCACATTATTTTGTTGCGTGCGATCGATTACGGTTTGCTAAATAGCAGGCTAAATGGCTACTTAATTTAGGTTTTGCATATGCCTCTACCTTCGATATCTGGTTAGTCGTCATGAAGTGAAATAAAGTGTCCGTCATCGTGATGTAACGACAAACTGAGACGGCTAACATTAGTTTTAGAATTGTTGGAGATATCAAAATGTTGAATATTTTGATACCTGATTTTGTTGGTTGTGGTGGTGGTGCGGAATGCGTGGTTAGCCGGTAACTGTTTCGTCTGAGCATCTCACGCGTTGTGAGCGTGGGCGCGCATTCAACTATACTTGAAGTTTAATTTAACGACCGAACGTGGAGCATCGGAGTAGCAAATCGTATTGAGAGACTCTCCCGATGTTACTTGCGCACAAAATAACGGAGGCCCTTATTTCTTCTGAAGCGCATTAATATTGGGGCGTACCAAGTCCATCATAATTGCGTGGCCGCCCAAGTCATAAATCGCACTTGTCCTACAGCGAATCCTTATAGCTATTTGAGTCACAAGGGAGGGGAAGAAGGGGGTGGGATACTGAATTGACAAATCACTGTACTAGCACATGAAACATAATTTAGTCATATTTCTCAAACAACCACCTTGAATGCCTTGCGATTCACTTAAGTGGATTCACATATCGAGGCGTTACAGGGCTGTTATTAAAAGAGCTATCACGCTCTCACAACGCCGGCAACTCGTTGCCTCCCACGCGACCGTATCATTAAGGGTTGAGCAAATGTTGTGGCTGGGGCCACTTTCCTTAACACATAAATTTCTTATCACGTTGCGGGGCCACAGACTGCGCTTAAAACTATGCCTTGTGCCCTTGAATGCGTAATAACACTTGAGAGTCGCCGTCTGTCGTGGAATCTGCCGCTAACAAAAATGATAAAACCAGCTTTCGGTCGTACCAACTGTGAAAAGCGCCAAAAACTATTGCGTGTAGCTAAGGGTCATGGCCGGCTAGTGGCGGGAACTGTGATATCGTGTGAAATCAAAGCGCAGATATGTATTTTTTGTTCGGTACCTAGGACGTACTGTTAAGCGTGCCCCGTACGGTCATCGCTGCAAATTACCCATTATTAGAACTGGCTCCTAGCCTAAACGCTCATCTCTCTGCTTTCAATAAAGTTTTCTTTTTTTTTTCTTAGGGCCTAGAGTTCGGCAGCCTTCATTGCGCATTTAACGCAGAATAAAGCCTGCTCCATGGTATGTATTATGCTGTAAGCATACTATTTGACTCTCTTGCTTTTTTTCTAGAGCCTTCTCTGAAGTCAAGGAACTGAAACGGAATCTCTTAAGTTTTTGTGACTTGTATATATTTTGAAAGAATGCACCACACGTAGAAGCTTATAAGACTCACTTAAAATGAAGACGAAGAGCACCGAAAACGTTGCAAATCAAATTGCGAAAACGACACCATAAACGGCAAAAATACGCGTTCGTTCATTTTCATAAAACTGTTTGTGTGTGTGTGTGTGTGTGTGTGTGTGTGTGTGTGTGTGTGTGTGTGTGTGTGTGTGTGTGTGTGTGTGTGTGTGTGTGTGTGTGTGTGTGTGTGTGTGTGTGTGTGTGTGTGTGTGTGTGTGTGTGTGTGTGTGTGTGTGTCCAATTGCGTTTCCACTAGCGTATTGTACTGCAAGTATCCAGAGTGTTTTCAAGAGCCGTGAACATAGACCCTCACTGTCTTTCTTCTGTCATGATGTGATCGTGAAAGGTGGATGCCAGCATGGATGAAATCGCATACACGATTTCATCCATGCTGGTTCATAAAATCAAAATCTTCTCGAGTAAATACAGGGTGGTTCACCGACGGATAAGAGTTCCCGTGTTTATTTTATATTCGGCTGTTTCATTTGGGCAGTGGCTATGAACGAACAATGAGGCGGCCAATTTGGGAAGTTCTTCGCGGAAAGCAGCCGTGCGACGCCATCTGTGGGCACCGCGGTGAACGACTGCTCTCACTGGCTGCGCAACCTTCGCAGGTGAACTGAAGAATCTGCAAAAGAACAATATATTCAATTATTGAAGTATTTCTAGCGAATTTTCAGCAGGCAGGACGTTGGGCATACGGGGAGCCCTTGAAACATATTTTAGAAGTGCTATGAGATCGCGTACGCCGCACTGCTATAAATGAAATCCAAATTAGGAAGAAGGACGCCCGTTGAGCTGGACATGTGACTTTGTGCAGTCTACAATAAAATTTGACTTCATGGCATTCTCTGGCTAGGAAAGCCAGACAATAAGACGATACATCCAGCTTCGGACAGACCTATCCTTCAGAAAAGAAGTTATGAAAGATGACATAATTAATATTCAACAAAACTTTATAGCAACGCCTTAATTGAAGCAATCGTGTTGAATAAGTTGTGTTTTTATGCGACCTTGATGCCAATCATACATTGAAAACCATTACTTCAATCGTTCTCAGCGATTTCCTAGTTCCGCTGTCTACGGCTTATTTAATTTGTGACGCAAATCAATCTGGTGTTGGCATCAACGGATGGTTCTGCCAAAAGGAGACTCTTCTAATGGCTTCGTCGGAGACACGGGGCTAGACAAAGCGGGTCTAGAGTGGGTGAGCACAGGAGAGTGTGCTCACCCGCTCTTCTGTGCATTCACCCTGGCCGGCACTAACTCACGCCCACAAATACAGACACTCATTCACACACACTCATTCTCACGCTCACCTCCATTCACACTTACCTTGGCATGGGTGCTCACATTTATATTTGTGGTCACTTTCACTCCCTATGTCACTCACTCAGCTACATACTCACTTCTACCGATTCTAAGCGGCCGTAAATTGCTTTCATGCCCATTCTAGATGGCTGAAAATTACTTTTGTTTGTACTCACGTTAACATGTACTTATTCCTGTTCATAAACACGTCAAAAAAAAAAAAAAAACCTTCGTCACTCAGTAATGCTTATAATAATATCGCATGCATGAGAAATTAGTATGAAACGAGTATGAATCAGAGTACTCATGATTTGGCACGACCTATATAGCATTTATTAGCGCGTTTTTTATTAGCGTATTTTTTATGTACTTTTCGCTGTGATTGGCTGAATGTTTTTGATTGAGTGACTGTAACGCTTCTTTAAATTTACAAGGTATTGACAAAATGACTGTGATATTCGCTGACAGGTTTCCATTTGATTGCGTATTGCTTTAGTGAACTTCAGAATGCTTGACTCATGGCTCCTATAGCACGCGAAAATGTCTGACCCCGCCAACTACCACGTGAAATATCTACACTGGAACGATTGCCTTGCAAACTACTGTGTGTGTACAACTGAACATTGCTCGGGCAGAAGCTTCCAAATCCCCATTTGTGATCCCCTAGGTGCATCACTAAAATGTGCATGTGTGCATTGTTTGTTTTGTTTTTATTTTATCCCTCTAGCTCTCTGTCCTCTTTCCGACCCCTATTTCCCCACCCCTGTGCCGGGTAGCCAACCGGTTATTACTACTAGGTTAACTTCTCTGCCTCTTCTTTTTCATCTATTTCTCTCTTTGAAAGTCGAGGAAGACCAAAAATTAGAACTATGGAAAATTCACTTCTGGGTTCACGGCAATGTCTTTGTGGAACAGTATTCAGAGTGACGTAAAGATGTCTTGTAGTATTGGCAGTTTTAAAAAGCAATTATTTTCGTATTTAGTTTACTTACTTTATTTGTAACTAATATTTTGTAATTTACGCTGTCTATCGATTTTATTTTGCTGTCATTGATGTTTATTCAATCTAATATCACAATACAGTTCGCTCGTTTTCATATGTATGAAGGTTTTGCAATTTTGCCGTTTTGCGACACATCACTTGATCTATTTTTTCTGTTTCACTGTTATTAATTTGCATATCAGATTCAGTATAACCAATACTCCATTTATGAGTTCTATTTTTCCACGTTACATGTTAGTACTTGGACTTGTTTGTTGTATTTTCATTTGTATTACCTTGATTATCTCGTTCGTTTATAATTCTCACATGTAATTCAATATATTTTGACATCATGTTTTATCCCATTTGCTATCAAGTGTTGTTATTTCTTCTTCCATACTTATATTTTTTTCTTTGTTAGCAAGTTGCTATTAATTCATTTTTCTTTTTTTTTTAATTAGCACAGGAGGTCCCCTTCCAGCCTAGAGCTTTGGGACCTCCTTCTGTATACTATGTTGCTATGTAGCATCTCTTTGAATGAATAAAATTGTTCTTCTTCTTGTTTCTAGGCCCAATGAAGCGCACACCAGGGGCCCTAACAGGGGGCCTTAATTCAAACAGGCGTGTCTTCGTAGAAACCAAGAGGGCCAGCATTCCACAGAAAGAGTTTCGCCCAAAGGTGAAACCAACTCAGCGTTCGCACGCTATAGGATGCACTTGTAAGCGCCATTCCAGCGACCTTGAAGTACGGGGAGCCAGGCCTCACTGAACGGGCCGCCCTAGCGGGGCCTCCGAAACCAAATTTATTCGAGGAACCGGGTCCGGCTTTGGCCACGCAGAAGCCCTAGCCTCCGTCACCTCCCCTCCTCCTTCTTGTTGTGCTCGGCTTCTGTGCCCTCTTCACGAAAGACTTCCGACGAGCCGAGGGCCAAAACAAACGTGGGTGATTTTCACTCTCCCTTATACAGACAAAGCAATGTGATCGAGTAGGGCAAACTTGCCGGAACGAAAGTTCATTCTTCAACAGCTCATTCGAGTCGTGTGCTGCAATCGCAGCAATGTGACATAAAGAGGCCTTCACTAAAATCCCTTGTGCTTATTTTGATTTGCCCATACAAAAAGCGCACGTAAGCGTAGGTTCGCATTAGGCAGCAACATGTGCTTACCGAGTTCAGCTGACTGCGATATGAAAGATATTGCGCGTTTCTGTAGCAATTCTGTAGTGCTTATTATTGGTAATACGAGCGCCATTACAAAGTATTCCTAATTTAAGCTCATGCTGCGCTTGTGTATATTGCTGTCGTGTTGTCGGACAACGGTGCACTGGGGTGTTATCAATGTTGGGGCTCCTGGTTTTCAACTTGCATGCTTTAAGGCATGAAGAAAGAAAAGAAAATAAGAACTTACACGAAAGCATTGAAAAGTGAATCACGCTTTTCTTCCCCCCCCCCCCCCCCCCCACCCCTTTCATGATTACCAACAGTTGCATTTACGATGCTCATTTGACTGCGACGTGTGAATGTCGTGTGGCGTTCCTGTGGTCGCCGGTGCTACTCTCCCTCTTCGGCGCAATCGAGGCGTGGCTGTCGCCATTGCAACACACAAATAGAGGCCTCGCGGCGCAGTGTAATGGCTTTCGGCAATGCGTGAGGTGCGTTCCAGCCGAGCGCGATGTTTGTTGGGCGACACAGATGGCAGCGTCCTTGAACGAATTCCCTGGGCCGTGACCGTGGCCACATCGGCCTCAGCACCTGCCGCAGTCGTTCCCGCACCCTCCTCACTTCGCAAATTGCGCTGCCTGCAGCTGCGATGGAACGTCTGGACCAATATTTGCGCTTTCAGTTTTTCGCTGCCTGATCGTGTTTACACAGCCACCTCTCATTTGTCTTCGCGCTGCTGCTCTGGCAATCGCGCGAATTCCTTCCGATATAAGTGATGCGCTTGTCGGTTCTATACTATTTGCATTCGCACTTTGGCTTTACTCGGCGTTTCTTCGGCGACAGTCATTGCCACAAGTATTGGCTGCAATCTAGGCAGTTTCTGTTTCCCTATGTCACACTCCCGCATTGGTAGCAGTAGTAATGCTATAGTATAGTAGTAAAGCTTTCCTTCTTTCGTCGTTTGCAACAAACACGACTAACACACGGATGATTACCGCAGTAACTCATGAAGAACTTCGTCTACTTTCGCCACTTGACATGCGGCAGCTATTTCATACACTGGGATAGCACGAACATGACAGGTCCGTTTTCAACAGGCCCTAATCGCCTTGGATGAAGCAATGCTATGTATGGTCACTGCTACGAGATGGACGACTCACGTCATGTCTGTTCCATGAATGTGTTGATGCACCGCGAAAAGATTAAGCTGATATAATAATGAGACTGAGACATTCGTCATATGATGTAAATGGCATACCAAGCAGTGCCGTCGTAGTGATGGAGCCGAAACCAGTTTGAAACAGACAAAGTTTCAAACAAAGGAAAACTATCTCCCGGAGGAGCCTAAAGTTTCTCTACGATATCGGATTGGAGTGAAAGTTGTGAAATGTGTGGGTCGAGGTATCTGAGATAACTCGCAATGAATTGCCACTAGTTGCTATGAAATTCTGACTTTCGCGAGACATTTTTTGTAATGCTGGATCTGCCTGCAGCAAGCAACAGTCCTACACACGACGTAATACGTATTGTGTAGGACTGTTGTAGCTGTGTAGTTTAGGACTGTTGTTGCTGTAGAACAGTCTTACAATACGTAATACGTCCCATCATAAATTTTGTGAGCGTCTGATCGAGGCCAGTTGCGTTCCATATTAGGCGAGGTTTAAATGTGGCCAGATCGAAGAGTTTTTCCTGTGGTACGCGAAAAAAAAAAGAAATATTAAAATAATAGTGTTGCACTGGTTTTTCGTTGGTTTGTACATGTGATTCAATAACAGCTTAGTCTTTCTGTTCCTCCACAGATAACATAAGTGTCTTTAGAAACGTGCTGTTTCGATAGTAGCTCTGCCTCGGGTACATAAAACTGTTTGCGGCATTTCATATTATAGGGGCGTATAAAGCCTCAAGAGTGAAAACAGTAGTAACCTTAAACAAACATAGGGAAAATTGTGAACAATCTTCTGACGTTCTGTGTTACCGCAGCACATGCTAAATTATACATGTTACTTAATATGTTGCTTCAATTATATTAGTACCAGTGATATTTATTCACATTCTACCTACATCTGTAAGTGTTTCGGAGTCAGATTATAAAAATTTCAGGTAGAAGAACCGCACTAGACGAAAGTGACGTACCGCGCGCATTATTTGTTGGTACGGTATTGCGCATGCATGGCATTTTGCCATCAGGAGTGGACTCATGTGTAAAGTACATAATGCGAGTGCAAGAGCTCGCATAACCTGCTTGATGGCTTTTCATGTAATAACCGCACATGCTTATGTAAGCATAAGCGGTAATCTCTTGTGTAAAGAGGCGAGGTTAGGCAACATAGTTGCAAAGATGCGACCACATTGGTGGACATGACCTTTGCCCTCCTCGCCATCCTCCTAGTATATCTAATTACGCGCTAAGTAGACGTTTGGAAGGCGTGTGCTTCGCGTGAAATAAAAGTGCAGGATAAATGATCCTTTCTTCAAACGAAACAGCATGCGCAGACTTAGATGAACTGTAGTCATTAAGTAACAAACGATGTGTGCATATATATCTATATGTATAGTTACTCATGGTATGGACGCTACGTACATTACCTACGCACATTGGTTCGTCTGTCGCATATTAAATTAGGAATTCAGGAAAGTTCGCTGATCAGTGTACACTGGAATATGCAAGTAATGGCGGCGATGGTGTTTCCTGCAGCCAACAAAAGAAGCTCTGTTCTTGTTACTTAAATCACTACACGAATAAGTTATAAAAATGCATTTAAGATATCTAGGCTTAAATATATATTTAAGATATCTATTTAAGGTACTGCCCACTCCTACGTGATTAACCGCGTGTCCTTGTTATTTGCCAGGAGGACATGTTGGTCCAAGTTAGGCTTGTTTTTTTTTTTGTTTTGTTTTGTTTTTTTTTTTCTACCCGTGTTTCAGCCCTCTTTTTGTTACTCAGCTTTCGACATGTCTGCTCCGTTTGTAACAGTTCATGCGAACCTGGCTATAGTGACGATGGCATTCGGTAATAACCACAATAAGCGCTGTTCTACATGCCTGAAACCAGCGGAAATATAGTGTACCTCCAAGTTTCTCACTGAGCCTAAGCTCCGAGGCCCGTCGAAAACTACAAATCGCGCGTCTGGTTAACCTCCCTGCCTTTCCTTCATTTCCTTCCTCCTCCTCCTCCACAATTCGGCAGAAAGAGGTTAACCTCGAAATTATGTACTACGTAACAAAGAAAACAAAGGGACTCAGCATCTTCAAACTCATTTGGAGTATTTCTGTGCTACAGATAGTTACCCTTATTAGGGAAATGTGCCGAAAAGTTGTTGGTTGAATAGGGATCCTTATAAAAAAGTTTTGTCTCTGATTTTCTTTAATAATTTACTGTTGTCCATCTAGTGACGGTGCCCCAAGTCCGTAGTGCCCGAAGTATAATAGCACTAAATATATTCATTCGTTACTCGGAATGAATGATGTAGATGCAAAATAACGCACACACGACAAATAAATAACTTGTTTAACCTCAGTTTTCGCTGAAAAGTTAGGCGTCCCTTATTCATTATTTTACTTTTTTTTTTAAATATCGCAGTATCACAGTGCTAGCTTTATGATCCATTGCAACGTAAGCACTCCACCCAGAGATCGATGTCTCGCCTAGCGAAAATTTGCAAATATGCTCCATGTAATTGAGTTCGCTCATTTCCGGGTCGTCGTTTGTGTCTGTCTATAGATAAAAAAAATTCAGCGTTCTGACAATATTTATCAGAGTAGCTAATATCAGTTCTCAGCCAAATACAATATTTTAGACAGAGACGGCGAGGTTTTACGTTCCAATATGGCTAGTACTTGTATTAGCAGAGAAAATATACATAAGCTTTGAAGCGACTCCAGCTGGCACCGCTCTCATATAGAGGAGGAGGCTAGGCGTTTCCGCGGTTTGTGGGCAGAGCTTAAAAGGACACTACAGACCAAACAATATTTCTTATATTAGTGAAGTACTCTTTCACGATAACAAAAACACCACGCTTGCTGCGAGAATACGCTTAGTAAACGAGAAAACGCGTAAAAACAAAATGTGGGCGGCGACGCCACCTTGAAGTATCCGCACCATGCGCCGTGACGTCACATGTTTTGACGGCGCCTACTAGGGTCTATGTAGTTCGTAATCGGAAAAAAAATGAAGCACATTGTCCTCTGAGGGGGCCATAGACGTAACGTACCAAGTTAGCGAGCCGCAAAGGCCAGTGGAGCCCTGGACTGAGGACCCCACCGACTTGCCCAGAAACGTTATATAGGCAATAAATGTTTTTACTTACTTACTTACTTTGTTGAGCCAATGGCGCCAAAATATGATAAATACACTTTGAGATCCCTGACGTCACGCGGGGAGATTTCGGCGAGGAATTTAAATATGAAACTTTGAACTTGATTTTCTCCTCTCTTAGTAAACCTATGATGGCGAAATTAACGACATTAGAGTTCCCATAGCACAATTTACCGATCTAGGCCGATTTATTGTTTCTCTTTAGTGTCCCTTTAATGTTTTTTTGTAGCTCGTAACCAATTACAGTGACTTGTTTTTCACTAGCTATATTCTTCCTGAACTGCTTATCGCCTTCAGGTTAGCGGGCCCTGGGTCCCAGGTTCTTCATGCTTAAATTGTTCCATTATCTGAAGAACCAATGTGTGAAGCCAAGCTACAATAACGTGCTTCTACTGTACCCTGAGCAACGCCTTTTGTAAATAAGTGGATGTAACGGCACTATCACGTGTCATTACAAATCGCATTTCCTTGTTTTTGGAGTCATTCAGATTGCTGACATTCAGAAAGTATCGCGAATAGATTAATAGAAAAAAGAAGGACGCGAGAACATAAATACTTCTGTGTGAAACAAGTAAGCCAGTCCTATTCCGGATTTACACGTGCCTCCCGAGGCACAAGACAGAATACACGCTCGTTGATATTGACAGCCCGAAAGACGCCCTTGGATGTGGTGTTGGAAGGCCAAGGAAATAAAGAAGTGTGCAGGCGAGGCAAATTTGCATAGAACATGCATAGTGTGTCTGACAGCGAGAAAATGGGACGTATTATCCTGTCATTTTGCTTCTGGTCGTAGCTCCTTAGATAACCACAGGGAAAGAATAAGCGTACATACGTCGGACATCCATTTCCGGCATAGCGATGCTTGTAAAAAACAGCATGAACGCTTTGTGAATTGTGTTGAATAAGCTTATCACTCCTCTAAGAGGAAATACGGACTCCTTAGCAAGTTTATTTACGAATGGTCAGCTCTCAGATTTTCATATTAGTGCTGTATCAAATTATGCGTTCTGTCTTTAATAAATGTGCTTAAAGAAAGGTTGGTGTGTATGTGTGACTCCGGCAACTCCTCTCCTACTACATGATCGTTGTCATCGTGATGTTGTCAACAGTCACAGAACTATACGAATTTACACAGGCTGTACGTTCACATACCCACTCCCAATACTGCTCTGCCGGCAAATTCTTCACTGTGTATACTTGTGCAAGTTTCTTCGTTGTCTTGTTTCATAAGATGTCTTGTTTTATTGGATTTTGGATGTTGATCCGCCTATTTAAAATGTAAAACAGTGCAACGTCAAGATATCAGCGTGCAACGTCTTTTACTACAACGCTTGACAAACACATCTCGAGGCACACGATGCCAAAGTAAGATAGTACATACTCCGTCATGCATGCAGGTTTGACCAGCGTACGCGTTAGGCGAAGCAGAGATGTGTGGAAGCAAGACGTGCGTTGACGTATACGCAGCAGACTCTCCTATCTAAAGCACATACTTGTCAGGCCTGCAAGTAGGAACAAACTATACACTGTTTCATACATGAGGTGCAAGCTAGGGAGACTTCTTGCAGTAATGCGTTCGCACCAAGAAATAGTGCAATGATTTACCTCCCGTAAAAATGTGATTTACTTTCGTCTTTAGACTCAGTAATAAATTAAGATGCTTTGGGCCTTAGAAATTAACAAACCCCGTTATTGATACGGCTGTCAATACGTTGTTCTCGATCGCTTAGCGTCTCTTTGTTTTCGTATAGGGGCCTCCGCGATCGGAGGCGGTGGCGCGCAACCGGTGCCAATCGCGGAGGCCACGTTTGCAACGACGACATCCAAGCGCGAGACGCGCGGACTTACATATTGTGCTTACCGAACCTCTTGCATAGCTTCCACAGCATTCCACCTGATGCATGAAACGGAATATAGCTCCCAGTCTTGTCTTGTTTTAGCGCAAAGCAATACTATGTTGTGCAAACACGCCCAATGTGCATGCCATACTGTTGAGTAGCCCAGCAACATGCTCAGTTTAAATATTCACTCAGCTTTGGCGTGCCTTGTCTATGCAAAATGACTGCGGTGTCCCGTCGATAGAGCGTTTGACACTGCACTGAGAACACGGTGCACCTCATGAAAGGCCCGTGGCACCCAAGCTGTCTCTGAAAACTGTGTCTTGCGAACGTCTTAAATGCCAACACCTTAAACAATCACGGCCCTTCTCTTGTTATTCAAAGCGTTGTTTTTTCGTCCCAGAATTGCAAACAATCGCCTCTTCAATTTAGTGTCTTCACAATCTTTTGAAGAAATTAAGAAAAAGCATCGTGGCGTTTCCAACGTCTTAATGGCATGAACTATAGAATGAAGCATCGCCCAATCACCGTAAATCAAGCAAAATATTGCTAGCTATCGTGGCAAAATATTGCAAAATACCTGGTAGTCATATATGTTGTCTTTACATATAGCCTGCAGCCGCATTTTAGTCGCTATGAAGATTTCCGTGTCTTATTTTTGATTCACGACGGAATCACTTAACGACACCTATACCGATGCATTTCTGTGATATCACTGGTTGCACAGGCGCGATGACAGCGGTGGCGATATAGCGAGTTGCGTCCGAGCTCGCACAAGCTGTAAAGTGACGAAAAACTATGCTAACTTTATGCTGACTTGCATTCGCTCTTTTATTGCGTATACTATATCCTACCGGAATTTGTAATCCTGGCTATTTCGCCGTGGGAGATTACATAAAAAGAATCTATCATTCGGCCCGTCGATTCCTTGAAAGTGTTGGATATGGAAGGTATTCCGTCGTCTTGTGCAGAGGATGGTCGAACGTAGGAAGGTTATGAGTTGCTGGTCTAAGCTCTGCATGCATACACGGCACCAGAGTTTCGGTAACTGTCACCTTTCTCGCCATATAGCCAGCGTTGACTTAAGATGTCAGTCATGGTAAAGATGCAGTAGTCAAGATAGTCAGAAAGTTTTCGTCGTTGATAGTCAAGAAGGTTGAAGGCGACGTTAACGTTTGTCACTCAAGCAAACGTTGAAACAATGTGTAAGTGAATATACCTTGTATCACAGCGAGCAGTACTCCTTGGGCTATCGCCAAACAGTCCTGCTTATACGTTTAAACTAGCTGTCTTAGCAAATTACGAGAAAAAAGCCACAACTAAGGCTTCAAGGCAGGAACATGCGACGTGCAACGGCATATAAATAACTGCGTGCCACTAAGTGTACACCCGGATATGTGTTATTCTTTGCTGCTCAACATACAAATAGCCAATGTTAATATGGCTGGTCGAAAGCCGCGGCAAGGGCATGCGTCGGACCTTTCCTGTAGGTGTCATACTATACAAGCAAACCACTCAAGGGCTTGTTTTTGGCACGTGCAATGTTAGCTTCAAGCAGTCGTCACTCAGTGCGAACAGAGCAATTCGAGCAGGCTGACCTTGGGCAGCCTTCACTCGTTGAATATTCGATAATAGCAAATTTTCGACCCTCTGCAAGGTCCACAAGACTGTAATAGCATCCTTTTCAGCCACAGTGCTTAACGCTAACCTGGGTAATCCTCATATGTGAAAGCTTCATCTCATATGTGACCTCATATGTGAAACCTCATATCTTAAACGACATGAGGTGCAGAAAGCTTAAAATGCCTCTGATCCCGGAGGCAGTGTGCAAAACCACGTTAGGTCCAAAAGGATTTCGGGAGAAGAGGGAGAGGGTAGGATCAATACAGTTGACGGAGTAGAAAAAGAAGGCACAAAAGAAAAGGAAGAAGAAGAAAAAGAAGAGGGCTTTTGGTTTCGAATCACCGTAGGCGAATGCATAAGGGACCGTCCAACTTATTGTTTTTTGCTATTACATGCTGCAACTTTGGCTGCTGATTTCTTTATAACTCTCCTGTGCAGTGTCCTTGGTTTGACCGCGTCCTTCAAGGATATTATATTGTAATCTTTCGTGGTGTCCTTTAGACCACCTATTTTCGTTCTGGAAATCAACACGAAGCATAATTTTTTTTTCTGGGATGTTATTACAATGAGAGGAACAGTTGAAGCCACTCCCCGTGCTCGGAGACCACCTGGACACCATGGCACAACGTAACCGGATCTGGCCCCGCTGCCGCGCCGCTGCCTCTTTTAGACTCGAACTTTACAGCATGAGCCTAAACTCAAGCACTCGGTATACTATAAGTATACATTCATGAACGCCGCTGAGGCTGCTCTTATTTCGTGCTCCGCACAGTCAAATACACTCTCTTCTTGGTCCAGGAAAAGTACTGGCACTTTATGATTCTTGCGCACACTTACTCAGACTGACATGTCCGGTGACAATCCAAGCGCGACGGGCCGTGCCCTCCCTGACTTGTGGAAACGGTGTTTGCGAGGGAAAGGCCTTGATTTTTTTTTCTTTTTTCGTTTCTTTCAACTTCGTTTTCCAAGGGAGGAGTCTTCGTCCTCAAACCGAAGGCGAAGGTCAACGCTTACGTTAAGGTAAACTCGGGAGCTGCTTGGTATTGCGAAGCTACGCGAATTCGTGAAACGCACCCTGGTTGTTTCCTGTCAAATAAGACGTTTCCTCGCTCTTTCCTGCTTCTTTGTCGAAAGAGCGAGTGACTACCGCCAAGTGCCCACCTTGGCGCCTCTTCTTCCCGATCTTTATAACGCTGAAACTAACCTATTGGAAGATTAGATAGATAGATAGATAGATAGATAGATAGATAGATAGATAGATAGATAGATAGATAGATAGATAGATAGATAGATAGATAGATAGATAGATAGATAGATAGATAGATAGATAGATAGATAGATAGATAGATAGATAGATAGATAGATAGATATCTTTAGTGGTATCCCCCTGATATGTAAGCTTGGTTTACCGCCTCGTGCTACTACAGGTGTCGGCGGATGACTATCTTATGCAGAATACAGTGAAACCTCGGTGATACGATCACAGCTGATACGAATTTCGGGGTGATACGAATTTTTCGTTGATCCCGGCCAAGGCCCATTGGCCTGCTTTGTAATGGAGTACGGCTGTTGCGAACCGATTTTCACCCAGCGTCGTTTGATACGAACGTACGCTGCCGCCCAGCTACGAAGAGGTGCTGTCCGCGCTGTCGCGGAAGACGGGCCAAGCACGTGCGAGAGAGGGAGCGCTAGCGTGGGCATGCGCGCCGCACCGAATCGTCAGAATCACGTTGTAAGAAAAACACTTTTCTTGCGGTCAGAATAAACCTTCAGAGACGCGTCACGATTTCCGAGATTGTGTGCGCGAATCTTTGAGGCTCTTACGTGCCTCCGTGTGCCTTCTCGTTTAGATTACTGAGGACTTTAGCGCCATGCTTTTTTTTTTCTAACGCGTCGACCCGGGCTGCTGTCGTTGTACTGTGTTTACACGTGCCTGCCTCGTGCATCAGACATCCTACGAAAGGTTGACGAGGACTGAATGAAGGAGAGGACGGTCTTGGAGAAGGAGTCAGGCCTCACGACGTCAACATGCGTGACCGTTGAGGTCGCACTTGTGCGGGGAGAGCCGTAAGTCTCCCAAAAAACACCCCCAACACCTCCGCAATAACAGCATCATAACACAGGACGGTGGTTCTGTAATTTTGTGGCCTTAATTCATCGCGTCACAGCGCTTCTCTGTTACTTTCGCTGCAGTACTCCTGTGTCACGCAAAAAGCATACTAAAATTTGAAGGGGCTACTGCTGTCGCTTGTCACAACGCACCTGGGTCAATAATTAAATACGCGCGTACGGGCCGTATATTTACGAGTGCTGGTATGATTGCCGGCATCTCAAAACTTAACTGACAATCATTCAGGGTTCTTCGTGACGTTGCTGCGGCCCTGAAAAACAATAAATGAAAATGTACGCTAGCTTCCTTTTGTCGCATGCCAATTTTCGATGCTTTCTGGTGGTACGAATTTCCGATGATACGAATATATTTGGTGGTCCCGTGAGATTCGTATCACCGAGGTTTCACTGTAATCACACATACTAACAAATAATGCTAAGGATGTTTCCTATCTAATCTGTGGTTCAGAATCAGAATCAATTTTATTGTGATTGGTACAAAGATTACATAGTGATAATATACAAAAGGAGGTCCCGAAGTCAAAGACTGCAATGGGACCTCCTTTTCAAAATAAATAAGAAACTCAGGTTACAGCATAACAAAACATATTGATGATAAAAGGTGTACATAGAAATGATCGGCATTGAAATAGAACAAAACTAGAGAAAAAGGAACATACAAAGTAACAAGAACGAGGTTATCAAATCAGAATACACAATAAGTAAGAATATGAGCATACCTATACATCAGAGATTGAGAGAATATGATCTTTTAATTGTTTTTTAAACTGATGAATTTTGAGTGCTTTTATTTCGATGGGTATGGTGTTCCAAACAGTGATGGATGAAAACAGGACGCTCTGCTTGCCATAATTGGTATTCACTTTGGGTAAAACAAAGTTGTTATTGCGTGCAAACCTTGTATTATTATTATTTGTTAGATAGATCGGGGTAAAACGCCATCGTAACGTCTGAAGTTGATTTCTTGGAACAAGAATTTTGTAAGGTTATATTTAATGAGTTTCGAAACTGAAATAATAGAGTTAGATTGTAAGAGATAGGCGGCTCTGTGGTTAAATGTGCTAAACGTAATTATTCTCATAGCTTCATTTTGTAGCACTTGTAATAAATGTAGATGAGTCATGTAAGTATTTCCCCTTGTGTGGTAACTTGTGTGGTCGAAATGTATCCCATAATGCTGTTGATACCAAGTGCTCGTTTTCGATAGGGGGGTCTTTACGTTTGAAGCAAAATTTTATCACACCACGATCGCTTCGTTCTTTTATTAGTTACACCTTCAAACACTCTCTTCCCCTTGTGTTTTCCCGTAGGCGAAAACATCCACCGCTTCAATAAGATGCGTAATTTTATTTCTAGCTTGAATAAATGAAGCTTCTGATGAGGAAGTCGGCGAGTGAAATGCAGAAATATAAAGATAATATCTGGGGTTTATCGTCCCAAAACCATGATATGATTATGAGAGATGCCGTAGTGCAGGGCTCCGGAAATTTCAACCACCTTGGGTTCTTTAACGTGCACCTAAATATAAGTACACGGGCCTCAAACACTTTCGTCTCCACCGAAAATGCAGCCGCCGCGGCCGGGATTCGATCCCGTGACCTTCGGGTCAGCAGCCGAGCGCCATGACCACTAGACCATCATGGCGGGGCGAAAAGCAGAAATGCTAGCTTGCACTTGGGAGCAAGGAAAAAGGGGGGGGGGGTTGCTTGAATTCTATTTATCTGCTTATGAACAAACCGACCGCATCATTAGAATTCTACTGGGTTCCAGATCCGGCCCAGGAAAGAAAATGCAACACTAAATCAGAGTGATACGGCACCGATGGGGCAAACGTTTGTTCCATGACGGTCGCGTTCATTTAGCTTCTAGCATTGTGCTTCATGTTCGTGAAGCATGCCTCACACAACAGGCACAGATGCATACGCTTCGAACTTCCATTGCTTGGCTCGTGCCGCGCAACTCAACTCAACTCCCTTGCTAGAATCGGTAACACATCCATGTTTCGGTCGAATGTGTTGAAATACTAATGGGAGTACCTTGCAGAACCTACGTAAAATAAAATAAAAATAAAGTGCCTCTATGTTGCTGTGTGCATGCATATCCGTTTTTTTTTGTATTCAGTTGACTTTTTCCGTGCATTTGCGAAAGCTTGTTTAATGCCGCAGTGCCTGGTGTTATTACTTGTAATGATACTTTAATTATTTAATGAAAAATGCATCATTCGTACGGAACCAAAACACCAAATGGCTCGCGGCATTTACTATTTTAATTCCCGTGTCATAGCCTTTGGGGCGTGCAACAGCTAAGGATGCAGTCATCAGTGATTGTCCAATGATGAACCGCCGCTGAAGGCGTGTCTCAGAGCCAACACTTGAAGTCTCCTTCAAGACACTGTTCGGTATTTATGATGTGCTAAAGCGCTAGCTTCCGACAGTATTTCATAGATAATATCAAACGCACTGAATGTTTCTTCAGACTTCTGGGCACCGTAGTCTGGCTCGAGGCGCGGTGCAGACAAGCAGGTAGCGAAAGCTCAGGGTACAGAATCAATCAATCAATCAATCAATCAATCAATCAATCAATCAATCAATCAATCAATCAATCAATCAATCAATCAATCAATCAATCAATCAATCAATCAATTGTAAGCGAGCATATATTAATGACACGTATAGAGGGATGGAGAAAGTTCCCATGGCTACAAACCACAGTTGGGATCTGCTGTGCTACAGATGTAAAGGAGAGTGTTACTACAGTAAAAACATCATTGTGGAAGTGTTCGAGGAGGAAGTGACGTCATTTTAGACCATAAATTTAGCGCAAGAGAACTCTAAAAATGTTATAGCCATATGCGCATTAATGGGTGCATGTCCGTAGACTGTCAATATCGGTCAGTATGGATGCTGCAAGGTTGCATATGCGTACACCAAGGTGTGCCTTAGAGGTGTGCACGGGCTCCGGGTAGCCTGAAAGCCCGAGCCCCACCCAGCCCGCGGGCCGGGCTCGGGTTGGCCGACGTATTTTCACCTCGGGCCATGTCGGGCTAGGGCTATTTGGAGTTTTATCGGGGCCGGGCTCGGGCCCGGCGCAAAGCCCGACTCAAGCCCGAAATATAGAGAATGAGCGGGAATTGTTTTCCAACACGCATACAGCGCCTTTTCCGCAACCGCCCTTTACCGCTTTTCCTTTCCATTCGCTACTTTAAACAAAAGGGGAGCAGGTAAAGCACTGCCTCTGTTGCGCTCCGACAAACAGAGAAGTAACACCACCTCAGCTAGTGACGACGCCACGCGACTGTTCGCGTTAGATTTAAGGCCAAATCCCATATGAGTGAAAATGCACGCGACAGCGATGAGCGACCCGACGTAGATCGCCTTCGTGCAAGCTGACGCTTGCATGGGCATACCCCATACACGTGACGGCTTTGGCGAGCGAACTCCATTATTGCTGGCATGAGGCCGTCTACTTGTATAGCAAAAGTGTCGCGCTGTCGCAGGTATGCAATGCAAATAAAATATTTATTGCATGTTGGTACGTAAAACGCTTACCGTTGTCTCGCAGTATTTTTATATGCACGTGCATATTTATTACGTTATTTGTTGGTGTACAGCTGATGTGCTTAGTACGTCGCTGATGTACAGGTCGGTCCACTGTTAAAGGGAACAATTGCGTTCAGGGCATGTCAGGATATCGCTCTCTTGCAACAGTACAGTGGCTTAGATTTACATAAGACTACTGGTGGTTGACAGTTCCGACTCCCTTTGATAGACCAGTACCTTGAACAAACAACGTTTCCACATCCACTTGGAATGAGGGGGCCAGCAAAATGAAGGGGGCTCATTCGAGTGTTCCCTTTAACAGTGGACCGACCTGTACATCCGGTTCGGGTGTTTTGTGACTTCCAGGTGATGAGCGACGGTTTCCAAATGTGAAAAAACCGAGCGATCGCGCGATTTCGACCACGCGATACATCGCGCGAACGCGTTTCGTCGCTTGTCGCTGTCGCGTGCATTTTGACGCATATGGGGTTTGGCCTTTACTCGTAACCACTCTACGCGAACTCTGGCAGCACGCAAGAATAGTGGATGTGACTCGCCGGCTGTCTCGCGGGCCAAATTACCGGAAAACGAGGTCTTGTTTTCGCAGAGAACCTTCAAAAAATTGGGGGACGCTTAAGCTTCGCCTTTAAGAGTTGAACGCGATAGCGATATACTGCCGCTAGTGCGCACTTCGAACACTACAAGTGTCTAACAGAATGCGCGCACTAATGTGTGTGCCTTATGTAATGGGTAGCATGCTTTAAACCAGGAGCAATTATGCGCGAGAAACTTTTTCGAAGTTGCGATGCACCTACTACGTGGTCCTAAGGCAATACGCGCAGTAATGTGTGTGCCTTTTGTAATGGGTGGCTATCTTTAAACCACGAAGTCGTTATGACATTGAGATGGTGTGACGCGCGATGGCAATGTACGCTTGTACCACGCAATATTACTGCCATATTACATCTCGTACTGTGACACCCGTATACAGGACGCGTATTTTTGGGAAGAACGAAAGTTACTTTCAGTGCAGCTACCACACAGTGGGCTGTGTGGTAGAACACCTGCTTGCCACGCAGACGGCCTGGGTTCGATTCTTACTCGGACCCAACATTTTTATTATTTACTTTATTTTGCAGCTTTTTCGATTTTTCGGTCACGGACAAGATGATGATTTTTCGCTCACAACCAACGGCGCCGACGCCGACGGCGGAATTTCTGCGATACGAGCTCTTTAACGCTGTCGCGTTAAAAAGCCGGGCCGCGCCCGGGATTGTGTTTTCGTACGTCGGGCCGGGCCGGGCGGGCTCGCTGCCCTTTGCCGTCGGGCCCGGGCGGGCCTTCGACAATGTCAGCGGGCCCGGGCCGGGCTCGGGCTCGAAAATACGGCCCGTGCACAGCTCTAGTGTGCCTTTCCAAAATCGTAATGGTAATGGCGTACACGTGCCATGAAAAGGCCGTCCCTTCGGCCGTCCCGAGATATATCTCTGTATATGCTAACTGCAGTTCTGCTCCTGCTATAAAAGGTTCGCATATTTTAAAATTGGTTACGGCTGTGTGTGCGAGTGACCAAACCGCACGCGTGCACTCACAATGCGGCGGCTGTCGTCTTCCTGCAGTGTAACCGAATTAGCCACAGCCGTCCCTTCTGGTCGCCTCGGGACAGAAAGTGACGAGGAAAAACGGCTCGGTAATCAACCCGGAAGGAAGAGGAGCCACGACCACGACTTTGGAAAAAAAAGGGGGGGCTAGCTGCCGTCACCCGCTGGACGGCACTCGCTGATCGGTTCGAGTCGACGTATTACCACAGGCGTAGATGCGAATGGTTCGTACGACTCCTTCCTTTCACGCACCGTTCCCTTTGTCCTCGGGTCTCGCCGCTGGACAAGCCCTAAGGCAAACGTGCCACGCCGCACGATGCCGCTGACGACGACTTCGCAGCAACAGTCCGCTACACACTGCGGCACTTACATAGTGCATACGGCGGCACGTGAATTCCTAAGCAGGACGCGCTTCTTGTCTTTGGCGCGTTTCGTGCGCGGGTCCTGCCAGCGACGCGTCGCCTCCAGTCTTTTGTTTTCTTTTCTTCCTTTCTCTTTTTTTTTTTGCGTCACGGCATACTCTAGGACACGTAAGGGCCCTGAGGCAGGAAACGACGTTTGCATCGCGCACGAACTCCGCAGCGCTCAGCGCCTATCTTTTCTTTTCTTCGTTATTGTTTTTTTTACCTTGTTCCTAGCTTGTTTCCTGCCTGTCCTAACCTTTCTTTATACCCTAGCTTTTCTTCTCATTGTTTTGACTGATTGTTGCTTGCCGCTCTGTCGCTGATTGCAGCGCGCGCTGAAATAGTCTCCCTCCTACACGTTGCGTGACACGTCGGTCTTGTTTTCTCTACTGCCATCCTTTTCCCACTTACGCTTTGAACCACCCCGAAGCTCCACTATGACAATAATCGGTTGCTTAGTGAAGCAGAATAATGAAGACGAAGTAAAACGACTGGAAACTGCTACCGGATATTTCTCTACACACCCTAAAAAAATGGGTCCATACACGCCCGTCGTTGTGCATGAGACAATCCCTTATTTCGAATCATTCTGCCGCTTCTTCCGACGAGAAATTTTGTGCAATAGAGCCCGAATATATGCACTGTACGTGCGTGCGTACATATTAGACTAATTGTTGCGTGTAACAGCTGTACATTTCCTAAATTCAAATACAGGATGTGCAGCCGCACGTTCTTCAGTATTGCGCGTTCGTAAGTACAGCTTTATTTATTATATAAAGTGAAATAGTAATATTTTTCAATCTTTCAGGAAAACGCTGCTAGTCTTACGGAACCAGATAGACACAATTAAGAAATTTTCAGTAACTACCCCCCCCCCCTCTACTTAAATTCCTGGGGAAACCCCTGATTACTGCTGTCGAGTAGGGCTTTCTTTAACTATATGTTGTAGGAGATGTTCACGCTTTAAGGGGACACTAAAGGGAAATAACAATTTATGTCACAGTGAAAGCTCACTGTATGACAACGTTTAAAACGCTAATATTATCAACAGCAGCGCCCTGCTTACCGAGAAATTAAGCCAAATGTATCACACGATGAGTGCCACGAGCGGGTCATTTTGGAAATTATTCCGATGACGTGAGACAGTCCGACTACAATTAATCACTCGTAATCAAACTAGCTGGAATGAAAAAGAACCTTCCGTGCATAAAGAGAAGTAATCAAATGCTGCTTGTTCGTTTCTGTTTGATTCATGGAAAAAAAGAACCTCTTGGGCGTTGACATCGGCAACGGCGCGTGGGGTTCAAAGGTTCCGTTTTCGCCTAAGTGTGCTTCGCCCGGCGCCCGGCTTCGCTCACGCGGTCGCGTCTCAATGGTAATTTCGGTATCGCGTACTGCCTCGTGTGCTTTGCGCGCTCGTGAAGTCGCTCTGACAGAAAGCTCGACAAAATGCCGCATGCATGTGATGTTGCCGGATGCCCGAATGGTGCACGC
The DNA here is from genome assembly GCF_013339695.2 of Rhipicephalus sanguineus. Classification (NCBI taxonomy): domain Eukaryota; kingdom Metazoa; phylum Arthropoda; class Arachnida; order Ixodida; family Ixodidae; genus Rhipicephalus; species Rhipicephalus sanguineus. Next base: position 149,711,927 of record NC_051177.1, on the reverse strand, counting down.
GCCGCGCAGTAAAGGCGGGCAACCTTGGGCATGGCAGCAGTGACGTGAGAAAAACCGCTTTCAGGCGGGGGATTCGAAGTGCGCTAACGCGATACGGACCACTGAAAGGCGATTTTATTTCAAAATAAGCACTTTCTTGGCACAAAAGTAGCACTACGAGGTTTTCTGGACCGCTATTTCAACAATCAATATCGACCTAATATTTGCCTTTAGTGTCCCTTTCACATAGCGCCGGCTACTCCTTGTCACATATAATACCATTAGTAGAAATCACAGCCGTAGAAAAACAAGCATCTACATAGAGTAGCACCTAAAGACAGCTCGTATAAGTCAGTCAAGCCAAGCACTCCATTCGCATAGCTACACTAAACATAACACAAGATACAATCTCCTCGCATAACACCGGAATTCAGATAAAATCCAGTCAAACGGACGACGAATATGTTGATAAATAATGCTACATTGTGTCGTAGGTCAGGCTTATTTTGTAGTGCCGTGAAACGATGAAATAAATAAATAAATGAGAGAAAGGTGACCATTACACTACCAAGAGCAAAAAGAGAGTAGTGTAGTAATGACACGACATCAATAAGGATATATAGAAGCCTCTTACGTAGAATCAGCACGCGCGAAGTAAATGCCTGCGCTTCCCTGATTGCACTTCTGTTTCCCGAAACGATTGTATTTCGGCTATTACACATAGGCTGGAAGATAATAACAGAACGATCCATAACTGCATTGAAGCGATGCTTATGAAATAAATAGGTTTATAATCTTGCAGCAATGGAACCCTCAGCGCTACGTAGACTCCTGACAGAAACATACACAAAGTTACACAGGCGACATGTATTCTGCACCACAGCAAACAAAGGTACGTCTCCGTGGTGTCTGGCCACACCAACTCTCTTCAACATCAGGTGGGAGTGTACATTACATAGCGAAGAGCATCACAGCATGCACAATACAATAAGAGGCACTGCTGTCCAGCCCGCCCCTTCAAGACCAGCTTATTTATGCTGGTTTAAAGCGCAGAAAGGATGGCCAGGGGCCAGCAGAGCCCTGGGATGGGGTCCCCAACCATTGGCGACGCCCCTCGTTCAGGGGCAACACAACCTCTAAGTGTGCAATTAAAGGTTATTCTCTCCCTCTGACTCTTGCTATTTCCCACATCGTTCTCACACTTCCAAACTTTTTTTATCCTTTCTCGTGCTTTGAATCGTGCCTTGCCATAAAACGCTTTCATATATTCAGCAGCTTCAATGTAAACGTTGCTTTCAATCTGCCGGTATTCTAGTATGTCCACCAACCCATCTGAGAGAACTACGGGTGAAAGGCGGTGCAGGCACTGCAAAAATCAAGCCGAACACACACACACACACACACACACACACACACACACACACACACACACACACACACACACACACACACACACACACACACACACACACACACACACACACACATATATATATATATATATATATATATATATATATATATATATATATATATATATATATATATATATATATATATATATATATATATATATATATATATATATATATATATATATATATATATATACCGACTAGTATAAAGGATTTGTGCTTCTAGGTGTTTTATATTGTTCTGTCACAATTATGATTGATATTAGTCTATTGTTAAACCATTTTTAGGAGATGTTACACGGTGCTGTGCCGTGAGCACGGACACCACACAACGGACAACGCCTAGACCCTAAGCCCCTAAGAGACATCGGGCAATCTACATAAGCGACTGTGCAAACATTGAGAAAGCCAGCTACGTCTTCACACTGCGAGGTCACAACAGGTGTTCTCTACTCCCTGTAGGCCTCCGAGCACACGGTTCAGGAAGAGCATCGATCACGTATCTCCATGTTTGCGCCACAATTATGCAAATCGACAAAGGCGGAACGCCTCGCTATCGAAGCAAAATGAAGCCCCGTTTAGAATCCATTAGTTTCTATCACGAGCACGCAGCGCGTGTGCCTTATTTCTGTCTCGTCCTCTCTAAGCCCTTATATTAGGCCTTATCTTTTGCACACTCGTGCTTATATAGAGCGCTGGCGGACGACCGTGAGGCGGATAATAGAGTATCCTTCCTCGTGCATACTATAAGGCGTGCGGGCCGGCTTTCACGTGTCATAGGGCACCGTCTCATTAAGAGCAATCCCCGCTCGGATCGCCTTAGGAACTCTCACGCATTTAACGCCGTTTTCCCTTCCGGGAAAACCTATCGGCGCTTTCGCGATATGCTCGACCCTCGCATAGTTTCTATTTATCCCTCACGCGGCCGGCTCGAAGACGCGGAGCCATGGACGGGTCCACGCGCCTCGTAAATCACACCGCCGCATTCGAGGATTCTCCGGCAGCGTGCCTCGCTAACCTAGAATACCGGCAAAAAGAAAAGACAAGAAGGATTTTTAAGCAACAAATGTCAACGAGGCAGCACGACGCGTTCCCTCACTGTAGCAAAGCAGAGGCGACTGCTTTTTTTTTGTCACAGGACGCCTAAATAAGCGCGTACACCCGCCGTTTCAGTTTTCCCGTCTATTTCGCGCCCATGTATAGACGTGCACGGGTCATCTTTGAAGTAGCGGGAAACATGCGTCCATAAAACGGATCGGTCCGCGAAAGCAAAAATGGATCGACCTGATCCGCTTTCCTTTTTTTCTTTTTTTCTTCACGTTCTCGCGACGCCCTTCTGGAGCGCGTGGTAACCGAAAACCACCTCGCTGCCACCAGCCCTGCAGGAAACGGAGTAACTCACCAATCTAACGCGAGATTGGTGTTCGCCCGCAGCCCTTCTCAGAGCCACTCTTTGTTGTTATATATGAGGCATATGTATATACCGTACGCCGAGTCGAAGCTTTTGAAGTGTGGCACGTCCGGGCGGCCTAAATCCGGCGCCGCTTCGATGCAAATGGCGCCGCGGGGAACTGGGCGCCTCAGCGGGCAAAGCCATTTTATGCTCCTTAATTTATTTTTGGTCAGCAGTGTGCGTTTTCCTGCTTGCGAATTCGAGGGTCCAGTTTCTCGCTCAAGCTCCACTTTCTATACATGCCCTGACCGTTGTTTCTTTTCCCGATCTCGCATATCAAACGTGTTTTGGCGGTGCGTGATCCTTCTTGCATTCCATGAGCTTTACTTCGACGACAGATCGGAGACCTCTCTATGTGGATGATCACTTGAAAAACCCCTTCGATTTTACTCGTGATAGCTTATTTTCACCCAAGTATAGACACGAGAGCTTTGTAAATCGCTTTCTTTGATGATATTTATTGCATTTATCATTGCAGTGGCCATCAGACACACTCCCTCGGCCTCTGCTTCATCGGAACCCATCATATTCACCACCTCAATGGCCGCTCGCCAGCGTCTGATGCAAACGGGCGGCATCGTAATCAAGTGCAACGCGACACACACCTGCACATCCTCCCACTGCAATTGTTATCACCAGGTTCAATAGTGCATGGCTTGTAAAGTAGACTTTCGGTACTGTAGCCTGAGAAGCCAGTCTCTGGGCTCCCGTCAGCGTCATATCTTCCCAGACAGACTGCACAGCGTCAGCTTCTCTTGAACCCTACAGGGAAGGCCCCATCGTCCACAAGGCACGGACCCACTTCCTTCTAATCCCCACCCGTATACACCTGCACCTAAGTCTCACAGAAGACTCGCCTCCATGGGAAGACATAACACCTATCCAGACACCTATCGTATCCTGTGAATGTGCACTCCTGCACATCCTCCACTACTTTGTCACAGTTCCTTATACCTCTACAATTCTAAGTGAGATTGCGGCCACAACTTACAGGGAGCAATAGTATTCTCTAGTGTGCAGCTCATCCGCCATCAAGTTCGCTAGAAAGACGGCCTGGACTTAGGCTGCGTGTACATTTTTACGCTGATCAATGAAAAGGATTCATTGCTTTGTCATTGTCCTTCCAGGGACAATGTCCCTATTTCTCTGAGCAGCGTAATGTGAACATGTCCCTGTCGGCAAGAGCTTCAAATGCTCCCACCGCCTCTCTTCCTTGAGCCACTTTTTCGTCATGGTTACTTCGTGCTCTCAGAACGCCTTTGTTGTGGCAGTGACCTACCACATTTACCATGTGACATTGGGGAAGTACACCGGCTGACCATCAGATCAGAAACGGTGCCGCTCACTCTGGTAACAAGAAAGCATATGCCTTCTCCTGGTAGCTTCCCCTGGGTCCAACCTTTATCGAGTCTTTCGATTTCTCTTTTCTCACGCACAAAATTAATGCGTTCAAATTATGTATTTTTTTTTTTCTGAAAACATGTACATTCCCAGATTGTTTAGCACCTCTCAAGTCGGTTGTATATAAGGTTGTACGAGGTCGGAAGAGGAAGGTATAGCTGTGTCCTTTGATAAATGCGCCTACGCGGTCACGAAGCAACACGGGCACCCCATTGCACGAAGTCATGCGGGATAACCTTTTTTTTTACTATTTTTTTTTCTTTTTTTTAGGTGCGCACCACTGCATCGATCGGTCGTATGTCAGATCTCCAGCTGAGAAGATATGCCTCCGACCGTACGGTAGGTTGGGAGCCCCCTAAGGTTAGCCGAGCCTGTACAGCACAACGGCGCTTGCGGGCGTTGTTTGCGTGCCCAGCAGGGGGCGATTGCAGTTTGCGGGATACAGGAAGTTGTCGCTACTGTGTCGCTAACGTGGTAATAACTTCCCATCGTCGAGCTCCTGGGACCCGTGAAGGACTAGATGGCTGCATGGCCGCCTTGGCCTGACGCCTCCTACGGCGACGTGGCTGCCCGCTTCGAGACGAGGAAGCGAACGTCCGAGAAAGAAATCTTTTCGCATAACGTGACTTCTCACGTTTACTCTCCGCGACGCCGTGGTCCGTCTCTGTGGTTGGCGCCATATTTTCCCTCGTTTACTGTCGCGAGATTCTTCGGAAAAAAAGAAGGAAAGCACACTATTTCAATGCTATTCGTACGGCGTTCTTCAAACATTTTGATCAAGCTTGATCAAACATTTTGATTAATCTAAAAGCGGAAGCCTTTTTCATTAAAGAATATCGATAGTTGTGTCAGCTCACCTGCTATATCGCTTTTAGATTGTGAAATCTCGTTTATGGACGACACCTGATTATGGTGGATCCTTCCCTCATGTATTTCCCTTTCCCTTCATGTTTTCCTGGTACATATTAGCTCCTGTGAATAAATCCAAGTTTCAGTCTGCGCTTGTTTGTGTTCCCCTTCTGTGTCCCGTCAGTTTGCGCTGCCAATATTTCAGTATGAGCCTTGTTGAATTTTCTTACTTTCAGGACTCGCGATAAAATTTGTTGCGTAGTAGCAAAATGTCACTTAAAGTCTCCACGAAATGGTCTTGGGAGCAGCTGATAGTACAGCGCCGTGCTCGGGAAGGCCGTTCCTGTAAGTTCTTGCGCTGGAGGGGAATGATTGCAAAAGCTTTACGACTATGGACCACGACCTCAAATGTAGGAAATGATTGAATGATAAGAATTTCTGTTCATCGTATCTGTTGTCGAATGTGACAAACTCGGATGCGCAGGCTTTTCATCAAGCCAATATATGTATGAGCGTGACGCTTTGAAAATAAATCTGTTGGAAGTTAGCGCCTATCTTCGTCGGTTGTCACTAGGCCCTTGTCTTGTGTTAAGTCCTACATACTGAAAATGAATTTTGGTTCTGTTGGTGATATATGATTTGCGTAGACAGGCCGACATTCACAGTGTTTATACTCGACCTTAGTTAGGACATGAAACCTTGGTGAAGCAGTGGATGACGTCACCCCTCGGTAAATTGTGTGTTTGCGGTTGTGGAATGATTGCTCCTTAATTTATTTTTACTTATGGCTTGTCTCTATATAGCTGCATATAGCCTCCAAGAGTATGAAATGGATCTGTCAGGAAAACCAGATTGAGCAATTTTTCAGCAACGTTTCAACAAGACTCGCAAAAGTGTGCCACTCGGCACACACTGCAGTCGATCGCAGAATGTATGCGCGCAATTTTAAGGAATTTTCAAGCGCATCAAGCAACTTAATTGTGATGAATTGTCAGCAGTATGCTTTGAAGCGTGCCATCTAAATATTCCGGGCTTGTGGAATAAAAAATTAAACAAAACGAACGATCTGCATTGCAGCGCAGATATCCCGAGAGCTGCTATTTCCACCCAACCACTTAAACCTGAACGGCGCGTTATTATACACGCACATGCATGTTTCAATGTTGAGGAGGGGGATAATCACGGCGTGATCCATTTTAATGCACACATATCTGAAGCTATTCTCAAGAAGCGTTCACTGCGGAAAGTCTGCTACGGCAAACTTGCAGCCTACGGCATCCTTAATTAGAAAGGCATTCCCGACTGCTTGAGGAAGGAACTGCCAATAGCCGGGAACAAGCGTTTTAAAATAGCAACCGGCGCTGAATAACGGCTTTCAGTGGCTGGATGGGAATCCAGCGCAGCCGTGTATCAATACGCCCTTGTTTATTAAAAAATAAATAGCTGGAAAGCCGAGATCTTACGGTCATCCTCAAGGAAGCTTCCATTCCTTCGCTACGGCACTTGTCAGGGATTGTTTTGCAGCCGTGAAGATAGTTATTCACTGTTTCTGGGTCGAATAACCAGCTCGCGCTTCCTTTAGAAAGTGACTTGCGGGAAGCAATAAGCTATTTTCGTTTACACAACCAGATGAAGACAAAGGCGTGTCTAGGGGAAACGTAAGATGGCCGCCTTATTATCAACATCGGAATATGGCTATAGAATACTGCCTTCGGCTGAACTTCGTCACCCGTGACAACTAATATTTGGGTTGCGACTCAATGACTCCTTTTCACAGACAATGTTCTTGAACTTGAGCCGAACGGGATGTAGTTTATATAGCAGACTATACAAAAATATTTGTATTCAAATCTTTTCATATTCTGAAGTATTGCATGGAAATTGAACTGCGGCTCTCAGGAGCAGTGTTTTTAGATTCGCCTAAAAACACTGATTTATGTTCCAATGTTGAAAAAAGAAACGCCAGTGGAGGAAACTGCGGCCAAAGAAAAAAACATGGCTGATGCCTCCGTCATGGGAATCGGTATAACACGAAAGTGAACCGTGTTTTCACAGAAGTAGTGCTTATTGTGTAATGATATATGAGAGCTTGTACAATGTCTATTCGTGTTTGGCAGCTACAGCACCGTTTTGACGTGGATGCACCCATGTTGACGGCATGTCTCTATCGCGACGACTAACGCCCATGATCATGATTAAACCGTTGTGGTAGCTGACGTTGCGAACATATATGTGGACACAGCAAATCGTGAATCCCGCGTAAGGATGATATCAGCAAGCTCAAAATTAACATTGGTACCCGGTATGCACTTCTTCAAAGCGTCGTCAATTAGGGATAGAAATGGCACGGTGTGCGCTTTCTAGCAATGGGTGACCGACGCCTGCGCTCATTCACACACTACCACACACTGCGCTTCAGCAACACGGGAGATAGAGGTTCGTAGCCTGAGCCGCAAACGCGTGCGTCCCGCTGTGCTCTGTCTCGCACGCGCTAGTCTCGCTCCGCCATGGCACGACATTCGCCCGTCCAAATCGCGTCCTTTCTGCAACGCGTATTGCAGCAGTTTTGTTAGTCGGTGCTCTCGCAATCGAAGCAGTCGGCGGCGAAGAAATCCCGTTGGTGCATGTGGAAGCTGCACTACTCCGATGAGCCGACGCACGCTAACACGAAGCGAAAGGCAAAGAACGAACTGCGTCAAGGGTGCCTCGGCGACGCCAGCGCGGCCAGTGTACCTCGCTGGTATCGAGACGCTGTAACCATGACCTCCGATAACGCGCGCAATCTCGGAGTAAGCGCTAGTAAGTGTCGATCGTGAAGCATTACTTCTTTTCACATCTCACAGACGGAGGCACCGCCTCGCTCCGCGCCGCCGACCTCCAACAGAGAGCACCGTGCGAAAGAGAATGTGTGAAAGATATAAGGCGCGTTCGCGACGTGTCCAGTAACTGCCGAGTTAGCTTAGTCGGTAAGGCGTCGGGCACTTGCCGCCGCGGCCTCAAGATCGTGGGTTCGATTCCCAGCGGGCGATCTTTCTCTTGGTTTTTTCTTTCTCGCCCGTTGGCCTCTATTTTATCAACGTCATATCCGTGACGGATGTACTTGGTGGACCCCGGCATAAAACACTTTCGTGTTAAAAAAAAAAATACCACGGGGAACTATATTCTAGACGGAATATAAAATAGAGGTATAATAAATTTATAAACTTCCCTAGAAAGCCGTTATGGGCTTGAGTCCCAGGACGTGTAACACCGGCATTGACTAATAATTTTCGGTAGCAAACTCCGGTGTTTGCAAACTGTTCCTTAAATGTTGGCAAATGTTGACGGAATGTCCATTCGCGTCGGTGATTGTCAGATAATGTTGCCGCAGCATAGCACGAGCAGCGGATGCATCGCACATTACAGTTTTCCTTAGAAACGGTCGCTTAAATTTTTGTATTTTAAAACGAACTGTGTCGGTTCTCGTCCTGTACACGTCGAGAGCACTTCTACTGTACTATACACCTACGCAACAAACCTCGCACACTGACAGGCCAACGAGCGATCGATCAACGGCATTTGTTTGCACTGACCGTAACGGTTATAATTAAATGTGGTAAAAGAATACAAGGCAAATGCCCTGAAAGCGCACATAAATGACCGTCCCAGGTTCCAACGGGGTTAAAGGGGACCGGAAGCACAATTTTTTGCCGAAGTGCCAGGAAAGCCTTTGGCACGAGTGCAGTCAGCGCTTAAAATCTGGCTGCATTGAAGGAGGTATCTATGATTCGAGGGTAAGCGGAGAGAGAAATAAAGGAGTGTTTTTTTTGCTCAATTCACAACGAAGACCAGAAAGAAGGGATCCCCACACTCAGCCAGTGTGTTCGATGGCACCTGACCGAAAACAGCTGCCAATGAAACATTGCGCCGGGACTCCTAATGTATGTAAAATTACTCGCGAAACCCTTGCTTTATAGGAATCGTGGCATCAATGACAAAGGTAACGTTTCTGGATAGTCTCGACGGTCAGGGGCGACGGAGGCTAAAACTAGAAGTATGAATATTTTATTTTGAAAATGTGTGCTTTAATTAGACTTTATAAGAAAACGCCACATTTAATTAGCATGGACATCTCTTTTGTAACATCAGTCCATGGCGCAAATGGCTGCCTGTACATGCACTGAAATATATGTTTTAACACATTACCTCACAATCTGGCGAGGGGGGTCTCCGATCCCTTGTCAACACTTGTGGGGGGTCTGAGACCGCCGGACACATCCCTGAATTTAAACACTGTACTCAGTGCATCTGAGATGCATCTCAGTGCGTCTTCCCATCCATGCTCAAGGTCTGGTCACCGCCTGAGGAAGGGGATATGCGGTGGGGCTAGTCTTCCGGCCTTGACCCCAGCAATGATATAAAATCGTTTTGCCTCTCAATGTTCCCCGTTCAGGTCGAGAGGGGCGGTGCTGAATCCGCCGATGGCATGTCGGCCAACCAGACTTGGAAGTAATGAAATTGCGGTGTTGAAATCATAGCAAATAAATTACGCTTCGCTGAAACGAATGAGTAATGGATTAATTTTGTCTATTGGTAATCTTGTAATGTAATGAATTACTTCGAGCGAGTAATTTCAAGAAAATTACTCATTACTTTCCAAACTACTTTTTGACTAAAATACAGCATGTCCGCTTCCTTTAAGGCATAGGAAATTCACCAAATGCGGACAGAAAACTATCAAGGACAAGTGAATGTGAGTTCCATGCCTGAAATATGGGATGGTGAACAAAGATATACGAGATTTCAATGTATATGTGTTGTAAAGTGTAAATGAGTTAGTGCATGAATGATGAACTTTTGTTAAAATAATTTCAAGGTCATTTCATTACTTTTAAAAAGTAATAGTAATGCAATGACTTTACTCTCGGCCATCTGTAGTTTGTAATGTAACCTAATTACATTAACATAGTCCAAGGTTCGACGAAAACTCGTCAGGCGAGGGGGATTCATTGGAAGAAGTAAAACAGGCACTCGCCTGTTCAAGGATATGTTTGTTTTTCCTTGAACAAGGCGAGTGCCTGTTTTACTTCTACCAATTAATTACATTAAATATAATGTTATAAAAGTAAATAGTAACGTGGTTTAATTACATTTTATCGGTAATTTTGTCATCTCTGCTGCTAACTAACGTCGGGAGACAGCCAACGGAGGCTTTCTCACGGCTCTGTTTAGAAAAGAGCGTGCTTCAACGTAGCGTTTCGCTGGTGAACTTCACGCGCCCCGCACGGCTTTAAAGTTTCGCTGGGATGTTCACAGCTCCATGACGGTTTTCTCATCAAGCCCCGAGATGTGGTTCAGATACCCGCTTAAGATGTGCTCCTAGTTAGCTCAGATTGTTGGGCGACTGCCTCGTAAAAGCTTTGGTCCCTGGTACGAATCACATACCAGTGCGAATTATTAAAATGGGAAACTTTCTAATCAAGAAAATTGTACAGAGGAGAAGGAAGAAATAGGTGGTAAGACAGTATGGTCAGCCAGTTCTTAGACCGGCTGGCCACCTTGTGCTGGGCAAAGGCGGAATTTGTATTGGATTTAGCTTGTAGCATCGTGATAGATACAAGGGAATATCAATGTTTAATATTCATTATTCGCATAAAGCTCGCATAATACAGTCTTCCACGGAAAAAGATGGTGCCAGTTCATGTGTGGCATAAGTTGTGTATTTTCGTTTTTTTTTTTGTTCCTTCGTCAGAGTACATTGCGTTACCGATAACATGACTGGTATCTTCCTATTATTTATTGTGACACTCACGGCGCCTGCCACATACTTAATTAAGGAAATGGTGATAATTTGATTTCATTTCTTTATATAAAATTCTACTATGTACATGAAAATAAAAGCAATTCATCATCGTTCTCGCCCTTCTTTTATTAGTGGCACGAACGATGTTCACTGCAGAATAAGGCAAGCTTATGGGAACGCAATTATATAGCTGGCACGGCCAGCCGTCTCCTTGAGATTCAAGGAAGCCAGAGTCACTGCGTCATTTCATGAACGTCTTTCTTCGAAAAATAAAAAAAGAAACCGAAAAAAACATTCCTTTTCCTCAATATCAATACTGACAGCGTCGCGATACTGAAACAGGCGAACATCAGGATGGATCAGCGCCAACTTCTGCCATGTCATCCAAAAGATATTTGCACGTCTTGTGCAGCTTCCAGGGAACCAGCCGTAAAGAAAAAAAGTAGAAACCCAATTTCTGCTTGTCGAAGAATAACGCGCTGCTCTCCGAGACTAACATCCGTTCCACGATGTTGATTTCTGTTCTCGCTTATTGAGTGCCTTACGTCCCAAAAAAGGAAAAAATACAAACAAACAAGACGTGTGGTTGCATTCCTTAATAATTATTTAGAAAAGTCACGCGCTCTCTCAGGCATTTGCCTAACACAACTGGAAGGCGCGAAAGCCCCCTTTTCAGTGGACTGTATTAATCCTTCCCACCCTCCCCTCTACCCGCCCGAGAAGTTTCCGCACCCAACGTGATTTTGCCCAGCCTCCGGGATCGGAGAAATCGGAAGCTTACTGCAGCTCGCATGGTTTTGCAGTGCTTCCGTGATCAGCGTACATTTGACCAAACGACGATGTCGTGTGACGACGTCAGAGTGACGTCACAATGACGTCATGATGGCGTTACAAATTTTGTCGACCTGTGACGTCATGATAACCGCATAGGGTGGCGTCATCACATGATGATGATCTTTTGCATCACTCGTAACGGCGCCGCCGCCGAAGGTTACTTTGCGCGTTTGATGCGGCACCTAATGCTTTCGCCTTATTCATTTATGGTGAAAAACCGAAGACTAATGTTTATTCGCCAAGCTCTAACAGAGGGCTCATTTGTTTTGAGGCAGGTCTGGTATATTGCTATAAATATTTGCGCCCTTTGTACTTACTTGTTACATAAAAATAATCGCCATCGATCCTGCACTAACTTATGAATTTTTTTATAAAGTTTGATATGTGGCTGGTCCGGCCTCAGTAAGGATCTTGTCTCCTGAAATTTCAGCGAAAGCAAAACAAGAAAAGTAATAAGCTAACAAAACATTCTCAAAACAAGTCTGTGACAAAACAACGTATAAACGTACAAACCAATCAAGTTCATGCCCCAAGTATATATTTCCGAAAAATAGTAAAATTTATTTCCTTGCAAGAGTAACACAGGCGTAACCTGGTCACTGGTAGATGGAGTAAACTAATGACACATAAATTCAATTTGCACCGGAGAGGTAACATTGAAGAAATTCCACACAGCCACCAAACCTAATATCTGCTTCTTGAGGCGCCAGATGAGACCACGTAAAGTTTGTTCCATGGAAATGAGGGCGGCTCTCTGAAGCGTTAAAAGAACTGCAGATACTCTCTCTGTTGCAGCCATCCTACGGGCACATAATACGGCACCCACTGCTCAATTTGTTCTGCTGCCGGGCTGGAACTGTAGTGCGTATTGAATTCCGATTACTAGTGACGTTTTCGAAATTATTCGTGGGCTATATATGATATTTTGTCGCACACAACGACATGTTCTTTTGATCTGCATGTTAATGAAGAATTCTTGCTTATTGATGACGGATTATCGCTTGTTTAGGAATAATTTTAATCTCCGTTTAATCGTCCCTGATTTTCGAAATCCAATGCAAAGATATGTATAGATACCAACGTGACCTCCGCCTAAAGTTAAAGAAAGAAAGAAAGAAAGAAAGAAAGAAAGAAAGAAAGAAAGAAAGAAAGAAAGAAAGAAAGAAAGAAAGAAAGAAAGAAAGAAAGAAAGAAAGAAAGAAAGAAAGAAAGAAAGAAAGAAAGAAAGAAAGCTTCGAAATTTTCTCAAGGTCGCCGATACATGTCTGTTGGGAAAACTCGCCTTTATATGACCATCTTCTGCATTCTGTCTGTTGTCTGGCACATTCGTATATTTGTTCTGAGAATTCGTTTGTAAGGTTGTGTTGTTTATGCTGTCATGTACCAGAGTTCGAGTTTTATAAATGAACACGTAACATTCCTCGTTCGACATTTGTCAGCGTGTATAAGTGTTGTATGTGTTGTCTCTTTTATGCGCATATGTGCGTGTATGTTTTATGTGTCTGTTTTGTCCGTTTTATGTTATATGTGTTATCGGTTTTATGTGCTGTTTGCGCGCATTTTGTTCGTTAAATGTACGTGTTATGTGTTATAGTACAGAAATGTTAAGAGAAGGAGGAGCGAGCGAGACATCGGTGCTTCCACAAATCTTTTTTTTTTCCTTTTTTATTTATGATGTCATACAAAAAAAGTAAGACATGATTGCGCCCTTTGTTTTTCCCATCGGTGGTCAAACCCACGTTACAGGAAGTAGCCCTGACGTAATGTTCATGCGTGGATCTTCCTTCTCTTCATCTTCGTTCGCGTGAGGTCGGAAAAGGTCATCGCGAAAGCGGATAAGAATGCCGCATGAACGTGTCTTTATATATTCAATCCCGAGTCAGATGAACGACACGTGGAAGCGTTTTTTCTACGAACCACGCCATGGTAATAGCTGTTGCTTTCGTGATGTTCTTTTTCGGCTTCCGAGACAAGACAAAAAAGCCTTAATGTATGCCCTATTAAGACAGCGTGTAGCACGAACTGGGAAGCGTGTTCGAAGGTGTGTTTTCTGACAGCCACACGTGTTATATCGCGACATGCATTCGCCCTGATAAAAGATGGTTATACTTACCGGGCGCTGCATATGAAAATAAAACGCCACGTTTGTTTGTGTCTCCTTTTTTTTGCTATAACAGAGAGATAACTAGGTTTTCCCACTCACTTTAATCCAAGTGCCAGCTAAAATAATCCCTACGCCACTGAAATAATTTGAGCGCCATACTATTTAATCCATGTACCAAACATTTAATTCTAGCGCCAACATATTTAATCCAGGCGCCAGCACGATTAGGCCGCGTGCCAGTGAGTTTAATCCAAATGCCACCTTGTTTAATCCAAGCGCCAACTACTTTAATTCAAGTGCCATTCACTTTAATCTATACACAATAAACAGTAATACGGGGCATGAAAACGGCAGTGCTATTGAAATAGAGTTGCTACAATATGAAATACGATAGCCGGAAAGGAGACTGCACTAATATTTGTATTCGCCGCTATTATTCATGGAAAAAAAAACTTACTGCCACAGTTTGCTTGAGCCGTGTTTGGAGGGCTTGTAATTTGATATGTATTAGTTTGTGCAGCAATGTTTGGAACGGGTGCGATTATATTAATGGGAACGAAAGAAAGGCATCTGCGTGCTGCTCATTAAAAACATGTTAATCAATATTTTGTAGTTCAACAAAATTAAGTGTTGCTCACTAGAACTCATAATTGGATTTTGGTTTTGGCACAAAATAGAGCAGTTACTCACTAGAGCTCATAATTGGATTTTGGTTTTGGCACAAAATAGAGCTGCAGCTCCAGGACAGGTCGTGTAATGCGAAGTAAAGACAGTCTATGCTCAGTTAAAGTGACGCAGTGGCTACCAAGATGTCGAAAATGTAGCCGAGGGCGGCAATGGGTCAGATGGAGTATGGAATTAAGAAATTACCAAGCTTGCGCAGGGCAGGGCGAACTGGAGATAATTCGAAGAGCTTTTCGTTCTGCAGTTTGCTAAAACATAGACTGCTGATTACGATATGTGGACAACGGAAGTTATATTTTACATTCATGTAAGTTTTTATCTTTTTATTAAAACAAAATGATGTGCCCGGTGATTTGAACAGTATTAACTGTTGGCCCAGTTCGCACGGTGATATTCAACGCAGTGCGAGAATACATACGCAGATAAAACATAAGGCACAAGGACGAGCGGTGGTCCTTGCTCCTTCTCTTTCCTTTATACTCGTTATTCCTCGCTGAATTGTGCATCTCGCCGAACTATTGAATCTTACGGATGTCAGAGAAATGATAAACTTCTTGAATGACTAAGTTCTTGCATGTCAGATAAACTTCTTAGATGTCAGCGGATGATAAACTTCAGCCATGACTTCAAGCAAAGCTCTCTTCTCTTCTGGAAATAATTCCCTCTGAAAACACGCGCGTTACAAGTGACGACGCTTCAGGAACACATCGTCGTCTGTAACATGAACATGGGCATCTCCTTTGACGCTTTCACATAAAACTTAATTGCATATAAACCCAAATAAATGCACGGTTACTTGTTTTAAGTGGTTATTCTTTGATTTCAGGAATGCGTGAATATCGTCTGTAAGTCACCATCGCTCTCATCGAGCCAAGCAGACGACTGCGAATGCTTTTGCGGAAACGTAGCCTTAGTGCCGTCTGCTAGAAGACGACGTGAATCTCTCCCAGATACGATCAACGGAGTACGTAATTACCCAAAATTCTGCAGTAGCGGTGAAGCATAAACTGCCTCGATGGTAAACTTTTACCACGTGCTTATAATGAGCGTGTACATTTAGTAACCGAACATATATAATTAAACCGCACTGCTTTTTGAATTCTAAGATAATTGACACCAAAACGTTAGGGCAAAATACCGCAGTACCTTATTTCCTAAGCGCGAGCATGCATTGGCAAAAAATAAATATTCCTCTCGCTTCATGTTTACCTTGTTCCGACATTTACACTATATAAATTGGCAAACCGCCTGTTTTTTGTGTATGGATTAAACTGACTGGCACTTGAATTAAAGTTGTTGGCGATTGGATTAAACATGGTGGCACTTGGATTAAACTCACTGGCACGCGGCCTATTTGTGCTGGCGCTTGGACTATATATGTTGGCGCTGGGATTAAATGTTTGGCACATGGATTAAATGGTTTGGCACCCAGATTATTTCTGTGGCGTGTGGATTATTTTAGCTGGCACTTGGATTAAAGTGAGCGGGAAAACCTGTAGTTCTTACGGAGATTTCATTCGGATATTCACTATTGTTCCGTGTCAACGCAAGACAGCACCAATCAAAACACCCTTCTCTAATTAATATCAATGAAATAACTTCTGATTTCGTGATTTCGATAAATGTTCAAAACATATAACGAGGGGAGCACATTTATTAGGTGTTCTGTAGAAAAGGCAACAAAATAGTTACAACTGACATTTAAAAATTATTACCGCTGGCAACTGACGAAGAACACTAATGACCTCAAGAGACTAAAAAAAAAAAGAAAACCTGAGGAATGGCGTACGGCTTACACGCCTATCGCAAAGTTTACTGCTCGTGGCACTTCCCAGAATGAAGCAACCACTTTTGTTGGCATTAATGAAAGTATATGGATCATTAGTGCAATATTTATGCGTTCGTTAGTTCCAAGTATGGATTTAAATGTTTTATGTGGCTTCTTATACTATTCTTAGACCGAATTATGTACAGTACGGTTCAGTGTTAATGGGAACACCCCAATGAGCACCTTTCATTTAGCTGGCCCTCTAACAGCAAATGGACAGGGAAACATTGTTGATGCACTGCACGAGTCTGTCAAAAAGAGGCAGAACTCTCAGCCACCAGTAGTTTTATGCAAATCTAAGCCACTAAGAGAGCGTAATCCAAACAAGAGAGCGTTTTGCAAGAGAGCGTAATCCAAACATGCCCTGCACGCGAGTGTTCCCTTTAACAGTGGACCCGTCTGTGCTTCCTTTCTGCTGCCATTTTTCGGTTGTCTGCTTTCTTGTAGCGTGCATGTTCGCTTATTTATTTCTTGTTCTTTATTGTGCATTCATTTCACACGAAAAGGAGCCGCCAGTTCTACTTCTAAGGGTTACAATACCTCGTAACCATACAATCTTGTTGTTTCATTTTAATGGCGTGAGAATAACTCGCATTGTGGTGACGACATCGTTAGAGAATCCGTGCTGTCATTGCATAATCCCATGTAATGAATTCTGAATTGGCCATGTGGGTCATGCCTAGTATCAGAGGCACGCTATGATTCCTTCTCATTGGAGCCATCTTTCATTGGCTGAATATGGAAGGTGCAGAGTGCTTAAACGATGCTTCAAACTGCAGCTTTAGCACAACGTATGATTTCACTTGTCGACACCGCCTGTGTCTCTTGCCTTGCGGACAGTTTTTTTTTTCATTGTGAATATCACCTGTGTAACCAACTGCCTATGATCTGCAGGTTTATAGCAGAAGGGGCGCAGTGTGTGTATACATATGTAAAACATGATGTTATAGGCAGTCATACCAGACATAGAAGTCTGGTATGACTGACTCATTCCAACTCGCCCAACAAGCAACGTTGCTAGGCAGTCAGGGATCCGAATATAAATCAATTAAAGAATCAGCTCTCACGGTGCGGCGCGCAAGTAAACGCAATACATAATTATTAGCCGTTCATATTTATCGACATTATTAAGGAGAAAGCCTTAAATGTCTCGTTGCGCGATCCCTTGAGCGAAGCACGACAGGTGGATGAAAGGGTACAAAAATCTGCGTGAGCTACGTCGCCGATCACGTCATGCTGTGACGTCAACATGTGCCGTAATCATGACGCCATGTTGTGACGTCAGCATGACGTCATCTTGATATCACGGATGTTTAGAATTTTGCGACGTCAACATGACGTCTTCGATTGACACCGTCGCTTGGTCACTGGTGGGCCGATCCCAGAGGTAGTGCAGCACCAAGTCAGTTGCAGAAAGCTTTTGGGAGGGGGGATTGCGATGCAATCGATTGGAAACGTCAAGGTATTTTAATGTGCATTTCACATTGCACCTCGGTATGTCTCGTAAAAAGAATTGGGCCCCGACTGCATAAATGATGAATTACCGTGCGTGAAGCATGCCGTCGCAGTCAAGTGCTACAGAAGTATTGATTTAGCGAGAGGTATTACTCCAGTGGCACAAGGCCCCAATCTGTACGACTCTATACTCATTCGCGGAAAAAAAATCACTGCCTGATAGCATTTACATGAAACTCGTATTCTCTGAGTGTTTAATATATTTTAAGCGTGTGTAGCTGTCTACTATTGCATATTAGCGCGGAAACACAACAAATGACAAGAGGGGACACCGACAAGCGCTACCACCTAGCCCGATCTGCCACCCTCCTAAGTTATATGTCTACTATTGTTTCTTATTTTCTAAAATAAGCTGCTTGTTTTATTGCAATGGAAATAAACTGTTTTTATGGCGTGCTTTTGGTTGCCGCACAGTGATAAAGTGTATAACCGGATCAGCTGTTAAGCCTAAGCTAAAAGCCACGACGACGTAGAAGTCTGGCAACTTGCACGCCATAACAGAGTAAACTATTAATTATGCGCCAAGGCCATACAGTGTGCCATTTGTTCGAAACATTAATCGGAATAACATATCAATGCTATTGGCCCAGTCTTGTTAATTTCTTTCATCAATTTTTCACAACTACCCTCTCTTGGTAAATAACTTAGAAGCGGCGCCCGGCAAGTCATAGACTAAACGCGATGTAAGCTCGCATTGTAGCAAAAACTGTTTTAGAATATCCGGGCTGTTAGTTTTGTTTTGATCTTTATATATGTACTGTAACGTTAATATTTATATTGTTATATGCCTATTATTTATAAATATGATAAAACAATGCTCAGCAAGGAATTTTGCTAATCTTTCCAGTGACGATGCAGCACTTCAGGGTTTTCTAGAATATGCCACCATACTACTATAGTCTTACCAGCGCTTAGCGCCGAGATGACAATTAACATTTCGACACGCCGCAAATAGACGACGCGGTTTACTTGGGATTGTGCGTGTGATCGAGTGTTGCGCTGCGTGTGGCATACACCGGGGTACCTCCGCAAATACGTGTCATGACTCACATGCTACGCGATATTATTAGGGCAGAGTTACGCCGTAGGCACTTCCACTTCACGAAATTGTTGCCGGTGGCATTAGCATTGTAAAATACGAAGAGCGAAAACAATGAGAGCATAGTGTACAGTGAGAAGCGTAAATATTTCCGCAAATACGCCACGGGGGTAAGCCATTCATACGTATATTAACGCGACAAAAATGCCGCGTATCTATTCTTGACTGGCGTTAAAACCCTTGCGGCGAGGCCGTACATATGCAGCGATGCTGCGCTGCGTTACAATTACAAAGTCTACGGCATAAATAAATGTTCCACTGTTGAAATATGCCCACGTATAATAAGAAATATACGCTTCCTGTTTACAATCGCCTCCAACTGTTTCATTCGCGTTTTTGCAATTGCTGAATAGGACTGCTCGTTTAACATCCTTGAGAACGGCAACACTTTTGTCCACTTCTAATTTTCCCATACAGCTACCCGCAACTGTTTCTATAAACTCTTGTTTGCGTGTGAAAAGAACGCAGCTTGTAGGTCCCACGGCGTTTCCTTCCCCCTTCCCCCCTTCGAGCTGTTCCTTGTTTATTTGCGTACATTAATGCGTGCCTAGCAACAATTGTTGCAGTAATGCTTCCTACCAACTACGAGTCTGTTAGGAGAACAATATTCACACAACCCTGCCTGTGAGAGCCTTGCGCCGACTCGGCAACTATGTTCGTCTTGATGTTCCCATATAGTGCAGCGAAGCGGTCTCACCTCTTAACTGTCTTCAGAGCAGAGCCACCGAAACAGAAAATTTAATAAAGGTGCCTTCAGGACTTCCTCGCTTTGAACGCACATCACGGCGAAACGCTCTGTAACACATAAAGGGGAAACAGTCAAACAATAACTTCTTTTTCCTTCGGGGTTTATACGACGGCGCCTGCGCGAATCACAGCTAATGCGCTTCATGCTGTTGCAGTACAGGCAACATTGCAAAAAGTTTGTGTGCAACATGTGTGGTGTTATACAGTAACGTAGCCAGAAACATTTTTCGGAAGGGGGGGAGGGGGAGGGAGGTTGACATACTTTAGGTATGTTATACACGCCCACATACAAACGCATGCACGCGTGCATGCGTTTGTATGTCGGCGTGTATAACATACATGCAAAATTGAAAATTTTCGGGAGGGGGGGGGGTGGAGGGTAGAACCCCGCAACATATCTGTGACAATATCTGCCCGCAACATATCTATGAGGATATGTAGTGGTGTCATAGATATGCTGCGCGCTTTGCACCGGACATGGTGCTTCTCGCAGCAAACGGTGGTTTGCATACTAATCTAAGGAGAAGTTCTCTTGCGCAACTGCACTTTGCTTCCTGCGAACGAATGTCTTTATGTGGCTATTATAAAAAATTCGGCAGATCCCACGTACTA
The DNA here is from genome assembly GCF_013339695.2 of Rhipicephalus sanguineus. Taxonomy (NCBI): domain Eukaryota; kingdom Metazoa; phylum Arthropoda; class Arachnida; order Ixodida; family Ixodidae; genus Rhipicephalus; species Rhipicephalus sanguineus. The sequence goes on along the minus strand of NC_051177.1, from coordinate 149,691,625 downwards.
TGGGAATCGATGTTATGCGAAGCTTGTGCGGGATGGTGACTGTGGCGTAATTTTTCACATTGAGAAAACGTGACGCAATGACGCTAGAGAAACGTGGGAGTGGTATACGCACATTCATATGTTGAAGAGTCGCATATGCATTCTATAACCAGTTGTTTACAGTTGCGTAACGATGCCAACAGCAACATGGGTGTTACCAACACCAGACGCGGTAAGCTGATATGTAGTGCTTATATTCTTCAATACTGGATAGTGCGAATATGAACAGCACAATGCACAGGACAGGCGTTACTCGCAACTCAGCTTCATTCAGGAAAGATCCCCTGGATATACACAGAGCCGAGTGGCACTCGCAGGCGCACCGCACGTAGGTAACAGTCACAGTTGCAGTTACAGTTGCTATGCTTGCACTTCTATGTTATGACGGAGAACGAACGCACGTTTCACGAACCCGTGTGCTTGTGTGGAAGGGGTTCTTGACAGTTCTTGAACAAGGTCATCATCACCATGATCAGTCAGCCCCAGCAGCTGGACCGGACTTGTTAATCGGATCCGTTCGTGATCGTGGCTACGAGGTGTATAAGTGTAGTGAAGTTCGAGGTATAGCACAGCTGGTGGAAATCCTGGATGCCCCTTACGATGAAATGATCTATGACGCCTCCTGTCCTGGACGTGGCTGTGAGGTCTTTTGATCCCCTGTCCACATTCAGGCCGTCTTTCACGCAGTATAAAGACCAGGCATTGTTGGATCTTGATAAATCAATGCTGAAATCACCGGTAATGATGAGACGCCTGGTTGTCTCGGCAAATTTATTGTAGGAAGCATTGACCCCGGTTTTTGCGTAATCGACGTGGTCCACGTTGCAGACCACGTGAACGAGCGCATTGTACTTTACCGTCTTCCAGGGGTCTTCTGTCGCCGGGAAGACCCCTGTTACCTGAAGGTGTTCTCACTTCAGCTTCCTCACATTCCTTGCGTCCGCCGGGGTGGTGTTGCAGTTACGGTGCTTGGCTGCTGACCCGAAGGTCGCGGGTTCGATCCCGGCCGCGGTGGTCACATTTCGATGGAGGCAAAATGCTAGATGCCCGTGTGCTGTGCGTTCCAGAGCCCCTCGCTACGGCGTCTCTCATAATCATATCGTGTTTTTGGGACATAGAACCCCAACAATTATTACTGTTATCACTTTTCTTCCGTGTATTGTGTGTTCGCGTTTACTGTGTGGGTTGACACTTTGTTATCACCTGCGGCACATACCCGCATAACATGAACTCTGGTAGGCGGGTATGTGCCACACGTGACTGAGAGAAAGGGTTTCAAGACGTACGCGAAAGTTTTTTGCGTTATTCATGTCATGACCAGTGAATCCTGTTCACCATACACTGATGCCCTGCTATGCCAATTTTGGTATATTACAACTACTTTTGGAGACGACCAGGAGAGCGTCCAGACGTAGGCGGCTAGATAGATAGATAGATAGATAGATAGATAGATAGATAGATAGATAGATAGATAGATAGATAAGATAGATAGATAGATAGATAGATAGATAGATAGATAGATAGATAGATAGATAGATAGATAGATAGATAGATAGATAGATAGATAGATAGATAGATAGATAGATAGATAGATAGATAGATAGATAGATAGATAGATAGATAGATAGATAGATAGATAGATAGATAGATAGATAGATAGATACGCCTAAAGTGCCTGAGGTTCGCTAAGAAATGCTTCGCATTTAAAAGGACTCTGCGTCCGTGCTGTCCATGTGTCAGAAGCGCTGTTAAATGTCGTACTGTTGCCGTTATCGCGTAGTGTCTGCTCCGTATCGATCATTGTAGGTAGTTTAGGAGCTAGAAAGTATGTCTTTAGCAGATAATGAATTTTCTAATGCGTGTCCGCTTACCTATAGAGAAAATATTTCACAATAACTGAGTGTGTAAGAACCTCCAGATTGCAGCTTGACCTCAGAAAGACCGAACATTTTACGACTTCAAGGAAAATCAAAACAACTTTCGAAACTTCTACGTAGGAATATGTATATAGTATATTTATCGAGATCGCGGATTTAATTACTGGCTGTGATGTTCAAGCTACGGTGAGAGTGGAAAGCAAAAATATCCGTGAACTCAGTACATACAGGCGAGTGTTAGAGAACAGCATTTAGTCAAAAGTAATCTGGCAACCCTGAATACACTGTGCGCCTCTTAAACGCAACGGTATTTGAACACCAGAGAGGGGTTAACCGCGATACGGGGCTGACATAAGTAGCAGCTATATCGAAACACCTTTAATCAACTAATGCCACGCATTTCCCCATAATTACGAGGGATAATAATAATAATATCTGGGGTTTCACGTCCCAAAACCAAGATTTCATTATGAGAGACGCCGTAGTGGAGGGCTCCGGAAATTTCGACCATCTGGTGTTCTTTAACGTGCACCTAAATCTAAGTACACGGGCCTCTACCGTTTCGCCTCCATCGAATAATTACGAGGGAGAAGCAGGGTGATTTGGTTTGCGGCAGGTGAATCTGGTATTGTTTAATAGATGGACACACATCCACTCTAAGTATATATTTTAATACGTCTACATAATAAACGCGTATATTGCAAATGAGTTCTGCGGAATCCTGCAAGATGGCTAAACGCTTATGAAAGGGGTAATCGACAACCACCCATTTGTAGCACGAAGCTCCAACAAGCAAGTCCGCAGAACTAATTTGCAATATTCTGTGTCTATGTGCTTCGAGTTGCTGACTACTTCGACCTCGCCCTGCCTATTGCTAGCCCCCTGGTTAGCTCAATTGATAGAGCGACCGCCCCGGAAAGGCGTTCGTCCAGAGTTCGTTCCGTGATCCAGAACGAATTCTTCTTCAACTAGGAAGCATTCCATTTTGAGAAATCAGTATGGACTTCGCTGTGGTTTCGTGCCACAAACGGATGGTATTCCTTTCACAACTCGTATGTACCATCCAGTAAAAAAAAAAAGAACAAAGAGACAAACCCACGAGAAGCGTCCCATGCACTCTAAGAAACACACACACACACACACACACACACACACACACACACACACACACACACACACACACACACACACACACACACACACACACACACACACACACACACACACACACACACACACACACACACACACACACACACACACACACACACACACACACACACACACACACACACACACACACACACACACACACACACACACACACACACGTCATCCCTACTGCGCAACGAAACACTAAACACACGCGTAACACGTGAACGTCAATAATGGTCTTGAAATACTTACTGTACACAAGAATATACCGACCGTTTCTATGTAACCTGCCACGGCTTCTTTTTTTTTTCTTTCATTGCATGCCTATTACCTTGGTCTGCGCGTATAGATAGCAATGCGGAAGTAACGCGCCATCACGCAAAACTGAAACGAGAGCGCAAAGAAACAAACTAGAACGCTCCTCACGTTCAATTTACTAGCAACGCATGCCGTTTCATAACCGAGTGCTAAAACTTTACTATACATAGCTTAGAAGAAAGAACGCTTACGCGTATGAATCGCACCAGCGCCAACACAAGGGCAAAATGCGGAACGCTCCCACTGGTTTTGTTTCGTTGCATTTGCTACTCAGTCTGGTTCGGCAGGACGTAACGAGTGCTTGTCGTGAGTCTTTCAGGGCCTTCTACTATTTCGTCGTTGCAAAACGATCCGTAGGCAACGCAATAAGGCGGCTAGATGACCATCCAATGAGCATGTAGACACTCTCCTGTATCTGTGTGCTCAACATCTCCGTTGTCCCCACCAATCATCGACCAAGAGTGCTGCGAAAATCCTTTTTCGTACTTTTCGAAAACGACTGGTTTCTACCAATGCCTTTCACTGCTTCGTACAGCCCACGCATGAGAACATGTTCATCGTGTTCCTCTGTCCCTCTCTCTTTTCTTATGTTCCATTTTACAGTTCTTTTTTCTGCTTAGTCAACCAACGCAGATCCTTTTCTGGTCCCCATTACCGCCTTCTTCCTTTGCGTCTCGGTCGTTCTAGCGAATCTGTGGCAGGGTTAACTAATGCGGAAAGTCAACATAGGGGCAAGAAGAATGAATAAAATACGGAGTTCGCGCACTGCTTATTGATATAGGATGCCGGAACCAATACAAACACACGATAAAAAAAACGTTTGTTCGAGCAATACATTCCGTGTTTCCGTAAGATGTAGCGCGATAACCGTGTCACTTTTTATGATAGGACTTCAGGCGTGCACAGAAGCCCGAATGATTTTTGACCTCTCGCATCTTGCCCTAGCTGCTCAGAAGGTGCATTCCCTTGTCAGAAGCCACTACAGCTCAAGAATTCCCCTCTTGCCTCATTTTTCTTCTTCATTGCTCTTCAAGCTTTCTCTCTATATATATTCTCAATCTGTAATCGCTCGCGCAAGGAGCCCAATGTGCCTGTTTACGCCTCGCGAATACCATACGCGAGAGAATCTCACTCATTTTCAGCGGCGATTGCTCGTACAATTCCGCGCGCAAGACGCAAGAAGTCGGCAGCGTAGAGAGAGAGTGTGTGTGTGCGTGTGCAAGAAGGGGCGGGAGTGCGGTGCCGACGGGAGCTTTGGGACAGTGAAAGTGGGCTCCCGCGTTTATAATAAGTCCGGCCAAATCGCCCGCTGGCATTCGAAGCACGTTGTACGCGTAAGACCTGCTGCTGCAACGGGGTGGCTCACGGCCGAAATATTGAGCGTCGCCGGCAGCCGCCGCCGCCACTACCTGCTAGACTTCCCGTAAGGTGTTACTATAAATTGTGCGCGCGCACGCACACACCCGCCAGCCCTGCGTGCTGCGCAAGCTCGACTTCTTATTTTTTCTTATTTCTCATTCGCTTGTTCACTCTCCCGTCTTTCATTTTTTTTAATGTTAACATTTATATTCACTTCTTATTCTTACGAAGCCGCCTTCTTCCATCTACGTGCGGTCTCTCTGTCTGGCTGGACTGCTTTTTTCCTCCGAGACGTCAACGCGCCTTGGCTAGCTCTGTCATGCGTACATAACCGTGCTGAAACACCGCGCGCCGAGCGTGAACAGTGAGTGAGACGGACAGAGGGGAAGGGAACCCCGCAGAGAGCAATTAAGCAATCTGTTAGATCTCGTTCTCAAAATCGCCATCTTATTATGAGAAACGTCGTAGTCGGGCCCTCCGGAGAAGTTTCGACCACCTCTGATTCTATACTAAAGCTTAAAGGGACACTAAAGAGAAACAATGAATTGGTTTAGATTGATATAGTGTGCTAGGAGAACTCTTGTGTAGTTTATTTCACCACCATAGGTTTATTATTAGAGGAGAAAACAAAGTTCAAAGTTTCATTTTTAAATTTCGCACCGAACTTTGTAATTCGTGACGTAAAAGGTTTCAAAGAGCATTTAACGTGTTTTGGCACCACTGGCTCGACGAAATTTCTACACACTCGTTATGTCATGTCTCTGTTGCGATAGGCACATTTGAGTCCACGTGTAGCATCTGAATGCCGCACTCATTGAAGACTTTCCTGCTTTGATTCCATTTTACAGCAACTTTATTAACACAGCGTAACCACAATTTGGCGGGTAAATACTGCATGGTGGTAGCGCATCTGGCACAGTTACGGTATGACGTGTGTATATACAAGGCAAAGTCACACGGACCTTACAAAACGAAAAAAAAAAATTGGCCGCGTATCTGCGTGCTTCGCTGCAAATGTCGTGTAAAGACGATAGAAGAGGCGCTGTGTGAGATGTGGACGCCATCTGGCAATACGTCGGGAAACATGAGTGCTGTGTTGCGTGCTGGTAGTCCCGGCGCAGCAGCAGGCGAAGACCGGCGGTGACCAACGCGACCGGCGGGGACGCCAGCCAGCCCGAAAACGCGGTTTGGCGCGAAGCGCTGAAGCAGAGAAACGTCCGCAACACGGTCCGCACTCAACGAGTACTCTCCACACACTCTTTTATTTACACGTCGCCTGGGTAAAACAGGAACGCCAGAGCGGCGCCCACAACCGGCAGCCTGAAGGCCGCCCACAACGCTGCTTTTTCATTTTTTAAATATTTTTTTTCACCTTCTTGGCCTTCTCAAAACTAAAGTTTTTCAACACCAACCCATGGCATTCGTACAGTGCAATACAGAACCGAAACCGAAACACAACAATGAGCTCGTGCGAAGGGCACGGAGGAAGGCAAATTTCAGCGCAGTCGCATTTTCAGCTTTGTTGAAACAGCGCTCACTAGACGACAAAGTAATAGAAGGCACAGGACAGGCAGCGCCTGTCCTGTGCCTTCTTTTACTTCGTCGTCGTCTAGTGAGCGCTGTTTCAACAAAGATGAACGCATACCAACTCGCTCAAGCTTCCATTCTTATGCATTTTCAGCGCAGCTTAAGAAACTAGGGTCCTTAAAATTACGTATGTATGCATTTTCTATTAAAGGAACACGCCACCTAATACTTAACTAGTGATGTTGCACCTCAGATATGCATGATATTTACTTTTTGATCGACAACGTTCACAAGTATGAACAGCCATACCAGTTCAAGACGGCCGGCCCTTGGGCAAGTGGTTCAACTTTGGCCGAGTGGCTGAATCGAGGGACGTGCCGACAAACAGAAAGACAGAAAGACAGACCAAAATTTCTGCGTTTAAGTTCCCCAAGAAAGACTATCGTCTTTAAAAAATCACAGCGTATCCACGGAGTGAATGATGATGAGTGGGCGAAGCTGCGGAGGTTCATCGGTAAACCGTGAATCTTCCGTGAATTCTGCCAAGTACATCATCACCGACGTGAGATCGGGCGCGTTTATACTAAAGGTTCGATGAGAGTTATGACGACTTGCAGCTCACTTTAATTTTACATGTACGCTGTGAATTTTAATTGTTTAGAAAACCATTGCTTTAGAAAACATCTGGCGTCTTTCGTTTAGCAGCTGGCGTCTTTTCGTTTTGCTTTAGAAACATCTGGCGTTCTTTCGTTTTGCTTTTAGAAAACATCTGGCGTCTTTCGTTGGTTTATTTCATCAATCAACGGCGTTTTGAATAAAAATTTTTATTGTTTAATCACGCACAGGCGAAATCTCACCACGCACTACCTTCGAGGTAAACAATGGCTGCTAATGGGAATGAGAGACAGAAGAAGTCGGGTTTTAGCTAACACTTACACTTCTACTTCTACTAACGTTTCCTACTGGAACATGCCAATGGCTGCTAATGGGGAATGAGAGACAGAAGAATTCGGCTTTTAGTTAACGCGCACGCTGCGAATTTTTTGTTGTTCAACAACGCACAGGAAAAATCTCCCACCGGCACCACTTTGGAGGTCAAGATCTGGTACTGGCGTTATGACTGGTTACGCACTACGACTACGAGGGACAAACGGGTGCCGCTTTAAGGAGCTTCGCCCCTAAAAATCACAGCATATCCACGGGGTGAATGATGATGAGTGAGGCGAAGCTCCGGAGGGAATCATTGGTAAACCGTGAAACTCTTCCGTGAAATTCGCCCAGTACATCATATAAAGAGTGTGAAACACCGTGTATATATTAAACATCAAACTTTTATTGTACTGTTGCTTTACGTGGTCCCTTCATTATCACCGCTTTGTGATAGGTGAAATGCAGGGAAAGTGTCCGCTACCGAGCGAAAGGGAAAGCGCGCCGCGTTCCCCACTCGCCCTGTGAAAATTAACGGCAAGGCTAGAGGGAAGACACGACGCGCGTAGCGTTCGTCTTCGCGTTCCACGACGCGAGGTCGGTAGCATGCCCAACGAAAGCCAACGGAACGCGATCGTGCAAGTGCTCCGGTTTCGCGAACAATGCACGGCGTTTACTGCACATAAGGGTCCCAAAACCAAACATCTTGCTCAAGCTGTGCTTTGCGTTTTTCGTAGAAATAATTTCTTTATCATGTACATTAAAACGAAAAGTTGAAAGCTTACTAGAGTATATCGCCCGCAAAGTATGTCTTTTAGTGTGATTAAATCAAGGAACACTACGATGTCTTGTAAATTATGATATCTAGTGAATTGCTCATCTAGTGAGCAATTCATTAAACTAGAGACGGCTACATACATACATACTACTACCACTACTACTACTACTACTACTACTACTACTACTACTACTACTACCACTACTACTACTACTACTACTACTACTACTACTACTACTACTACTACTACTACTACTACTACTACTACAGAGGAGGGAACGACCCACACCCTAAGGAGCTTCGCCCCTAAAAAAAAAGAAGCGCCAAACAAACTGTGCGAGCCAGAACATAAACAAATGCTTATTCCCTGCAATTCACTTGCACTTCGATCATACTCTGCTGTATGGCCAATTCGCACGCAACTGTATTTTTTTTTTTTTTGCAGAAAAGCTGTATATGCCTATAGCGAAACGTACGTCCTGTCTGTGCAAAACCTCCAAGCACCCATGTGCCACAGAAATTGGGCAAGTCCCACTACTCACCACTGGTCGACTAAAAACGAAGACTGCAACGCACGGGCGGCACGCACTAATTGAACCTTTTGGACATACGTCTACCAATAATTGCGAGAGAACCGTCGGTATTATTCCAGTGATCAACGCTGGGGCCGCCCGCTTCGGCTTCGCTGATTAGTCATCTGTATACGAAGTGCTCGGGCGGTGATCTTTGAACAATTAGCACCATTCATTCGCGACTTGCAGAATATTCTCGACTATAAAATTGAAACCGACTCAATCTTTCTTGATTTTGAGAAATCTTTTGATAAGGTTCCTCGCCATGGTCTGTTACTAAGACTTTCGAAGCTGAGCTTACATCGTAATATTCTCAAGTGGCTTAAAGAACTCGTGACCAATTGTTCTCCGTCTATCTATCTTAAGAGTCACCTGCCTAAAACCCTTCCAGTAACCTCACGCGTCCTACAGGGGTCTGTCCTCGGTCTCCTCCTATTCCTTATATATTAACGACTTACCTTTGCATGTTGCCTGTAGTATTCGAATGTTCGCTGACGATTGCATAATTTACCGCGCCATTACTAATTGTCATGATCAACAGGTCCTTTACAGTGATCACAGTGAATTCAGTAAGCTGTTAAAGCTTACTAAACTGGTGTAATTTTCCCCAATGTCCCTTAATCTCACTAAATGTAAACTCATGTCCTTCTCTCCTCGTCGCTATCTCTCTAGCTTTCGTCCTTTTATTTCTGATACTCTGATTGAACTACTAAAATCATACAAATGTCTAGGAGTCATCCTTTCTTCGAATTTATCATGGCGCGCCCGTATTACTAACATCACTTCAGCGTCGAACCAAACACTCGATTTTCTTCAACGCCACGTCCGCTTTGCCCCGTCGCGTGTTAAATTACTCGCGTATAACACACTTGTAAGACCCACATTCGACAATGCATCTGCCGTCTGGAGCCCGCATCAAGCATTTATAATCACTGCAATGGAAGCCGCTCAAAATCGGGACACCCGATTCATTGCTTCCCCATGTTCATATAACATCAGCATCTCACGTTCAAAAGCTCAATCCGGCCTAGCGCTCCTTTCTTCTCGTCGCCGCATTGCTGGCCTTACCCTTTATAACAAGTTCTTTCATTCTTCTCTCCATCAAGCACCGTATATCACAGCTGCAGCACGCATATCCTACCGCACCAGTCATCCATTTTAAGTTGCCCGCCCGCCATTGCTAACCACTACGTTTCCTGCGTCATTATTTCTTAGAGCAGCTTCAGACCAGGAAGGCCTACCCCATGACATCCCTACCATTGCCTCATCTTCTACTTTCTAAGAACGAATAGCTGATCATCTTCAATGTTAAGTGAATCGTCACCGCTTCTTTTTCTTAATTGTTAATCCTACCCCTCATCTAACACCCCCTGAATGGAGGTCTTGAAGGCAATAAAACTGAATTGAACTGAACTTAACGGAACAAAAGGTAATAGAGTCTAGAATTACGACCATATCGGTTTCGTTCCCCTCTTTCGCGGAATCAAAAAGGAATCAAGTTTCGAAGCGGCTCCATTTACACTGCTCCGACCGTTATACGCGACCCGCCAGCCGCGTTCTTCAATTCGGGATCAGCACTCTGAGCACGTCCGCGGCGGCCCTTGTAAGGATAAAAGAACTTATCGGGTGCGCGACATCTTTCCGTGTAGAAAGTGCGCGAACCGACACCTCTGAGCCTCTTTTCGGGAAAGAGAAGAAAATTTACGGGGCGACGCGAACGTTGGATTCCGGAACACGTTCCAGCTGCAGACCAGACCGCGTGTAGGAAAAAATAAAAACAGGAAAAAAGACCACGTCACGAGAGATGAGACGGGTTATCGCGATAATTCCCAATTTATGCGACCGCGCACGTGCGCCCCTCGATATACGTCGCCGTGACGCGATAAAAGAAGAGTTACGTGATGTTGTCGAACGACAGAAAGCAAAAAAAAAAAACAGAAGAAAAAATCGTGCACCGAAGTTTTTCGGTCTCTCTGTGTCTGTAAAGGCAGCGGGGGACAACGGGAGTTGTGGTGAAGCAAAAATGGTGCGTTTTGCACGCGGACTCTCGATTCCAATAGTGTGCAGAGTTTAGCGCTGAGCTGAATAGTGGAGTTATTGCGAGTTAAGTTGCCTACAGTTGGTTACAGCATAAGAATAAGTACACGTTCTACCAGCAGCAATCGCTATCTCTCCCACCTCCCACAGAGAATTTCCATAGACGCTCCATCCAGTAAAGCTTGCTCATTCTAAAAAGACATGGCATGCAAACTCGGACACAAGAAAGAAGTCAGGACACCACGAACACGACATACTTACAAACTAGTTCAGCCCTCTGTTATTCAAAGCTTGCTCGTTCTCGTGACGTCAAGCTCCCACAGCGTGTTTCAGGTAGTTGACTTTCTATTACATAAAGACGTTCGTGTCGACGATCTTAGCTCGAAGACTTGAAAATCCTGCTAAATTTTATGAAGACATCAGTGCTCAGCCGAACATAATGTCTTAGGTAGGGACGACAAAGCTTTAATTCACTCTGTTTGTAGTATTTACATTAGCATACCAAAAAGTATTTACCCTTCAAACAGAAACGTGCTAGCACGTACAACTGTGTTACACATATGGATGGCAGGTGCGCCGCTGTTCTGTGGGCGGAGTCAATTTGTTCTTTCGTTGTAACCGACTTTATCCCCTTGAGTGGCAATGTCCACATACATGGAGGCCACTCGTTTTTGTAACTTCTTTGTACTAGTGGCCAAGAAAGAGAAATATATATATATTGCTCATAGGATGAATAGAACCTCGTGCATAGTCAATGGGCCCTAATTTAACTTAAAAGTGCTGGGTGTGACTGTACACTCTAAGAAAAAAAGGTGTCCTTTGAGTCTCTTTTTATACATGTAAGAGTCACACGTGTAGTACTCCCCTTAGAGAGGCAAGTTGACTCTCTTTAGGAGAGTTGTGCATTGACTCTCTTTAGGAGAGTCGTCCGTTCCACGACTCTCCTAAAGAGGGTCAACGTGCCTCTCTAAAGGGAGTACTACACGTGTGACTCTCAAATGTATAAAAAAAGTGTCACAGTTCTTAGAGTGTAGCCAATCACTTTGGTGAAGCCACGACGATGTTCGATGGGTCGTTCGACGTGCCACGTTCCAGGACCGACGTCAATTTTTTTTTATGCTGGAAATGAATACAACCGAAAATTCGGACGCATTAGGGGCTTGTGATTTGATTCTTTTTTATGTAAAAAGGGAACATGAATGACTGCAGCATAACCACATATTTAATTACACTCTAATTACGATCAATTACTCAAGCTCGCACAAAACAAGACATCACTTCATTTTATTTCTTGGTATGCAATATCGAGCTCCTTGGAATTATGTTGTGTTTGACACATTCGCAGACAGTCCACCGTAATTCGATTTGAGGGAATAGTATGAGATTGAACCAAGTAAAGAACGTCACCGAAGAAAGTGCTCTCTGAAGTTTAGAAAAAGGGGAGTGAAGGACTTTCTTAACTCTTGCGGTATATGACACAAGCCCCGTCGTTTTCTGAATAACTACAGAAAGGAGTGGTATTTCCCAACCAAAAATTAAATGAATAAAATGCAAAAGCATCATTTAACGACCCACTGTACCATCGCTGCTTTTCTAACAAACACAGTTTCATAGAATTTTGCACCAGCGCAGCAAATTATTGTCATAACTGCCTTATTTATTTTGTAAAACAATGTCACGTTTGTGCCGCACTGCTTTTATTAACTGGAATAGGAGCGTAGATTTTAAGAAAATACCTTGTTTTTTCTACGGAACTACCTAAAGCGAAATGGCTATTTCAGTATGTACACCTTAGCGCTGTAACGTTGCCGGTGGCTTGCGGACCTTACAGTTTCAATCAACCAGCAATTTCTCACAGTAGAAACGAAAGTCGAGTACGTACACGTACGTACACGCCTGCTTAATTTAGGAACACTGCGAGAACAACGACATGCACTAAAAGGCGCTACAAAAAATAGCGCCCGAATATCAAGTGACATTCTTGGTATAGAGAACAGGACATAACGTTTTGTATAAAGCGCACAAGGCGCTACAAAAACATTTCGAAAAATGACAAGATTACAGTAGCCTCAATTGGCCTAACGCAAATTTAGAAAATCTAGTTCATATTGTCAAAAAAAAGTATCACGTTGCTACAGCATTTTCGACGTAATGCCTTAAGACAGTAGTGTGCATCAGCGCATCAAAAGGGCACCAACAGCACCAACGGTATAAGTAGTAGTAGTAGTAGTAGTAGTAGTAGTAGTAGTAGTAGTAGTAGTAGTAGTAGTAGCAGTAGTAGTAGTAGTATATTAGTAGTAGTAGTAGTAGTAGTATAGTAGTAGTATATTAGTAGTAGTAGTAGTAGTAGTAGTAGTAGTATAGTAGTAGTAGTACTAGTAGCAGCAGCAGCAATAGTAGTAGTAGTAGTAGTAGTAGTAGTAGTATATTAGTAGTAGTAGCAGTAGTAGTAGTATAGTAGTACTATATTAGTAGTAGTAGTAGTAGTAGTAGTAGTAGTTGTAGTAGTAGTAGTCCCTTGAAACTGGAGCACACGCCCACGCTGAGGGATTGGCCAAGAACCGGCAAGTTTTTAACAGAAAATCCTTAAATTATAAGCCAGATTTTGCCTGTTTAAAGATGAAAGAAGTAAAAATGAAGCAAAAATACCAAAAACTTGTTTTCTTCTTTCACTTTCTTTTTCTTAAAGGATTATCTGTGGACGCTTGCGTCTATCCTCGAAAGCCCATAACAATATACTGAATTTTGAGGCCGATGACCACATGCTTAGCAAACAAGTATGTTGAAAGTTCAAGAAATATTACGACATTACTACGCCACTAAACAGAATGGCAGTTTAGTAAAACGGCGGACTGAAGAACAGACCGCGCTCAATGCTGCCGGCGTTTGACAGGCCATGATTAGACGACAGAGACGAGAAGGTTGTTTTTACATTACTTCAATGTTTTAGAAGCGATTAGCCATGTCGTCCTATAATAGCCATGTTTTCCACGCACTTCAAACCTATTGCGAATACAGCTTCAGGGAAAAAAAAAAAGAGGCGGCATGTTGCCTCGTACGTTCCTTGAGTTCTTAAAGGAATTTATTTTGATGGCTCATATTGCTCCCTCGTGCACGTTTTGGTGCTCTCGTTCACAAAAAAAAAAAAAAAAAGACTGTCATCATTTTCACTATCTGCTTCTATGTGCTCGAAGCTACATTTTTTGCATACATATTTACGTATTATAACGCAAAGGATGCTTCCGAGAAGCAGTGCAGAAAAAATAAACATTGTTATGTGTTAACTATCAGAGAAATAGATGGTTCCAGAAAATATGAAAGAGGACAGGAATTAGAATCTTTACAAGAAGAGTTGGACAAGAGTAGACAGAAAATGAGAAAGCGCAAATGTTTTCCTTGTTTTTGTTTTCCCTAGGCCGATTTCACAAATAATAAATACGTCCTAATAGATTCCCAGTAGCGCTTCAGCCTGCGCCGTCTTATTCTTGGAGCAGTAGCGCCATCTGAGAAAAAGCGTTCAAACTTTCCAACATTCGGCCTAGTTTCTGATTCAGCGGCGCGCAATTTCGTAGCGCTGAAATAAGAGGGGTAAACTTGGCAAGCGTTACAAAATAAGCCTTTCGTTATCACGAATATGATCGCGGTATTTTGTTGACTTGTATGGCCACACGATTATATTATCGCGATATTGTAGTTGCGGGAGAGTGAGCGAAGCGCACACAGACACGCTACTAGGGAAGGCAGATACTGCCTTGGCGACGACAAGTCCAATTGTCGAAACGTCGGCTCCGGCGACACCGCCTGTTCAAGGAATTTTTTCGGCTCTTCAAGCTTCCACTTTCCTCTGAACTTCTTCACCCTAATTTTCGACTTCGCTTGCCATCCGGACTCTCCCGTCGAGGTGCAACTTTGCCGTGTCGCTTGTGTTTGGGTGAACAAAAGAAGACACTTACGAGTGCATATCCTCATCTCATTGGAATGACCAACAGTGCGCCATGCAACTTATGCGGTTATGTGGCGACGATGGAACACATTTTATGTCACTGCCCAACCTATTAGACTCAACAACGTGTTCTAGAAGCCGAACTCCATCGTCATGATGCAAGAACACTATACGAAAACAAGACCCTGGAACAAAGGCCCCCGGTTTCGTGAATGCACGTGCTCACGAAAGCCGTACTGTGCTACTCAAAGCCGACCGGACCTTGCGAGCGTTTGTGAACTACCAACGCGAGTTCTTGCTGTACGAGGTTTGTACTAAATGTTCATTTGTTCTTCTTACTGTCGTTGTGTGTGTGTGTGTATATATATATATATATATATATATATATATATATATATATATATATGGATATATATATTCCAGGTGGTATTGTACCTTTGCAACTGTACCTATAAGAAGTAGTTATGTTAACTACGTCTACTAGTCACGCGTACTTTAAGCATGCGCACTTTGCCGATAAACTGAAACTCTGCGTGACGAAGCGATGACATCCTGTATCTGAACGTGAGTTATTTGTACAAAATTGTAAAGGATTCACCACGAAAAGTAAATTATTTAAGGGGCCACCCAAGAAAATAGGCACTCCAGGAAAGCAAATTGGGCGAGAAAAAGAAAGTAAACAATATGTTTTTTTGTAGCCTTATGCCAAACGTGTCAACAAGAGACGCCTGGGGCGCAAATAAAACCAAAACTAAGGAAGTGTTTCATGAGTGCCGCAGGCGCACCATTTTGATGTATTTCTAGGTCGCCGCTCTATATAAACTTCCGGAAGGGCGTAGTGTGTCCTTCCTGAATACACACGTCGGCGACTTACTTCCGACATCATTTTGCATCCGTTCTGTTGCAAGGTGACCAAAGCGATTCGGGAGAGCAGGGTGGCAGAGCTCTGAAAGTGAGACCCCAAAATTACCGGGGTGTGGCGTTTCTTACATTACAAGAAAACAAGCCGCATGTTTTGCACATGTTCATTTCTGTTTCTCGGGCACGCTACTTATGCATAACTACAGGCACGCCTTTTTCGCACACATTTCTAAGAGAGGTTTCATTTGTTAAAGCGCCCAAAAACACTTGTCTCAAAGTGGTGTTCTTTGTAGTTATGCAACGTCACATTACTCAACACAGAATTTATATATAGCTTTAGGCTTGCCTTTTTTCCTTTTGGTAGTTCCGCAAACAATGGAAATATTGCACTACCAGCCACTTCCAGGTGTCGATAGACTTGACTATTGCGAGTAGACACGTCATATTGTTACATTTTAGTTCAAGTTAGCTCGAACATCGTCAAGACCAGAGGGTCACGAAGAGCTCAATAAGGCCAGAGTTTCAGAAGTAAATAAGAGAAAAAAACGGCCCTCCAAAGAGGTACGTATGGGCGCAAATGTATTAAACATTTTCCCCGAAATACGTTTTGTCCCTATAGTTAAGTATGTTTATCTTTCTCCCTCTCTATTTTCAGTAATGACATTTTTCGGCTGTTCTCCTCAAGAGTGATGCACTAACTCGACTAGGGAGAAATCTTTCTTCTAAGAGCTACACTCTGTCATTACGATTAGAGCTACAACGGTGTCCAAGTCTTCCATAGACACGCCGTACGATAAAGAACTTAATTGAAAAGCACGTGAACGGTTTGTTTTACGGTAGTGTTTGCAACAGTAGCAGAGGTGAGTGCTAATCTGTGTAGTTGACACAAGAACGTTCCCACGTCTTCTTTGATTAAAGTCCTTCCCGTCGCCGATGGTGGCATGGTTGACGTCACAGGCATATGAACCGGCCGATTAGGGATTGCCGACCTCCACGTCCTTTAAATGTACTACCCAACTGCCACCGTCACCAAATCCTTGCACTAGACTTTCTCGTTCGCGGAACAACATATTTCAGTCAGAGGTGAAGGAAGATTTGAGAGAGAGATAATAAAACGAGAGAAAGGCAGGGAGGTTAACCAGAATTGTAGCATCCGGTTTGCTACCCTACACTAAGGGGATGGGGAAAGGGAAAGAAAGATAGAAAGGAAAGCGGAAAGAAGGGGAGGCGCGCGATAAAATAAATACAAACAAACGGAAGCTGTAGAGCGGGAGTACTAATGCCTATTCAATAGGCCACTGGCACGCAAAAAGTTCAGTAAGGCCTTAAATGATTTTCGCTGTGCAGACAGTTCGGGTCGGCATTCCAGCACTGACTGTTCCGACAGGGGTCTGTCGTCAAGGCGGGCCAACACAGCAGCTAGCGGCAGTCTGTGCGCGCTGTAGCGAGGGCAGCGACAAAGAACGTGCTCTATCGTTTCTTCGCTGTCACACTCGCTGCAAGCAGCACTCTCTGCCATGCCGATTCGGAAGGCAAAAGAAGATTTGGGCAAATATCAAAGCCAGGGGAACAAGTCGAGTAGGGCTCCACAAGTTTAAGCTGCTTCACATTCGAAAACTTCGCAGTCACTGAAATGCTACGTGGTGTCCTTACTCTTATGAGAAAGGACACCACGTGACACTTCTTCGACCATGTGAACTGGATTAGATATCGAACCTTGAATACCATTTGCTTGTGTGGTCGGTGCCACAGAGCAACCAATGATTTTAGGGCTGTCAACTACACGAAGTGCAGTGCGAGGAGCGTTCCGCAGTCGTAGATGTAAAATTTCTGTTGTAGATTCTGCATTTCTATTTCCTTCCTTCCTTCCTTCCTTCCTTCCTTCCTTCCTTCCTTCCTTCCTTCTTCTCCTTCCTTCCTTCCTTCCTTCCTTCCTTCCTTCCTTCCTTCCTTCCTTCCTTCCTTCCTTCCTTCCTTCCTTCCTTCCTTCCTTCTATTGTAGATAGGAAGAGAGATTGTTGGAAAAAAGGTCAGCCTAAACTAGTAAGCCATGTCTTAATTGCTGCGATAAGACTGGCAAAAAAGAGTGACATTTGATGATGACGAGGACAGGAACAAGACATGCATATGTAATATAAGTACGTAAACACAGTGATCTTATTAAAGTCAGCTGTATTGACACTGACTTAAATCAGGTACGTATTTAGCGCAGCATTCAAATAAACACAAAATAAGAAGAGATGGTGCCACGCGCTCGTGAGAGTTTCGCAACATACTGCGAAAGGTGTCCACGCGAATCGAGTAGAACACTTTTTTCCTGACAAGAACTGAACGGGAAGACGCGGGTATAGCATGCATGATTCTCAGAAGGCCTACGCGTGTAACAGGAAAAGAAAGAAAACAGAATCCCCTTTGGTTAAGCTTCTGACCAGCCTAACGATCAGTTATGCTCGTCGGATTGTGGTCTTGCGAATGCTACGGGTAATCGTTGCGTCCCCCCAAGTTCAACTCTACGAAACAGGATTGTGATGTCAGCGATATTGTAGCGCACAGGCGGTCACCGGCGTCAGGGCATACTGGAGGTTTAGGAAAGTACACTCACCAGATGCTTGCGCTTTGCTTTAGAAAGCAAGACCAAACGACTGCTGAAACACCGAAACGCGGCAATATGTTTATTGCTCTTACATTTATATATATGCAAATCTGGTAATGGTGTGGGATGACGCAATGGAAGAAAAGACGGACTTATTTAATGGCAATGCGCGAAGATGTCCACGTCGGGTGAACCTGTGAATCATGGAGAATGGTGTGGTTGATAAGATCTTTAAACGTCGCTCCAGTGTGCGATTTAACACAAAGGCAGCTGGAACACGCAATCGTTACAGTGCACTTGTTTTGTTACAAAACCCAGCGAATTCAGGAGCGCGTAGGCATGAATTTTTCTCGATTGTAGATCTCCAAAGATAGCACCGCCTTCCCCGTTGTGACGAAGAACTACTTCCACCTTTAATGAGGACACAACTTGACTTTAGGAGCACCCTTATAGACACGTTCACTGATTTGACAGATTTGTAAGGATTGACATCTTGAATCAACCCAGGAGAATCTGCCATATTTTGACCACTGGAAGACCATTCTATAGGCTTTTTTGCATTCCGCATCGGTGGGAATGTTTCGATGTCCGTTGTTTCGCTCATAAGGTTTGTAGTTAGCGCAGAAGGTTTTGAGAGCGTCCTTGCGTTTCTCGGGGACAACTGGTCTTCACCACACACTTTAAGCGGTGTCATATTTATCGTATTCTCGCCTTATTTTCCTTTTCTTCTTCTTTCTCTTCTTCTTCTTCTTCTTCTTCTTCTTCTTCTTCTTCTTTTCTTTAGCATCTCTTTTCTATGATCTTTTATCTCCGTTACACCTTTTCTCAGCACAGGGTAGCCAACCGGTCTGAGAACTGGCCAACCTCCCTGTCTTTGCGACTATTTCTTCCTCCTGCTCCACACACGAGCAGTTTGCTTCTATCTATGAGCAATTACCGCCAACTCGTCCAGGTTTCTCTTTTAGTTTAATGCGAAACCGTTACTCTTGCAAGTCGTCGTGTCAGAATGAGGCATTTTGTACGAATTACAGCGCTACCACTGAATATGACAAGGAGAACTTTTAATAAATTGATGCGAATAAAGGGCCGTGTAAGAGCTATCGATTATAAAAAGAAACTAAGCAGGGTCTGCTATACTCACTGCACGGTGATAATCTTTGTCCAGAATTTTTCCAGTAGCGCAGCCGCAAATGGACAGGTGAACGAGCGCAACCCCGACACTTGCAAAATAGCAAAATGTTTCTATTCTGCTGATAGTTCGTGAACTTGTATTAGGCAGATATTGTGAGTTGGATGCTGAGAAATAACCTCGACGTACACCCACAGATGCCAACGAGATGGACAGAGCTAAACAACTACGCCGCTGACGAACATAAGAAACAAAATTGTGCTATTTGCACTCGCAAAACGCTGCAGTGCTCAACCTACGAGTAAAACAAGCAATTACCTGCGAAATTATGCTTAAATGGCCAATGTCGCTATTTTCCTGCCATGAAACGTAAGGTGCTATGGGAAAAGACGACGGCAGTTTTTTTTCCGCCTCGCACTGCGAACCATTCGATTAACTTCACTCTCTCTCTATCTTAGTGGAAGCTCTAAAACTTGTTCGAATCAGTCAACAGCGTTAACCCCCCCCCACCACCCCTCCCTCTCCTCTAAGGTCTGCGTGTCAGCTATTCAGTCTCAAGACCAGACGTCTTACGTAAGCCAGCATACTAGCTGCGCCAAGCGACAGAAACCTGGTATTTATCTTCTGCCAAGCCCCATCTTGCACGTTCAGGTCAGACTGAGCTGTTGGCTGTCCCGATATGCCTCTAGAAGGCTGCCTGTATATTTTGTGCAATCACTGTTCCTCTTCAAAAGTGAACTTTCAATTTTTTTCCCCTTCTTCAGCAGTATAGAGCCGCATAGGAAACTGAGACTGTGCCGTCATTTTCTACGCTGTGGTGTAAGCACATGCCGTGGTTTCAGACGTCAGCGAGCGCACGTCGACCCAGGCTCTTTTGCCTGTCAGTATGTTGCCCCTTGTAAATATGTCTCGCAATCTTTCTTTGCGAAGTACGCGTCTATTCCTCCTGCATTTTCCTCCTACACGACACTCTCCGTATGGACATTTTATTTTCATTCATCTTCAGTTAAAACCAACGGTCTATTCACACAGGCACCGAAGCCGAGGTTGTTTTGGTCTATCCTGCGTCTTCATCGTCGTTATCATAGCCTAACGAAACAAACAGACAATGAGGCTAAGGAATGCATAGGAGACGTCACCTACATGTTTTAAGTGTATCATAGCAATTATCACGTAAATTGAAAGAAATTAAAGCGGACGAAAAATTAACTTGCCGCAGGTAGGGACCGAACCTACAACCTTCGGAAAACGCGTCCGGTGCTCAGCCAACTGATCTACAGCGGCGGGCGCACTTACATCCAGATTATTGCGTATTTATGCTTATGTAATCCTGGTGGTGTTAGCCAGCGCCGCTCGCAGCCATGGAGGCGAGTGTGGCACACTTTTTTCTTGCCAAATGGCGTCGTGCAGCACGTGATAATATTACGATATGGAAGCTCACCAATAAACCCCCGCACCCTGCCTAAGGCCTCAAGTCCTCCAGAACGAGGCCCTCGCTATGAATGAAGGAAAGAGGTATTGATGGAGGCTCGTTTCTTTGTTAGACACAACCTAGGAAACCAACAGACAGTGACAACAAACAACGGCAGTAGTAGTAGTAGAAGCAGTAGTAGGGTGTCACTCAGGTCACATGACTAGAGGGTGCAGTGAATAAAGAATAAATAACAGAAAATTATTATAGTGATGCTCAATGATGATGATGATTATCATCATGATGCAACGAGATCTCGCTAGTCAATCACATACCCTCGCGCGCTTGCAGCTTCGCTGTCCGGCGGTTTTCACTGTGTAGAACTCGCTCTCATGTTTAAAAGCAGCGCTACTGCATTTTGCATGGCTAAACGTCAGTTCATGAATATTATACACACATTACATCACATGTAAGAACTTATTTCAAAACCCTTGCTATGAGTAAACGAAAGAAGAGTAATTGAAGGGCTCGGTTTTCTCTGTTAGACACAGCATTAATGAGTACTAACAGAAAGCCAAGCCAAGGAATGTATAGGGGATGTTGTTTGCGGTAAATTTTCTAGTGTAATAACTCTCGCTCTGGCAGACTTCATGCCTTAAGGTAGTATGCGAAGGATTATTGGTCAGCTGCCAGCTCGTATATATTTGATCACGCTCTACGTAACGCCAGCAGGCAGAAAAAAGAGAATGCCACACTCGCCGTCATGCATGGCTACAAGCGGCGCTGACTAACACTCCCAGGTATAAATGCACAGATATACCCAATAACGTGGACGGGAGGATAACCACCACCGTAGCTCAATTGGTACAGCATCGGACACGTTATTCGAAGGTTGCAGGTTCGGTCCCTGCCGGCGGCAAGTTATCTTTTCGTCCGCTTTAATTTATTCACGTTTATATCGCGGTTACTACAGATAATATCTCCTATACTTTCCTTGGCTTGATTTCCTGTTTGTTCTCGTTAATGCTGTCTCTATTAAAGGGAGTGAGACGTAGAGCCGAAAGAAGAGCAGCTGCGACTGTAGCGTCCGAGCTTGTCGAGAGCCAAGAGCGTTCTCCTATTTCTCTGGTTCATGCCTCGAGCCATGCGGCTCTTCTTTCGCCAAGGCCGGCCGGACGCGCCTTACGTTGCGCTATGGTGTCTGAATGGACACTTTTATTTGGGCGTACGTAACGAGCCTACATACGCAGCACGGCTGCGGAAGAGAAGTGCGCATGCGCTGTACGTGACGTATCTATGCGCGCGCACGCCCGTAACGAGACGCTGCGTACGTAACGCAACGCTTACTACATGGCTTACTACGTTGCGTTCTCGCGAGACCTCGAACAAGCCAGAAACGAGAGCACATGGTGGCTGCAGTGGCGTTCGACGCAGACAGCAACAGCGAATCCGATGCAAGTCGTGTGTGCTCCACATTGAAGGGCCATGTTTCCGAGGCAGACAATGTACAGTCGCGCTCAGTATGACTTCCAACACGAAAGCGCGTGGCCTCATGAGTTCAAAACTTTCGCATGGCATCAACTTGTTTTCATTTCAGCAACTAAATGATATTTTCTTATTTTCAATAGGGGTGTGTGAATAGCGAAGTTTCATCTCGAATCGAATTCGAATCGAATAGTGCCAAATAATGGCCAAAAATATTGAATATCGAATCGAATCGCATACAAAAGATTTTATTGAGAATTGAAAGAAAAAACAAAGCAATGTAATCTGACCATGTCCTCGAGCACATAACGCGGTGAGTGACAACTGCGGAAAGACTACAAATAGTCATGCAGAAACACAAACTGTTCCACATGACCTGTCTTCAGGCTCTCTCGCCGTGATGTTAAGTTGTTTCCTGCGGTTGAAAACATGCGCTTACTGGGACCTCAGTAGCAGGAATGGGAAGGCATCGCAAAGCGATTTCAACGATACATGGATAAAGTGCAGCTCCATGCTCGGTGGCGCGGCAGTGGCGACTGCACAGCGTGAACCAATTCTGACATGTGAAGCCAATCACCGAGGGTTTCGCGGGCCAAAGTCGGGACGTTTTACGGTGCTTGCGCCATACGCAACCGAACTACGCAAGAAGCCCGTGCCTTTGTTTCGGACGCGAAGTTAGGAAGGGCTTGGAAATTTTCTCACGTGTTTCTTTTGCGTGCGGAAATGACATAATAGTATTTAAAATAAACATGCGCTCGCTTTTAAACCATGATATCGGTGAACGTTTCAACGAAAGGCCTAGTGTAACGACGTTAGCGTTAGTTTTAGCCACCCCACTGTAACCAAGTTGCAGCATGGGCCTTTGTCGCGTTTTAGATATTCGTCCTTTCGAATTATTCGAAACTTCGAATACTGGCTATTCGAAAGTCGAAGCGAACTATTCGATTAAGTATTTTTCTATTCGAATTCGAAACTCGAATATTCGCACACCCCTAATTTTCAATTATCCCCGAGTGCGAGAACAGCGTTTAGTTATGGAAATAATGGCTAGTGGAATCCATAAGCTGTCTTTGAACTCGTGAGGCCACGCGTCCCCATGTTGCAAGTCATATTGAGCGCGACTGTACAATCGAGCGGCACGTTCCGGCGTCCTGAAGATTGGGAAGACATAGCTTGCCGTCTCGCAAAAATCCTCGAGCAACCGTCCTCGACAGGTTGTGTGCGAGAGCGCGTTAATCTCTTTCTGTGAGGCCTCTCGGCAAATGGCACAGAAAAAAAAAATTAAGCTTGGTATGTACTTTTATTCATGCTGCAACATAACGCGCGTTGAGCGTTGTGCGACCTTTGACCCCTTGAAAGTGCTGCTAGTAGATGGGAAAGTCAAGATTAAATAGTTGGAATCCGATCAGTTGCTGCAGAGTATGCTAAGCATCATCCACAGCCGCGCAGGATAGAAAGCTGTGTTCGATCCAGCGCGGCCGTACTCCATCAAACGCCATTCTTACATAGTGCACCCAGCTTTAAAGCTGTGTACACAGAGTAATTAATGTTCAACGTACACGGCAAAGGGCAACGCGCACAACCAGTGCCTCCAGGAACGACACTAAATATGCGCACAGCGAACGCCGCGGCCTGACTTGTAAGCCGGTGGCCGTTACTCAGGTCATCGGGAGGTCCGGCGTGCAGATCACAGAGGTCACGTTATTACTGGGACCTAGCATACTTTTGACGTTGGTGGCACTGACAAGCATATGAAAACACTTACATCTCGTATACGACTTCTATAGTCGAGTGAAACGCATCACGGTACGTTAAACTGAAAGTGTTGTAGCACGCTTCGCTAGCAGTGTACGCAACGTAATGTGCACAGCGTACCCAACTTCTGCGTACAGCCAACTGAAAATGTCACTGCGACACGATCAATGGCCTTACGTGACAAGGAGTGGCAAAGCTTTCACTTGAAGTACTCACAGGGTTCATTATGCATTCGCCTAAGACGACTCGAAGGCGAAAGCCATCTTCTTTTTCTTCCCAGTCGATACATTCATTCTACACCCCCCCCCCCCAAAAAAAAAAAAGAAAAAGCTTTCTTCTCCTAACGTGGTTTTGCATTGCCTCCAGGATCGGAGGCATTACAAAATTTTTGCAGCTCACCTGGATTTGCACTGCCTTCGTAATTGGCCCACCTCTGACCAAACAATGATGTCATGTGATGACGTAATCATGTGACGTCACAAATCTTACAGGCACGCAAAGTAAACACTGCTATTCCTTCGCTGCACGCTAACGTTTTATCGTGCCTGGTAAGATGACCGAGGCCCGGCTTCACTGTCGAGGTATAGGGTAAGGCGGGGCAAAACGAGACGCGGGGCAAAACGCGACTTTTTGACTTTGCCGCCCTCTACAGCTAATACAAAAAGTACCTTTTCTTTGTTTCTCTATTTCAGCGGTAGGTGCCGGTAGTTTTCGACGTTTTTTGTGTAAAAGTTGATGATTGCTCACAGCGTTCACTCGGGAAAAATTGCGTGGCTGATGTCACTGTGTTCGTGACCCGCCAAAAAGGGGCGAAATTCTGCTCGGCCGAATTTTCGGATCCGTGCATGAAGCTACTCCGGCGTCAGTACAACAACGTAAGTATTTATATTGTTACTTTATACTACTAGCTACATTCCGTCAAAAGTTTAGTTCATTTGGTGCCGTGGGCCCTCTCACCTGCCCGAATTTTAGGGGCAAAACGCGACAAAAAGGCACTGAATATCCTTAGAGAGTGTCTGATTAAGTGAACCATTTATTTACGCTGATTATATATCATATATTTTTGTTTAGGATTGTACGGACGTACAAGAGAATATCATCTAGAGCTTCCAGGGAGGAAAACGACATGAAAAATGCACTTAATGCTTTTCAGGAGTTTCGGAGCAACACAACGTCGGGTTCTGTTTGGATTCAATGCGTGGAGTGTAGAGACTGGGCTCATGAAGACTGCGTGGGGGCCCACGGAGTGAATTTGAAGTGCTTCTACTGCAAGAACTCAAAGGATAAAATTTTCTCACACTGTCTCCTTTTGCCTCACGCAGCGTCTCGTTTTGCCCCGAAGGTTGGGGCAAAATGAGACATCTGGTGCATTTTTTGCTTCTTTTTAAAATAAAGTTTTAAACAGTCGCAACATCGCCATATTTATCTAGCACATACCATCTACCCAAATGAAAGTTCCTGCATTGATGTTTTATGGGAAGAAGTGAAATAAAATAAAATATTCGCTATTTTCAAATTTTTGTCGCATTTTGCCCCGCCCTACCCTAATTGTGACTACAATTTTTTTTATACCCTTCTTGAGTGCAATGCCTCTTACGATGGTGCAGCGGGGCCTATACCACCGCATCGTGGGACTTCTCGACAGCTCGGAGTTGGTCAATCCAGTCGTGGCTCTTAGTTACGAATAAAATGCTTCCTCCGTCAATCTGTAGTCCGTGTGGTTCTGTAAAGGGGGGCACTCCATGAGTATGTGCATCCCGAGTGTGGTAGGGTTAGGGATTTTAAGAGGCCCCGTAGAATTTTTCAGTTAGAGGCTGCAGCTACGGCATGGCATGGGTGCGTTTTTCCCCTCCACGGCCTTGGTGCGCGAATGGTAAAGCTACGCCTCCGATTTAGGCAAACTGTTAAAAGACGTGCGTTTCATAATCGGACGCATATTTACAGAATCTATAGTTGGACATCTTGGTGGACCCAACTTTTTTTTTTTCCGCGGAAACACACGATTAGGTGACCTTAATCGAAAACAACCACGGAAACACAAGGATTAGGGGACCCTAATCCTTGAATTAGGTGTCTAGTCGTGGCACTTGCCTAGTCGACGTTCGTGTAGCCTGGTGTATTTGTTAGTGGTCAGGGAGACACCCCCAACGTCATGCGTCATGCGTCACGCCAATGAGCCCTATGCCCTTCTTCTAGTCCACTGTACGACGGCAAACCCAGAAGAGCAACTGGTTACCTAAGCAGACGAACCGACCCTATCGGATAAGTAGGAGCAATGCGCGCACGGACGTTCATTGCACAGTTACGGTGAACTGGAAGAGGGGCAGTGGGCTCAACGAGGTTTCTTTGATGTGATTGCACTTTATAGTAATTTCTACTAATTATATGACTCCAATCCTAATTTATTACATACCTTAATGTCCACTCTATCATATACAACCCTTACCTTAACCGATAGTATCCGCTGTTTACATAATGTCGCGGGTATGGAAATGCCACTTCTGCACGAGCGCTGAAGTGACCCCTACTGGAGGAAGACGACAACGTTGTTGCGGGGCTGAGTCTAGAGCTGCCCCGTTGGCCTGCAATCCTGTGCGCTCTCTGCAGCAGGGCGGCTCAAGACTCAACCCCACAACAGCAACGTTGCCGTCTTCCTACGTTAGATGTCATCTCAGCGCCCGTGCAGGAGGGGCATTCCCATACCCGTCACAATATATAAGTATAAAAGGGATGGAATGGGTTAACTAAGGATTGTATGTGATAAAGTATGCATAAACGGCGATCTGCAACACTTTTTGAACATGGTCAGAAAATGCTACCGATTGGTCTTTCAGAAAGAAAGAAAGAAAGAAAGAAAGAAAGAAAGAAAGAAAGAAAGAAAGAAAGAAAGAAAGAAAGAAAGAAAGAAAGAAAGAAAGAAAGAAAGAAAGAAAGAAAGAAAGAAAAGTGGTACGTCAGGCCCAAACACGCAAAGTTTCGCTTGCCCCGCTTGTCACAAGGGGAAGAGGAAGGTTGCGAAATTGATCTTGGGCCCATGAAAGCTTCTTGCGTGGTACCTGTATACGCCCATCGTAAGAGCATGCGAATTTTGGAGTTAGGTGTTTAAATAACATTGAGTACTCTTACTGTTAAACTGTTTCTACCAACAAAACTGACTGTCCGCGCTGCACCAGCCGCAGGCGCTACCGGAGTCTTATTTCGTAACATCTTGCAAGCGAACCCGCGCCATTAAAAACGTAGTTTTTTCTCTACTAAATGTGAATAAATTGAAAAAGAAATGGCTTCAACTGCAGCCGACTATCCCAAAATCAGAGACATGAAGAAAAAAAAATAGAGCTAAACAACAACTAAAAATTGATAATGAAACACAGAAATGACTGTCGAACGTCTGCAACAAATTTGCACTACACTAACAATGTGTGTCCTTAAGTCGCACGCACGATATATGTGGTTAGACTATAAGAATATTCAAATCACCTGTTTAAAGTGTGAACACAAGGGCAATTAAAATTCCAAATAAGTAGCCGTAACAGGGAGTTCATCACTCTACTGTACGCGACAAAATATCGTAGAGCCTCGAGACTCAGTACCCGTTCGTTCGGGCAGGACAAGGGTACCAGCCCTTCTGGCACTAAGAATCGCCTACCTATAATGTTCGAAGACTGCGAAAAAGGTCTTCCGACCTTATACGCTTTCCTCGAATTGGCACTGTGTTTCTTCGCAATTGCGTCGATGAACAGGGAAGTCGCATTTAGCTCAGTTCATCTCCGCTTATAATTGCGAAACTTAGATGGCTTCGCGCGTGCCGGTGGTGTATAACTGTAGGCTGACTTCAACAAAATTCCTGGAAGTTCTGCTGAGACTAACGAACAAAACAAACCTATATGCCAATGAGCGACGTATCTAACACAGAGATCCGGCAAAACTTTTACCGGCTGTGACCTTGTAAACTGGCACAACCTGGCGCGTGTCCAGTTTGTGCTCAGTGTGTACCTGTGCACTGCAATAACATTGAACTTGCTAACTAAAACACGCAAAGGGAAGTTCCCGAAATATTACGAACAACTGTTAAAAAAATAAAAGAAACAATGGTCTCTTTCTTACAAGAACCAAACAGCTCCTTCCGCTAACCAGGCTCCGTAACGCTG
Source organism: Rhipicephalus sanguineus (assembly GCF_013339695.2). Classification (NCBI taxonomy): domain Eukaryota; kingdom Metazoa; phylum Arthropoda; class Arachnida; order Ixodida; family Ixodidae; genus Rhipicephalus; species Rhipicephalus sanguineus. The sequence goes on along the minus strand of NC_051177.1, from coordinate 149,663,711 downwards.
CCAAGAAGGAAGCTGTGCTTACGAGAACCACACCATGATCGCCGTGACAGGCGTTCCTTACGAAGTATATGCCGTTGTCGTAGTTCGGTCAGCGATCATTTTTTGCCCTATGGAACTGGTTGCTTTGGCAATGTGAAGCCCTCGCGACCATAAAAAAAAAAATCCCTTTACTGTCAATCTCCGCATCCTAATTTCCTTCTTGGAGGTGGACAAGTATATCGGGGCGATGAGCCATGATTTCCCGAGAAATACGGCCTTTTCTAACCCGAACGCTACGCGTTCCGAGGATTACATCGAGGTTCGCGCATAGTCTTTTATTTCTATCCGCTTGGTCGCACCTCTTGCACGGCAAGCGCGAAATTTATCAAAACGGCGTGGGCACTCATCTCCGTAGCGGTATACTAAGGTGACGACACAGTCGAGCTCTCGCTATTTGCACAAAGGATCCCTCGCGTCTCGGTGTAGTGATTCTTTTCCTTTCACTCGCCCTCTAACAACGGCTGGAAAGGCCTCATGACGTGTCGCTACGCGTGTGCTTGTACACGCGTCGCCTTTGGGCTCGCTTCCAAAACTGACGACGACCAACGTTGTAAACCGTTCTTCCGCGTCAGCTGGCTTCGCAATGCCTGGGCGATCTTCTCCCGCGCCGCTCCCACGTGTCTGCCGAGGTCCGGCCATTTGCGTGCCGCCGTTTCGCCCGCCGCGCGCGAGTTACGTATGTGCTCTGTCCCCGGGGCAAAACCGTTTCTCTCGGGGCACCAGGGGCATTCCTGCGAGAGGATCCGTTCCGGGGACCGGGGCACACACTTGTTGCAGAGGCAGGCCTGATGAAGAGAGAGGGGCCCCTTTCAAGGGGGTACAGCCGCCACCACCCCCAACGAGGTGGCTTGCATCTTCAAGGATCCGTAATTAAATGGGCGTACTGCCACCGGCGTCATTTGTCCTAGGCTCGTGGTCGTCGCGACCTTGAGACTGACAGTCAGAGCGCGTCCCGCTCGGCGGCTCGTTTAAAAAGCCACCGGCCGGCATGGGTGAGACCACTGCCGTCTCGCACACCGACTCAGTTCGAGTCTCGAGATTCCCTGCAGAGGTGAGTTTGAGCCGACACTTCTCTTCGTATGCCAGCGACGGTGTGTGTGTGTGAACATTTGGAACCGAGCCGCCGGATCGTGGACATTTGTATGTCGCTTTGGACATGGACGCTCGGAATAATATATGCGTCGGCCTTCCGTCATCCATCATATTTCGCGTTCAGTTTCCTTCAGCCTCCGTGCTCAATACAACGAGGGCATCTTGTCTATACTGTCGTTAATTTTAAGCACACAGCCATCGTATATATGAGATGTTAGGCTTTAAGACTTCGGTGATCACTCATCTCTAAGTTCGAGTGCGTAGGAACATTTGTTATTGTCTGAGCTTGAATGGTTCGTTGCCCGACTAATATGATAATTTGAAAGGTAGTTCATATTACGTGACAGAGCGGCCATTTTTTGCAGGGTTCACTTCTGAAAGACGAGCAAAGAAGTATGAAACGCTCATGGGCAGGCTTCGGTAGGATACCTTAGCACATCGTACAGAACGCAACAGCCCTATTAATATTTTGAGTCTTCATATGCCTGTCCCCCCCTGCCCCCACGTATCTTAATAGCTTTATAAATTCGCGTATGCAGCCCCGCCACGGTGGTCTAGTGGTTATGGCGCTCGGCTGCTGACCCGAAGGTCGCGGGATCGAATCCCGGCCGCGGCGGCTGCATTTTCGATGGAGGCGAAAATGTTTGAGGCCCGTGTACTTAGATTTAGGTGCACGTTAAAGAACCCCAGGTGGTCGAAATTTCCGGAGCCCTCCACTACGGCGTCTCTCATAATCATATCATGGTTTTGGGACGTTAAACCCCAGATATTATTAAATTCGCGTATGCAGACGTAGATAGTTATCGCTTTATTATTAATAGAGCTTGTTTAGATGGTACTTTCTTTATGGAGGACTATAGTGGCTGTGGATCCGCTGTAGATTTCTTCCATTATGTTTATATAGGCTTCGTCGATGCCTTGATTCCGCAGTGCCTGCATGACTGCTGATGTCTCCATCAGCACGGAGTAGCATTCACGGAGTAGCACTACATTCAGTGTCATTTTTCTGCATGTAAACGTTCCATGAATTGCTTGCGATATTTCTGTCATTCTCGAAGCGCGATCCACCGATACCGCGAAAAAAATTCGCACGCATTTTGCGGAGTCAACAGGATTCCAGCTAGACCGAGTACTTTGAATTTTGTCTCCAAGTTGACCCCCATAGGCATCTTGTGTCGCAACTCTCGCATACCCAAATGCCTAAGGAGAAATAGGATTTCAAGTTTACTGTGAAAACTGTTTTCCAGAGCCACGCATTAGCAAATTTATGTTTAGCGGGGCAGGAGCGTCCGCCTAGTTAATGCATGCTTTACGATTAGTTGGCGAAAACTGTCAGAATCGCAAGCGTTACCGATTGACGCCGCTATTGCTGCAGCTGTAAAATTGTCGGTGCTCCTATAAAAGCAAGGCGTCCTCTTTTTCACCTGCTTAGTCTATTTTTTCTTTCTAGCCAATATGGGTAGGATCAGAAACCGTCAAAATTCCCTCCATATGCTGTGCGAATTCATTTACAGATAAACCTTTTCATATAAGAGCTTCGAGGTCTGCTCTTAATAAAAAGGTGGGGGGGGGGGGGGAGACTCAGAAACAGTATGGCAAGGAGAGGAAACGCCAACAGGCAAACAGTAATCCACTTTGGTTAAGCTTTACTTAGGAATGAATTAGAAAGATTGAAAGATAACAATGAAAATCTAAAGCTTATTTCTACATTCCTGCTACTAGGCAGGTTTGACGAGGCATCGCGCAATATTGAGTTCGGATTCCTTAAGTGCGGGCTCTTCCGCGCAAATCAAGGTCGACAGGTACTCGTAATATTGCCCATATTGAACATTCGAGATCGCCTTACTCATTGGACCTAGGAAAGTTATTGTGTATGTTGATTACCCTAACTTATCCATGTGACATTCTAGTAGCATATACCGCGTATGCAAGGTATGCTGACTGCACATACGCAAGGAATGGCGACATATGGAATACTCAACACTTGGTGATCTGTTAACTTACTTAGAAGTTTAGGTGTTATGCAGTTTCGCTCATGTATCTACGTAAATGGCTTCATTCTTTCCGGATTCGCAAACGCCATCGAAAAACAAAAAAATCTTTGGCTAAATGTGTGTGACACAATATGTGAGGAATGTATAATATCTTATGCACTGGACTATTCATTGCTGACGCAGGCTATAACACGATGAACAGGCTGGTGGTAGCTCTTTTCGCCGCGGTGGCATTGGTCGTCCTCGACCAGGCCAGCGCGGGCTACCTGCTCGGTGGCACCGGGGGCTACGGAGGCCTCGGCGGATACGGCGGATCTGGCGGCTACCGCGGCTACGGAGGTGGTAGCTACGGAGGAGGTGGCTACGGCGGTGGCTACGGTGGCGGCCTCGGCGGCTACGGCGGTGGCTACAGGGGAGGTTACGGTAGTGGTGGCTACGGTGGCGGTCTCGGAGGCTATGGTGGTGGTCTTGGAGGCTATGGCGGCGGTCTCGGAGGCTATGGCGGTGGTCTTGGAGGCTATGGTAGTGGCGGTTATGGAGGCTATGGCAGGAGCTACGGAAGCAGCTACTCCGGCGGCTATGGAAGCAGTTACGGCAGCAGCTACGGATCTGGCTTCGGGTGAGCGTCAGTAGTCCGCAGCAAAAAGAAGAAAAAAAACGCCGAGCTTTCATGCAACATTTTTAAAGATCATTACTAAAGTTTGGTTAAAAGGTACAAATCTGTACAAATTTAATAACTTATTTAGTAGCTCACTGAGGTCGTACTGACCTAAAATAAACGTCGGGATTTATACAATCACAGTTTTTAACACCAACTAAATTTTAGGTATCTAATTGGCTAGATACGAGGGAGATTGTTACTTATTAAATTGCATTGATATTACAAAAAAATGTTTTGTGAAGAAGTTATCAACTCTCAGGTTGACGGATATCCGGAGATGATTTTATCAAAGTCATTTATAGATTCCTTCAGATTTTTGTCAGGCACGCTCACTTGGAGCCTGTAGTTTAACACAGCAGGTAGTTTTGAGTGTTCAAACATCCACAAAAGAAAATTTGTCAGCGTGCAATCGAAACACAATATATTTCTTCAAAGTTATGCACCGTCGACTAACATTTAAGGGAAATCATACTAGAAAGTCTCATCAAAATTTTATTAGGCAATAATTCATACTTGAATACGTAGTCAACCATATCCAGTTTCAAAAGCTTTATAAAATCGAGACGCTTTTATTTTTTAACTTGTGAAGGAAAAAAACCTCCATCGTCAAGGTTTAGAAGCAACTCGGCCTTCGCGAAATGTTTAAAATGTTTAATAAATAAGAATACAGCTTTCATCAGGCAGATATTTCATGAATGCAAAGTTCCGTTTACCTAAATGTAACACCAACTATGGCAAAATGACGTCCGCCTTCGCGGTCATTAAATTGTGGAATAACCTGCCCTATACACTAAAATCATCATCATATTTTCATGCATTCAAACATGAACTTAAAAACCTCATCTTGCATTACTAGGTTGACAACGATAATTATTTCTTATAGAAAATTGGAAAGTTTTTGCAAATTTAGGTTTTTGTCTTATGGCGTGATTCTGTCTACTTGTATATCTTATTACTGTGTTCTTGTGTCGCATTCAGGATGCTTTTTTTGTTTATTTGTTGTTCTTTTTTTGTAAGTTTACTGATCATTTTCACTTGTGTTGCGTATTTTACATGCTGTTATAATTAATCCTTTTAATGTTATTATTAACCGAGGGTCCCACTGCAGTCGCTTGACTATGGGACCCTCGTCTGCATACTACTATCTATGAATTTTGTATTTTGAATGAATAAACTGAAACTGAAACTGAAGTCCATCCTGGCTAAATAATATGAAGCGTGAGGAATAACGGTGTCGGCCTATATTGCCTTAACATTGTCTCTGTATCTCAGTACGAAACAGCAATTTAAATCTTCAGTATCGTGCTATCAGTAGTGTAAAGTTATTGTATATATTTTTATTTCGATGTATAGATTACACCGGCATGAAGCAAGTTTCTTAATGTCGTCTAGTGCGGGCAGAATCACTCACTTCCTTGATAATTTCGTCTTTGATTTATTTTAGCTACTCCATTTACGCAAAATAAGATTTACGGAATGAATGTCGGTGGAGCGACATTTCTTGTAGATAAGAAAATTGTCTTTTACAAAAAATTCTTTAGCAACATGTGGTATAACGGCTGCCCTTGTCGACCTTTGCAGCCGCGGTGGCTTCGGCGGTGGCAAGTTCGGAGGTGGCAAGTTCGGAGGTGGCAAGTTCGGCGGAGGCGGATGGTGGTGAAGCAAGCACACTGCCTAAGTGAACGTGGAAGAATTGGAAGCTTCAACGGTGTGAACGACATGAGTGAATTGGACTGTGCGAGTGGTTGGGCCAATAAATGTAACTGTTCCTACTACGTACTTTCGCCTACTCCGTCGACCTTTTGTTCTGCAATATGCATAACAGACCACTCTTACGAAGAAAGTGTGAAAGGGGACAATGTGTACATAAGGACAACGAGTCTTTAACTTCTTTGAAAAAAAAAGAGAGGTCTAATCGGAAGCAGCCGCAGGAGTCCCCTACGAAGGGGGTAGACATGGCAGTCTCGAACCGCGGTTCGTGATGGGAGGTGGCCCTGCTAAGCCACACCACCTCCACTATCAACTGTGGGCCGTCCGGCACGCTGAGGCTGCCACCCGTGTCCAAGGACTCGAGGCAGTCACCTAGGCCAGGGTGCTTGTGGCTCCAACCCGCCCAATACCGTGGGGTATCTTCAATAAAGCTTTCACTCACTATAATCGGAAGCATAATGCAGGCAGACATTCATTCATACAAGTATAGACTCCAGGCAATCACGACTAATATATGCTGTAACCAAATCTGCCGAAATAAATGGGCATTTCTTTTAACGGTGTATTGTTCTGTTCACTAAACCAACGCCATCACTTAGTTCAAGTGCGCGATCACCATTCAGCAATAACCGTGGCTATTGCATTTTGTAAAGAAAAAAAAAAACGCGAGATTGGCGCATAATTTATGCAGTTAGAAAGGCACATTACTTTTCTTCATTATTTTGTGCCGCTCAGAAGCGGCGTCCAGTTTCTATAGTTGAAGAAAAAAACCAGTGAACAAAAATGTTACATAAATGAAGGAGACCTTCAGTAGTGTCAAAAACGAAAATTTCATTGTGCTGGTTTTGCTGGGGTTCAGTGATGGTTGCGCTTGAGAGTGGGAGCATGGCGTTTCAGTGCGGCTAAAGCCAGTGCATAATCAAACATGGTACATAATTACACAGCATGTACTTATTCTGTACAGAAACTTGAAGCTGCTTTACGAGTTGCATGCAACAAAAGTACGTGTTCACCCGCAGATAAAATAACGTAGGAGGCTATTCGAAGCGGAGCATTAGTGAAGCGCCTGCTAAATTCAGCTAAATGCCAAGAAAGGTCTGTTTAACATCGACTGATGCAATGAATGAGTTTCATCGAGGGAAGAATGCTGACATAAGTTGTACGCACATAGAAGTGCCGCCTGTGCGAAGTCACTACGTTTAAGCATTATGTCCTCTTCGGGCCAATGCATCACAAATTCATTATGGAGCAATGCCCATGAATTTTTTACAGTGAGTTGCGCACACCAAATTATCCAAGGTTACAAGGTCAATTCGTATCGCCACTAAACTTGACCTAACCACGGTCGAGCACAAAATTGTGAGCGACATCAACAAGGTACACTATCATTAAACAACAATTTTTAAATAAGCAACCTCACGGCCTTTTTTTTACTGAAGCAGAAGAGAGAGATACGAAGAGGAAAGGCAGGGAGGTTAACCAAGCTTTGGCTCGGTTGGCTACCCTACACTTGTGGTGAGGGAAGGGGAAGTAATAGCAGAAGCTTTCCTGGTTAGTTTAGGGCCATAATATCAGAGAGGAAGACTTGGCAGGTGCAAGTAGGCAATTTCCTCCAGCGACATTTACGCCAGCTCCCCCTAGATGATCCAATCCTTGTGCGGAGCTCCGCTGAAGCTGTGCAGACTTTACAGGAAGGGACTTGGAGGGGTGTGTATGCCTTTTCTCTGGATGTGGAGGACTTGTGCTATTCGATACCCCATGAAGGTCTGATCAGTGTTATTAAGGATAATATTGAAGACCTTGGTGAGGTAATGTTCACCTGTGCCACTGGAGGGAATTGTGATAAGTTCTTAGAATTGTTAAATTTTTATCTTCAGTACTATGTGATCAGTTTTGAAGGTCAGCATTATGTACAGCGCAAAGGTTTTCGCTCGCTCCAGTTCTGTCGGATTTGTATCTGAGTATCTTTGATAAACGTGTAAACAGCGTTCTTATCCACGCACCCCGTTACGGTTCTCGGGTATGTGGATGATTACCTGCTGGTTGTTAATGAAGCTGCAGGTTCAGTGCTAGAACACACAGTAGAAGCAGTAATAACACCTTTAGAAGCATTTCGGGAGGCTCTAAATTTCACGTGCAAGCGGCCTGGTGATGATTACATTCGTTACCTAGATTTCAAGCTCACTTTGATGAACACGCATGTGTGCTGGGAATACAGGCCGCGGGTGACGAAGCGGCTGATTTTGTACGACAGTGCCAATTCTAAGTTAGTCAAGAGGAGAGTCGCTATGACGTGCTTACAGGAAGCACTAAGTAAGTCGTGCGCACACAAAGTAGAAAGTAGCTTTCAAAATCAGGTAACCAGGCTGACCCAAGCGCGCTTTCCATCGTGTTTAGTTTCCAGCGTTTGGGATAAGCTGCTTCAAAAGCTCAAACAGGAAAGGCAGGCGGGTAGTAAAGAAAAAAATAGCCAAAAGAAAAGGGTGCATGTTATACCCTATTCACGGGATAGGGGATAACAGGCTAGGGGTTCACACAATCTTAAGAAAGTTGAGCAAAGACATAACGTGAATCTTGTTTTCAGTGCCCCCAGTAAGTTATGCAAGATATGCCTGATGTTAAACAAAGTGAAACCGGATCCCTGAACCAAGAAGCACGCGGTACGGTACACTCAATGCAAAAGAGATGTCGACTATGAAGTGCTCCTAAGTTGCAACAAGGTGTATATAGTACAAACGGGGCGCTGCTATAATGACAGGGAGCGAGAGCACAACTGGACAATAAACAACGAGGGCGGGCATATGACAGAGCACTGTAAGCGTTGCAACTGCCATCCGATTTTTAATCAGACCAAATTTTTTGCACAATCCGGGGATAGATTAGAGAGGGAGATCCTCGAAGCCTTTTAACACTGCGCGCGCAGGAGGCACGTGCATTAGCTGCGCGTCAGCGGCGCTTAAAGAAAAAGGGATTGCTTTCTTGACGCGATAGAGCCTTAGCACGTCATGATGGTGGTATTTGTCTTTTTTATGCATAAGTATTCGTGTTTCTTCAAATAAACTCAGTTTATAGTTTGCGCTCGTCTGTTATTAGTGTTACCTTCAAGTCCTCGTGTTTATTGCGCGGCGTTCTTTCATTCAATAAAAGCACATCGACGTTCCTTTAACGACGCTAACACTTGCGATCCACCCTGGCTAAATTGTATACGTCGTGTGCATCTCGCAAGTGTGTGCCCCAGGCATTCGCCAACTACCACACGATGAACTTTGGATAACGACGTTATTATTATTATTATTATTATTATTATTATTATTATTATTATTATTATTATTATTATTATTATTATTATTATTATTATTATTATTATTATTATATCAACGCTTCACGAAAAGGCGTCAAAAGCAAGGTATAGGCGTAGACAAAGGGTGGATTGGGGGGCTTTCGGGAAATGGTGTGGCAAAGAGTTCGAACCTCCCCGCGCAATATTTTTCAGTTTCCATGTATGTATGTATATACACGCAGAAACATTCACATCTAACACACACACACACACACACACACACACACACACACACACACACACACACACACACACACACACACACACACACACACACACACACACACACACACACACACACACACACACACACACTTCTGCTGTGAAAATTGTCCTCCATGCCTGCACTGTAGGCTCTCACGGTGCAGGGCGCCACTTCGACGCTTTGGCGCCTTGCGCTCCAGCATTGCACAGGAGGCTACCGCTGACCAGGGGCTCTATAACGTTAGAGCACCCTGTCATGCTCTTATTCTGCTCTGGCTGTACTGAAATTTACATCGTCGACGACGCAAATACGGGAGGCAACTAGTAAACATTTTAAGGTCCGATCAAATATTCTTCCTGTTTCAGGGAATTCATTTTCTTTATTCGAAAAGGAATATATCTTTGAGCTGCTTTGAGTCAATGAATGTGCAGAAGCTTTGAGTGTTTCAGTTGGGCCGAACTGAGAGAGCTGCCCCCCCCCCCCTAGTCACATAAGAAGGTGGGGGGGGGGGAGGGCGCAAAGCCTGCGCCTTACATTGACTTAGTAGGGAGGGGGGTGCTGCGATGAACTTTCGCCTCCCTCCCCTGAAAGGGAACCCTGCGCACGTCTATGGTTGCAAATACAAATACTACAAATAAAACAAGTATGAAGCATGTACTACGCCTCTAATACCACAAGTTCTTACTTTTTAAAAGTGAATTTGTGGTTGAGAAGGGAACAATAATAGTAATATAATAGCAGTCGTAATAATAACAACGCGTTAGAAACGCTATTCCGATAGGAGCAAACAAGGCAAAATATATTATACGCAAACCTGAATATCTGCAGTAAAGTGAAGCACTAATTACGGAAAAGAAAAATTGCAGTCATTCCTACCCACATTAAAAACACAATTATTAGTTGCAGCTTTCGGACATTAACGTAACTCCATTGAATGATAGAAAGTGATACTATTGGAAAGGCCGCCATCGCGATAATTGCGTTCATGCATAAAGTTGCGTGGTTAAAGGGGTACTGACAAAATATTTCGCGGCCGAGATAGCCTGCGGCATCGATTCCGGTGAACATGCGTATATCATCTGCAAAATACCAACAGTGAATATAGCTTTCAAGTTATTTTAAATGAATTTTGAAGTTTGCGTGAGCGGTCGACAACGTCGCGCTGCTGACGCCCTCAAAGGGGACCCTTGGGGACCCCCGACTTCCCTCACGTGACCACGCTGCAACACGTTATAATGACGTCATAGCCACCGTGTTTTCTTGCCGCGTTCACTCCAGCAGCCTACTTCGCGGCAGCTGCTCGCGAACCGCGCGGAAGTGCGTCACAGTTCTGTGTGCTGACATGATCGAGCGCTGCATCCCCTGGGTGGTGATAGTTGCACCCTCAGGCTTGTCGTTTTTGAAGCCGAAACTGACACTGGTCGGTAATGAGGAGCCTGTAATTAATTATCTATCGCGCGCTGCAGCAAACAATGTGCCGTGTTATGACTAACAGGCCCCCAGCAACACACTGCAGCAAAAAAAACGCGAGGCCAAAATTTTTGTGTCAGTACCCCTTTAATGTGTAAAAAGTGTTGCCTGTAACACTAGGACATGCATAACACGCGTATGTACGGTTGGCCTAGTGTATGGTACGTAAAACTAACTGTACTTCTAGGATGTTATGAAACACTGCTAAGCAAATTCTCTGTCTATGCAAAATCACATGGATGCGACTCTCGATATATATACGCGTACACACACACACACACACACACACACACACCACACACACACACACACACACACACACACACACACACACACACACACACACACACACACACACACACACACATATATATATATATATATATATATATATATATATATATATATATATATAATATATATATATATATATATATATATATATATAATATATATATATATATATATATATATATATAGAAGAATATCACCTTCTTAAGGGCTCGTTTTTCTTTGTTAGACACAATATTAATGAGAACTAACAGACAATAGTCCTAAGGAAACTATAGGGGATGTTATTTGTACTAATTAGGATATAAATGTGAAGAAAGTAAAGTGGACGAAAAGATAACTTGCCGCCGGCAGGGACCAAACGTGCGACCTTCGATTAACGCGTCCGATGCTCTACCACTGAGCTACTGCGGCGGTCATCCTGCCGTCCACTTTATGAGGTATATATGTGCATTTAAACCTGGGAGTGTTAGCGTCGATCGCAGCCATGGCGGCGAGTGTGGAACACTCTTTTATTGCGATAGCAATTATATGGAGAGTCTCGACGGATTTTTGCCGTCGCTGTTGCCGTCGCCGTCATGTCCCTTCCGTATGAAGTCCAAATTGATAACATCCCCCCGCGCATCGTATGTTCTACCGCGGGTAAAAGCGTGCGAGCAAGGGTCGACGAACGCGGCAGAAGCAGAATTCAAACAAGCCGGCACATTTCCGTCGCTCGGAGGGTGCATGCGATATTATCACCCCGCTCGGGAGGCGTGCCGTCGAAACAGACAGGAAACGCGATGCCCTTCTTTAACGAGCATGAAAAAACGCATGCACCCTCCGTCGCTCGGAGGGTGCATTCGCTCGGAGAGGGGGAGGGGGGTAAGGTTGTCGCTTGGGCATCAACTTTGAACTTTGAATCTAAAGGCGCGCTCGCGATCTCTGGCGCGCGCGTTATCTCGCAAGCCGTCACAGCGGGTCGCTCGTACACCCTCTACATGCTGCAGAGAGGGTGTACATCTCTCCCTAGAGCGGCCGTATTCTCTTACACGAGCGTTTTGTAGTTACGCGAGATCGGATAAAAAACAGTTAGCTGCCATCCTCACTTAGTATAACACTACAATTTGTTGCTATCGCACTCACTGCTTCGCCCTTGCGGTGAAACTGTGACTTTTTCTGCCTGTTGGCGTCACGTAGCACGTAGCACTTTCTTCGCATTTATATCCTAATTAGTACATATAGCATCCCCTATACTTACCTTGGCGTTATTGTCTAGTAGTTCTCATTAATATTGTGTCTAACAAAGAAAAACGATCCCTTAAAAAGTCATTTTCTTTCCTTCATTCATAGTGAGGGTCTCGTTCTGGCAGACTTGATGCCTTCAGGTAGTATGCGAGGGATTATTGGTCAGCTGCCAGCTCGTAAAAAGATCACATGCTACGTGACGCTAAATGCAGAAAAAGAGTGTTAGACATTCGCCGCCATGGCTGCGATCGGCGCTGACTAACACTCCCAGGTTTAAATGCACATATATACCCCATAAATTGGACGGGAGGATGACCGCCGCCGTAGCTAAGTGGTAGAGCATCGGACGCGTTATTCGAAGGTCTCAGGTTTGGTCCCTGCCGGCAGCAAGTTATCTTTTCCTCCACTTTACTTTCTTTACTTTCTATTACTACATATAAATCCCCTATACTTATATTTAATTGAGGGAGGCTTGCCCCCCCCCCCCCCCCCCACTCGTGAACTCGTTGGTACGTCACCGGAAGTTTCGACCATATGGTGTTCTCTAACGTGCACCGACATCGCACAGTATACGGGCCTTCAGCATTTCACCCCTATCATCGATATGCGACCCCGTTGCGATCGCGAAGAGCACCAAGTTGCATGTCATCTTACGACCTGTCAAGGCTGTCATTTATGTTTGCCATGCGCTCGTATCATGCCATTCATATTTTGATAGATATCAAGTTAACGAAACAGCCACGAGAGCACAATGTTCTAGGTGCATATATAGATGGATAGATAGATAATTACACTCAAACTGCTTCTGGTTTCTGGTTCGCCAAGAAATGCTTTGCATTTAAAAAAGTGGACTAAGGAGGAAATTTACGTTGCCTAAGCTTCAAGGTGCAAGACGTGCACAAAGTCGTTTTCTGGGTTTGTAGCTGGCAAGTAGAGGTATCGCTCTAAAGTATGTCAATTTAAACCTTCTCGTCTTCCCTCCACGCACGAGGCGTCGCTCAGTGCTGCCATCACGTGAGCTGGCCTCGATCTCGAGGCGTCTGCGGTGGCATTTTTGTCCAGAGGTAGCGCTGGCTGTCTGTTTTCATTCCGAGTTTGAGACTCCTCGAAAAACTTGGCAGCGGCGGGCCTTTGCGAAAGCATTATCACCTTGATGGAAGCTTACTTTGTTATAGGCTCTCACTGGGAAGCATTCTTTAAAGGGGTCATGAACCACTTTTCCAAGTAATGATCTAATGGCCTCAGTATCGGAGTGTACTGCCTCGATTCCGAATCGATTGCCGCAAAAATTTCTCGAATCCGTCAAGAATCAGCGGAGTTACGGGGGTTTGGCGCACGCTCCCAGCGCTTTCTCTCTTTTCTCGTGCCGGCGAGCGCACTGGAAGCTAGACAGGGAGGATGGCATGGGGGAAAGAAGTTACGCCAGCGCGCGTCATGAAACGCGATCGCTCTCCCGCTGTGATTCGCTTGCGCGAGTGCGGCTACCGTGTACTGAGGAGTGCGGCGCCGGCAAGTGGCGGCACCCCGCGGCAAGAAGCGCATCTGATCCGAACGCCGCTCTCGATTTACATCGGCTATCGGCCAATAAGCATGCTATGTCTCTTGCGACGTACAGCGGACAGACGCCCCGCCCACCGACGAGAGTGAGAACCGGCCTCTGTTTGAAAGAGGGTGCCTGGGGAAACGGCAACTTCGCGCTCCGCTTGTGGCCATTACGCGGCGCGCACGACTGTAATATTTGGCAGAGCAATTCATAGCCGTGTCAGCTTTCCGCAGGATGTGTTTTTTCAATCAGCCCAAGGGGTGCTTCATGACCCCTTTAAGGGAAAGCATTTCTCAGAAAACCAAAGGCACGTTGAGAGCATCCATCATCTGGCCGCCTACGACTTTGTACTTTCGTGGCCGTTTCGTTAACTTCAAAAAACCAAAGTTATGGCATGGCATGAGCGTATGCCGAACATTTGTCACAGGTCGACATGAAAATCTTAACATGCATGTAATGTGCGTCATAACTCACGTGATGCGGTTTTCGTGTCCTCGCAGCCGTTTCATTAGCTTATATACCGAAATTGGCATGGAGTGATATGAGTGTATGACGAAAAAAAAAATAACTTACAGGTCATAAAATGAAAATCATGACAAGCAAATCATGTACGTCATGATTTACTTGGCAAGGTCCTGGGGCTCTTGCGCCCGTTTCGTTAACTTGATGAGCACCAATATTGGCATGTCATGATACACAACATTAACTGGAATCACCGACAGTGCGGCATGCGAGGTCTGCAGTACTGAGGAAGACATCGACCATCTGCTATGCCGCTGCCCTCAATTTGCCTCTGAAAGACGAACTCTTTCTGATGCGATGCGACGATTGGACGATCAGCCGCTCTCTGTGTAGATGCTTCTGGAGCACCGTCCCCATTGCTCGTCGGCCCACAAGGCAGTTAAAGCACTTTTGTGCTTTTTAAGGACTACGGGCCTGTGTGAACGCTTGTGAGCGCTTGTGATTATTTTTACAGTGCCACCGCCACATACGTGTCAGTGCATTTATTGATCATTTCCTTTTTTTTTCGCTCTCCCCTCTCTCTCTGTCTCTCCCATCTTTCCACTCCCCTTCCCTTTCCCCCGGCGTAGGGTAGCCAACCGGACTGCTGTCTGATTAACCTGCCTGCCTTCTCCCTTTCGTATTCCCTTCCTTCCTTCCTTATTTAAGGAACATAATGAAAAGATCATAACTAGAAACTTATGTCATGCGCCTCATATGCGTCATGATTGCCATGGCAAGATCTTAGTGCGCTGGCGACCATTTCATTAACTTGTTATTTACATTTTTATGTACATCATGACTTACATGACGTGCATGATGGAAAGAAGGTTACTTTTAAGGGCTCGTTTTTCTTTGTTAAACACAATATTAATGAGAACTAACAGACAATAATGCCATGGAAAGTATAGGGGATGTTATGTGTAGTAATTAGGATATGAATGTGAATAAAGTAAAGTGGAGGAAAAGATAACTTGCCGCCGGCAGGGACCGAACCTGCGACCTTCGAATAACGCGTCCGATGCTCTACCACTGAGCTACGGCGGTGGTCATTCTCCCGTCCACTTTAAGGGGTATATATGTGCATTTTAAACCTGGGAGTGTTAGTCAGCTCAGATCGCAGCCATGGCGGCGAGTGTGGAACACTCTTTTTCTAGGCGTTACGTAGCACGTGATCTTTTTTTACGAGCTGGCAGCTGACCAGTAATCCCTCGCATACTACCTGAAGGCTTTAATTCTGCCAGAACGAGACCCTCGCCATGAATGAAGGAAAAATTTTTTAAGGGCTCGTTTTGCTGGTTCGTTTTGCCATGCCTATTAAGGCGTACCTGACATACATGACATGACTTTCATGGAACGACCTGTCATTTATGTTCGTCATCCACCCGTATCACGCCATACGTATTTTGGAATATATATATCAAGTTAACGAAATGGCCACGAGAGCACAATGTCGTAGGCAGATAGATAGATAGATAGATAGATAGATAGATAGATAGATAGATAGATAGATAGATAGATAGATAGATAGATAGATAGATAGATAGATAGATAGATAGATAGATAGATAGATAGATAGATAGATAGATAGATAGATAGATAGATAGATGCGCGCCAAGTGCATTTCGTTCTCCAAGAAATGATTCGCATATAAAATATATGTCAGTTTAAACTTTCTCGTCTTCCCTCCACACAACGCTTCGGTCAGTGCTGCCATCGCGTGAACTGGCCTCGTTCTTGAGGCGTCTGAGGTGGCAGTCTTGTCAAGAGGGGGCGCTGTCTGTCTGTTTCCATTCAGCGCTTGACACTCTTCGAAGAACACTCCGGTGGCGGGTTGTTTTGAAGATGTTACCACCTTGATGTAAGCTCACTTTGAAGCGTCACTTCTTGCGTGAGGAGATTGTACAGCTTCATGGGCCCGCCTTGCGACCGGTTGATAATGCCATTTAAGGTATTGTGAGGATATTGTGCAGACGTCATCAGGAATGATCACCTATGCAATATAATGAACGAATACTTCTTGTTAGTGAATTTACTAGGGCCAGTTATTGATCCATTATCGATAAGTTCTTGAAAGTTGTTTACGGGAAATGAAGGATGCGCTTGACGCGCATTTTTGTTAGAAGGTGCAAATTTGTATGTGGTTATGGACGCGATGGATTACTCTCAGTGTTAGCATCTAATCTGCAAGCGAGTGCGCGGCTCCTAATCATCGAAGGGGACGCCATGTTAACCCTACACCTTTACACTGTCGGACCTGTCCCGTCACTGTTTAAAAAGTGGGGTCATGGCCATGCAGACTTTTTTTATGATAATGGTGGCCCAATACACCTGATGCATTTTAGTAATGGTTTATACTTCCCACATTTACACCCGGAAAGCGACTGAAGGCAGGTCATTGTGAGGAGCACGTCACAGCTTCATTTTCATTTTGGCATCCATATAGTGAAGCATGTTTTCTTTCCGACTCGACCAACATTGTGTGTGTGTGCGTTAGGGGGGGGGGCGCGCTGCGATGAACATTGGTAACCCCTAATGAAGAACTCTGAGCACGCCTATACAGCTTTCAGATGCCTTCTATGAATATTTTTCTTCCTACTTTTCCTTCCATCAAGCACATCTGGCGTTGGTTCTCGTTCACTGCGGAGCGGAAAGTAATAAAGAGGGATCCTCATTTCGCTTTATATGGACGATCTCATAAAGGTTTCTTTTGAAAATGCGTGCCTATATCAAAGACGCACACGCAGTGCTCTCTTACTTCAAAGCTCTAAGCAAGCAGAATTGCATAACTTTCTGGGAGAATGCTCGGCTGGCTTTTATTTTAACTGGCCAATTGTTTTTTATTCGTTAAACTGTTAGCAGCATGCACGCTGCAGACAAGCTTCAAGACCTTGACACGTGCTCAATGATCTAACGCAACAAAAGTGCATCAGCAAAGGGCGTTTGTGCTATTACCATTAAACTCTACGTCGTTGATGTGCCCGACTGCTTCGTGGAGCCCCGGTATTCAGGTAATATATTTCAACTACGTTGAATTTCCGCGCAGACATCCCAAAGAGACATTGTCAAACAACACATCTGTAGCCCTACACACTCCTTAAATCCTGCATGTTCATTGCACGAAATTTATTGCTTCGTCGTGCACTTGACGTCATGATCGTTTTGACTTGTTGACTATGTGTATCGATACATTTATGTACTATACAAGCTTAAAGATGCCGGTGCCACCTCTGCTACTGCCATTAACCGTCCCAATAACCCTGTATCCGCAAGCGTTCAAAATTTTGCAGTCAAGCTGATGATACATATTATTGCGGTCTTTTTTTTTTCTTTGTATCGTCTGCTGATGTACATCATTTCTGAAAGTTCCTTTCTCACTACACTCTCATATAACTTCATGACGTCATTCCTCAATGATTTAACAACTTATTGGTTGTAGAGAAACCGGAGGCACTAAAGTCCAAATATTTACTTTTATCATCACAATTTAACAAATCAAGAACTCTACAGACCCGGCTAATCTAACTACCTTTATTAGTTTACGCTACTAACAAGGGCTTATTACGCAAAATACAAGCACTTAATAAAGCAAATTACTCGTCGCAGTTGACCTTAAGCGCTATCGTTGAGGTTAATTAGGAAATTTGGGATACTAATCGTTGTCTAAAGTTATCAACTTCAGATTTCTAGTTTAATTTCTTAAAATTTTTGTTCATTTCAAATAGCCTCTACTTGAAGCGGAGAGCCGTGTATATCTAGCGTGCCTTTAAACTCAACTGTTATCATTTTATGGACAAGCTGTCTGCACTTGACGTACCTTTGGTCAGATCTTTGAGAGACGCCGACCAAGGCGACAATATGGTTACTTTTTTGCATGCATTTCCGTTGATTTTATTTCGACTTTGTAAACGCTTTACTTGTTGAGCATGAACTGACTAGACTGCGACAGAGAATATGAATACAGAATGAGTAAGCCCGCTTTGACTTTGGCCGATGAAAAGAGAGACGCTGTCTGGGCGTCCCGTTAAACTGTCTTCGCTGTTATAACCGCCGGCAGCTTTCTTTGCGCAATTAGACTGCCTTCGCACAGCTAAGAGAAGATGTATTCCTGACACCAAATCACTTCAACCTAGTTGGACAGAATAATCGCTACGCTTCCTCCGGAAGATATCCACAACAAAACTGCCGGCACAAATGCTGCATGTTGTTGGCGGCTCTCAACTTCAAGGGATTTCATACCACCACTGAGGGATGCACGCCTTGTGCATCCCTGAATATTGGCCAGCAATCCTCGTTGGAACTAGAGCTACAGTTTTGAAGCTGTCACGTCAATCTCTTTGCGATTTCGCGGAATGTGGGAAATTAAACTAATGTCCTTCTTTTACCAGGAGGAAACATATTGATGAAGAATGAATATCGCGCACCTTTTCATTATCGCAGCCGCATTGTGTGTCCTCTGTCCTGGCGTTAAAGGTTAGTATAATTTTTTTCCTTTTAGCTTTCTGTTAACCCTATTGTTCGTTTTGGAATGTTATGGTAAACAATAGTTTGAACACAAAATAGATATTATACATATATGCGAAATACAACATTTCTTTGTGATTATTGAAAAGAGAATAAGTAGTCTCTGCAGAAGTGCACCAGCATGAAAGGACACAAAACGGAAAGTGTTCCCACAGTTGCACTGCCGATAGAAACACTACCTTTCTTCTCCCGCAGCAGTGAATTAGTCATGTGAAAAAAACGAGATTTAACAAAGATGCAGAGGTCACGAGAGCAATAATGTCACTGGCGACCCAGTCTTTGTTTTTTTTTTTCGTTTAAAGAATTAATGGCCCATTATCTGATCATAGCCGTCATTATAGCCGTGTCATTCCGTAAAATATTCTGGATCGTTACCCATCATGTTACCCGTCACGTTAGACTATTGTCAGCTGGCGTGGGTATACGCGCATGTATATTTTCTTACTTCCTCTATGGCTTTCTCTTATGGTGGGTATGATTCCTTTATCAGTTAAGGGTGACGATGCGGGCTGATTAGCGGTCGTACAAAACAGAAATAAAGTGTAGCACGTGGGGTCTCTCACGCTTATGGAACAAACGGACGCAGTATGCACACCGTAGTACAGTGAACACATGGGCATTTATGAGCACGTCTTACACGGCAGCGAGCCCGCCAACAGAATTATGCAAATAACTACAGGAACATGACAAATAACGCACTAGGATGCCAATATAACACACACAAGGTAACAGGAATGCGGCGTCGCCGACGTCGGACTCTCACCGCGGGAACACAGCGCCATTTCCCACGCGGCGGCTACTACGCTAACTACACCACAATTAGTGCCTCGCGGTGAAGCCGGCCAGCAGGATGCGTGGGTGCCATGGGGCTACAACCTTATAGGGGATGCGAACACTGCCTCAAGCACAACTTCACGACATTGGCACGAGAAAGAATCTAAAACGTTCAACGTGTCTGCTGTACTTAATTTCGTCCACGTGTCCATCTGTTTCCCAGCACATCATAACTAAACAATATTGCTTTCACGCTGCTTCTTAAACGCGAAGCATTTCTTAGCGTACCAAACGCACTTTGACCATTTCTATCTGTATATTTATAGCATCCTACGACTGGGCGCTCTCGTGGTCGTCTCCTTAACTACGTATATAAAATTGGCTCAGAAGGGCATGAGTGCATGACGAACGCGACACATAGGTCATGACATGTATAACGCGAATTGCTTGTCGCGTATGTCACGAAACCCTTTCCACCAGAAGCGTATGGCACATACCCGCTTTCCACGGCCCGTAGTATTAGGGTATGAGCTACAGCTGATTCACAGTCTTTGTCAAGCGAGGGTCAGCGAGTATACACGTTGGTAATAGACCATTTTAGTTTGACGTTCTTACGCTCCGCTCAGCAGCTAAGCGGAGCGAAAGCGCGAGTGCGCATGCGTCCTCCGCTTGGCCGTAAGCGGGCTAGCGGAGCGAGGCCCACGCTCCACTTATGGGGAGCCTAAGCGGAGCGCGGACCGTCGCTGCCGTTCCCGCTAGCGAGGGGCGTCGATGTGCGCGCCCTCCCTGACGCGTGCGTCGACTTCCCGCATATTCTAAGATGGCCGCCTCCAGTGCTCAACGTGCTTCACGCTCGTCTGCGCAGCGGAAGCCGCGAAAGCGCTTGGGATTAGACGAACATTTGTGCTCACTTCGAGTCGCCGAATTAAGGAAAGTGACGCGAACTAGACAAGACGACACAGGTGACGAAAACATCGCTGCCGTGTTGGCGTACAAACGGATTACAGTGGATCTGGAATGCTACAGCGCTGACTTTACGTGACTATCTTGAAGTCGACGCTTTATTTTTTTCCCTGAAATGGGCTGGTAACGCACGCGCACGTGTGAATACTGCGTGAACGAGTGAGTAATACATATTTCTGTTATGTACTTTGTAAATGTGACAAAACTGTTTTTCATTTTTAACAAGGGTGAATTTGGCCAGAGGGCGTTGCAACTGCGAAAGATCCGCTCGGCAGCGGAGAACGGATAACTAAAACCAAAATGTCGACCGCCGCTCCGCTACAGCTAAGCGGGCCAACTCGGAGCGGAGCGGACCGTAAAAACGTCAACTAAAATGCTCTAATCTTAAGGCGATATCGCTAAGGAGCCCGTGCCGCAGAAACTTGGGTGCCGGCGTCGACTGGCATTACCGACGAACGAAAAGTTCCGCGAATAATAAAATATTAACCAAGAATAAAAATCATGGCTCTAGCCAGAATCGAACCCAGGCTTTCTGCATGGCAGTCAAGTACTCCACCACGGAGCCACGTCATTGCTTCATACTGCTTGGAAAAAAGTCCCTATACAAGCGTCACGTCGGGACAACGCCAATAGTGGTTGCAGCGTTGGCTATCGATCGGCTTTCAGAACCAATATTTAGACTACGCAAGGAACAGTCAAGCGCTCCTCGTATACGCCTACGACCACTACTTATGATACTGTAACGTGGCCATGACGTTGACCAAGGCAGCAGTCGGCGAGTTCAAGACTAAACTTTTTATTTAGGCGAACTTGAGCCCGGGAAATGAAAATACAACGTGCAAGAAATTCACGCTATAAACTCACAGCGGCGTGAACAGTCGTCGGCCGTCGAGTAATCTGATCATCGACGGTGCGCGTCGTCTTTGATAAGGAAGTCATAGAACCTTCCAGCGTGATCGCTGGTGCTCGCGTAAGCTCTAGAATAAACTTGACTATTCGCGTCCTGCGCGTAATCTTAACAGAATGATCTCAAGTAATCGCGAAGCATCTTAAGTACTGCGGCGCGGTCGGCGCCTAGCGTTGCCAACAGTGTCTGCGGCCGAAACCCGAATGCACCAAAATCAAGGTTATAAACACGCGTGGAAATATGCACATTATCGCACCGTATCGTGCACTTCGTTTTGACAAAACTGTCGTCTGTGCTCTAACGTAAAAGCCAACATTACGTCAGGCCATGAACAAGCCTTTACACGCCAGAGTAGTCGGCGTGCCAGCAAGCTCACGACATGGGTAGTACAACTACTTAATTTACACAAAGCCTTCAATCTACCTCGTAACGCTTGGCTGGAAGCAAAAAATCCCGCATAGGCTGCTACTCGCTGACTGCTTTGCTTGAGATCCATTCCCGCAATGCATATGATCTGCGGAATTTTTTTTCAGCCCATATTTTTGTTTTAAATCCGAAACATTTCTTAGGGAACCTCAGGCGCTTACAGCCGTTTCTATCTATCTATCTATCTATCTATCTATCTATCTATCTATCTATCTATCTATCTATCTATCTATCTATCTATCTATCTATCTATCTATCTATCTATCTATCTATCTATCTATCTATCTATCTATCTATCTGTCTGTCTGTCTGTCTGTCTGTCTGTCTGTCTGTCTGTCTGTCTATCTATCTATCTATCTATCTATCTATCTATCTATCTATCTATCTATCTATCTATCTATCTATCTATCTATCTATCTATCTATATCTAGCCGCCTACGTCTGGACGTTCTCCTGGTCGTCTCCATAACTTGTAATACACCAAAATTGGCATAGCAGGGGATCAGTGTACGACGAACACGATTCACTGGTCATGACATGAATAACGCAAAACGCCTGTCACGTACATAATGAAACCCTTTCCATCAGTCACGTGTTGCACATACCCGCACAGCAAAAGTCATGTTATGCGGGTATGGGCCAGAGGCGATTCACAGTCTCAATCAGCACAGTAACCGCGAACATACACATTGAGACAGAGAGAGAGAAAGGATAAAATAAAAGAAAGGCAGGTAGGTTAACCAGGGCTGAACCCGGTAGCTGAGCCCCCTTTCTCCCTTTCCTCCACTGGGGAAGGGGGAAATGGGAAGGAAAGTTAGAGAGGAGGAGAGAATAGTCGCTGTTTCAGCCGGCGTAACAGTTCCGCGTTTGACATCACAAACGGCAAATCAGTCCGGTACCCTTGATAAAACGCAACAGCGCTTTCACTGCCTTTCGGAACTGGGATGGGAAGCCCCATGGTCCCAATATCTTCTTGACAGTGAAAGCGCTTCCGTCCAGTTGATTTAGAGCAGTGCGGAGGTCAAGCCTCTCGTTTGCGCATTTCGGGCAGTAACACAAAAGGTGCTCAATACACTGGTTTATTGAAACATACACCACCCTTATGAAACAAACTAAACGCGTGCGCAATGACAGTCATGGCCACGTGACAGGTTTCACCAACCCCAAGACTACTACACACCTAAGACTACCACCCCCAAGACTATCTACTACAAAGGAAATCATGCTCTTTCTGGAAAGATACACGGACGTGTCGCTGACGCACTTATCAGGCCCGTGTCTAGCTATCCAAGATGCCTCCAAGATTTATCTTGCTCTTTGGCTTCTGGCTCGCCCTATCACCTTGGTGCTACTGAAGATGGGCTTGCATCCCTGCGCGCATGCGCCATAATGAACTGGTACGTGCTTCCCACTCCCATCTCCTAATGAATTAGCATGCTCCATCATCTTGGCATCTTGGATACACTGAAAGAAATTTCCTTAGAATTTACGAACAAAATATTCGTAAAATTTAAGGATGCCTGCCCTTTTATTCAAACACGGCAATAACTTACCTAAATGCCAACAGACATGTGTCAGTTTTTTCAAATACGGAAAGCGTCTCCTTGTATAATGTGCCACTTAAAAGTCGTAAAAGTTGGCTTCCATTTCTAATTAATGTTCTAATTAAGTTCTAATTAATGTTGTGGCTTCCTTTCGAGTTATTTTCCAACCAAAGAACCCTCGTCGTTACCAGGCTACTTTTTTAGGCAAGGTGCTTTGGCGGAAAGCACGGGGAACGTGTTATAAGTATATATATGTATATATATATTAGGGGTATGCGAATATTCGAAATTTCGAATATTTTTCTAATAGTGTTTGCTATTCGATTCGATTCGCACTGGAATTTTACTATTCGAACTATTCGAACTTCCCAAAAACAAATACAGTCAACACCCGATTGAAAGTGACCCCTTCAAACTTTTAATATGCTTCACCACATTACACCCTCGTATTGTGGCAAAGCTGCCTTTCAAGCTTCGTTACGGTCGAACTTTGCCAAAAGGCAACGTCCGATTGAAAGTGGTCCCTAGATTTTTAGTATGCTTCACCTCATTACACCCCAGTATTGCGGCAAAGCTGTTTTTCAAGCTCCGTTACGGTCGAACTTTGCCAAGAAGCAGTCAACGTCCGATTGGAAGTGGTCCCTAGATTTTCAATATGCTTCACCTCATTACAATTCGGTATTGCGGCAAAGCTGCCAATCAAGCTCCGTTACGGTCGCAAATGCATTAACTCAAGAAAACGCTGGTTCCAACATGGAGAAGAAAAATGTGGCAGAGGTGGGGGCTCAATTAATGCTGTTTTGGACCTGAAATTTGGGCAGGAAATGTGAAAAATCGGAAGCCGAAGCTTTTTAGCATCCAAAATTTCAAATGTTCTTATAATATAGACGTCTAGGAGGCAGATTTGGAACTTGTCCGCCTCATCAGTTGGGCTTCCACAGAAGTTCCACAGAAAAAGGAGGAGAGGCTGAGGAAACGGCATCTTCGCCTATCACGTGTAAAGTGTTATCGGCAACACTTTGGTTGCACCAAACCATGTACATAAATACAACTCGGCCTCTACATTGCCTCATTCTTGATAAGACAACTATGAAACACCACCCCGCCAGTGCTTCATCAACCTAGTGAAAAGAAACACTTTCATGTTGCTATCTCATAAGAATATGCTTAGGAATCCTCTCTTAACTTTTTTTTCTGCAATTTCGCTTCGAAGTATTCGAAAAATATTCTAGAAATATTCGAGAATTATTCGAAAAATATTCGATTTGCACTCACACTTCAATATTCGAATCCGCTTCGCACCCAAAATTTTGCTATTCGCACAGCTCTAATATATATATATATATATATATATATATATATATATATATATATTTATTCACCCTGTGCATGGTTTCTCTTCGTTAATGGCATTTTTAGTTGCGAAGCATCTTATGGCGGGACTCAAACTGTGTGCGGCGTGACCACCCTTACTGCGCATGCGCAAATCCTCCCCACCGACCTCCTCCCCACTCTCCCTTTCCCCCTCTCTCTCCCTCTGTCCACTCCCCCTCTGAAACGCGGGCTCGACATGCCGAAACGCTGCTTCGCATCGCCTCATGGCCCCCTTTAGCGGGAGATGGTGTGCCCCTCTCCTGCGCAACGCCGCGATGAGCGCATGCGCGTCTCTTCCCCCTCTCCCACCTCTCCTTCGCTCCCCCCCCCCTCTCGCGCCTGACGACCGCGTTCACCGCTAGCCCTGAGAGAATTAACGGCCAGGCTAGAGGGAAGACACGACGCGCGTAGAGTTCCTCTCCGGGTTCCACGACGCGAGGTCGGTAGCATGCCCAACGAACGCCAACGGAACGCGATCGTGCAAGTGCTCCGGCTTCGCATCGCCTCATGGTCCCCTTTAGCGGGAGATGTAATTTTTAAAGTGCAGAGCGCTTTAGAGGCCAGGGCTGTCGTCATCGTATGCTGTCGTCGTCTCATGTCACTTGGCGTCACGTATAGGCGAAGCCATGTATAGCACAGCCATGTATATATAGCATAGCCATGTGTGGGTGAGAAAACGAAGTGAAGTTGAGTGAGGTTTTCATGTTACCACCTGTCACTTAGGTTCGTCATACAGTCACATCATCTTCATCATCATCATCATCAACAACAACAACAACAGTCACATCAGGCAATACCAGTTTTGGTGTATGACAAGCTAGCGAAACGGCCGCGAATGCACCATGAGCGTGACATATAAATCATGACATACATGACATGCATATCATTGTTTTCATGCTACCACCCGTCATTCATGTTCGTCATACAGGCGCGTCGCCTGTATGATATACACCAATTTTGGTGTATATCAGTCTAGCGAAACGACCGCGAGGGCACCATGAGCTTGGTATGTAAATCATGTCGTACATGACTTGCATGTCATGATTTTCATGTTACCACCTCTCATTTACGTTCGTCATGCAGTCGCGTCGAGTAATACCAGTTTTGGTGTATATCAGTCTAGCGAAACGGCCACGAGTGCGCCATGAGCATGGCATGTAAATCATGCCATGCATGTCATGACCTTTCATGTCACCACCTCTCATTTACGTTCGTCATGCAGTCGCGTCGCGCAATACCAGTTTTGGTGCATATCAATCTAGCGAAAAGGCCACGAGTGCGCCATGAGCAAGACATGTCAATCATGTCGTACATGTCATGCGTGTCATTATTTTCATGTTACCACCTCTCATTTACGTTCGTCATACAGTCGCGTCGCGCAATACCAGTTTTGGTGTATATCAGTCTAGCGAAACGGCCACGAGTGCGCCATGAGCATGGCATGTAAACCATGTCTTACATGCCACGCATGTCATAACTTTCATGTTACCACCTCTCATTTACGTTCGTCATACAGTCGCGTCACGCAATACCATTTTGGTGTATATCAAGCTAGCGAAGCGGCCGCGAATGCATGTGAGCATGGCATGTTAATCATGACATACATGTCATGATTTTCATGGTACCAACTGTTATTCCATGTTCTTCAGACAGTCACATCGCGCAATGCCAATTTTGGTGTATATCAATCTAGCGAAACAACCGCGAGCGCACCATGAGCGTGGTATGTAAATCATGTCGTACATGACTTGCATGTCATGATTTTCATGTTGCCACCTCTCATTTACGTTCGCCATACAGTCGTGTCGCGCACTACCAATTTTGGTGTATATCAGTCTAGCGAAACGGCCACGAGTGCGCCATGAGTATGGCATGTAAATCATGACATACATGACATGTATGTTATGGTTTTCATGTTACCACCTGTTATTCATGTCCCTTATACAGTCACATCGCACAACACCAAGTTTGGTGTATATCAATTTAGCGAAACGGCCGCGAGTGCGCCATGAGCGTGGCATGTAAACCATGTCGTACATGGCATGCATGTCATGATTTTAATGTTACCACGTGTCAGTTATGTTTGTCATACAGAAATGTCTCCTCATACCAGTTTTCGTATATATCCATTCATTTAAACGGCCGCGAGCGCCCCGAGACCATGTCACGTAAATCATGCTGCACATGGCATGCGGGTCATGAGTTGCAATATCAGGACCTGTCATTATGTTTGTCATGGACTCTTGTCACGCCATACCAATTTTGGTATATATGAAACTAACGGTACGGCCGCAAGAGCCCCAAGGCCGTGGAATGTAAATAATGCTGTTCATGACATGCATGTCATGATTTTCATGCTATGACCTGTCATTTGTGTTCGTAATAAGGTCATGTTATGCCACACCAATTTTGGTATACATCCGATTAACGAAACGGCCAGGAGAGCACAAAGTCGTAGGCGGCTAGATAGATAGATAGATAGATAGATAGATAGATAGATAGATAGATAGATAGATAGATAGATAGATAGATAGATAGATAGATAGATAGATAGATAGATAGATAGATAGATAGATACGCTCAAAATCGCAGAAGTTCGCTAAGAAATGCTTCGCATTTAAAAAAGTGGGGTTAGCGAATGACGCTTCGCGATGAGCCTGTACTGGTGTGCTTTTTGTTCTTTCCATCGCTATTTATGATCCTTCCGATAACGGACCGTTTCGTGCTCATGTATGAGTGTGTTCTTGGTGCGTTTCAAAGCCGCTAGACTAGGCTCGCGTCATGAAGGAAGCAGAGTAACGTAGCAGTAGCGAGGGTAGAGCGAGGGCAGAGCGGCGGCGATCGTCACAGCCTGCGAGATGCAGCCCGTCCTGAAGCGTCGCACAGGACAGGCCGACAAGGGTAGGGGCATGAAAAGAGAGGTAGGAGGGTGAAGGGGAAAAAAGAGGAGGATGGTCGCACTCTGCTCGCGTGTCCCTCGGCAGCAGAAACCCGCGGCGCGGGCCGCCCCCAAGGAGAGGAGTAGTCAAGCAGGTCGGCAGGGGAGGAGAAGGATGCCAGCAGCATCTCGTGACGGGCGCACGGTCGCGGGAGAAGTCAGCGCCGCAGGAGTGTAAACAAACTGTCAGGAGACAGCTAAATACGGGCCTCAAAGGCGCGTAAACAGATCGGCGCCGCCGAAAAAATCGAGCAGAGCATAACACGCCTGCAAGACCAAGAAGTGCAGTGCGCGAGTCACACAGGACGTTTTGTGTGCATGTGCGAGTGTGTTCTTGGCGCGTTTCAAAGCCGCTAGACTAGGCTCGCGTCATGAAGGAAGCAGAGTAACGTAGCGAGGGCAGAGCGGCGACGATCGTCACAGCCTACGAGATGCAGCGCGTCCTGAAGCGTCGCACAGGGCAGGCGCACAAGGTCAACAACAGGGGCGTAGCCAAGGGGGGGGGGGGGTTGGGGGGGTTCAAACCCCCCCCCCCCGAAATTTTTCAGTTTTGCTTGTGTATATATACACGCACACATACAAACGCACGCACGAACGTACCTAAAGTATGGTTGAACCCCCCCCCCCCCCCCGAAAAAAATTTCTGGCTACGCCCCTGGTCAACAAGGTGGTGGTGGTAGTGGTTTGAAAAGGAAAGGCGCCTAATTTCTGCAGCCCGGTCGGGAACACGGCGCACGCCTCAACAAGGTACCGAAAGAGTAGGATAAAGAAGGGGGAAGAGCGAGAACAGAAAACGCAAGGAGGAGTGTGCACTCCGTAACTCAGTTTAAATCACCCGCCTCGCTCGAGCCAATCACGTCAAGCCAAAGACGTGCGTGCGGGACCACACACACACAAAAAAAAAAAACAATTTTCGACAAAACAGATCCTACCACAACAAAATTGCTCCGTGCTTGTATACTTATAATGCTTTTGATATCACGCGGGGTCATCATTGCTGTCAGTTGATAATTAGAGATATCAGGCAACTAAATTCAAATCACCCGCCTCGCGAGAGCCAATCCCTTCAAACCAAAACTACGCGTGCGGGACCACGTTCAGCGCGATAAAAAAAAAAAATGTACCGGCGTGGGGAATCGAAGGTGGTGCCGTGATAAGTTCGTTCCGCACTTGTATATTTGCGGTGTTTATTGATATTATGTGTGCCAATCACCGTTGTCAGTCGTCGACTGGAAGTGTATCGCGTGTGGGATGGAATGGGCGGCCAAAGGTGTGTCAGGATTTTGTGTTGGTGTTCTGTGGTGTGTCGTCGTAGCCTCAACGGGCTCGTCGCTTTGTCTGCGCGCTCAGCGCTGCGTGATCGGCGTGCTTTCCACGTTTCTTGATTACTCACGGTTATTGCGTGGTTCAATCGAGTGCATCTACTCAGACAGTCCACCGCCCAGTGCCTTGTCTGACGACGACGGCGACTGTAAAGCACAAGCGTGCGCCTCAGCGGATGCCTAGGTGAGTTCAACTCGCCAAATTGCGTAACTATGTGATCTTACTGTGTGTTGACATTTATGCAGGTAAGGCAGCCCGGGTGGCGTGTTCACACAGCAGTGATGATGTACGAGAAAAGTTGTCTGATAGGCAAGTATGGATTCTGCTACAGGTGGTATCTGCTTTTCTGTGATGTTTTGTTATACACTTCTAGTAGTTGCTCTATTTGTGTCATTTAAGCCTGGTGCTGTGCGATGTCAGTGCGCGTTAAAGAAAACCAGATCCCCAAAATTTCCGGAGCCCCTCCGCTACGGCGTGTCTCAATCATATCGTGGTTTTGGCACGTAAAACCCCAAATGTTAATATCGCGAGGTCATCGCTTGAACCGATTGTTCAATCGCCTGCCGCCATAAAAATTCGCCTGCTTTTAAACGCACTGGTCGCCTCGTAGATTTTCTGTGAATAAAATGCATCGGTAATAATGAACTAACGTGCAAATCAACTACAATGCAGTAGACGGGGACGCAGATAGACACAAAACGCTTGTCAAGCTGCTCAGAAGCGTATGTATCGCTGGTTGCGTCACCATCTACTGACTACTGGGTGATTCCACGAGAGATCGAACATGCCTGTCCGGTCGCAATTTTTGTTTTGCCTGGGTTTTTAATATGTTATGTGGGCACATTCAAAGTGCACGGAACCGAAAATTTTATTTCCATGAAACGCTCCCAGCGCGCCAAAAAAATATTTGAAGGTGGCGGCTCGGGCCTCTTGCTTTTGCTCACTGTGATGTTTTCGGATTTCACGGCCGAATTTAGCGCGAACTATAATGATGTGTCCAAAATTTTTTTTGCTGGTTTTAATACGCATTACTGTGAATTACATCCATGCTTTTTTTATGCTGTCCTCAAAAAGAAGAAAATGTGAGAAAATGGCAAACACGGCCGAAATCAAAAAAGGGTCCTAAGTTTGAGGCGCCTTGGCGCCTTTGCTATTACAAACAGAAATTTGAAAACAATGTCAAATATAGAAAAGAGCCTTTGCAACATTTATACGGAAGATCATTTTCCTACAAGCAGCGCAAAAAAAGAAAAAAATAGTTAAAGAAGCGAGTTTTTTCAAAAAAGCATATTTTCAAAAAATAAAATAAAAAAACTCCGGTCTCAATCTTGATGGCAATTTTTTATCGAAGAGCGCTTATGTCAGTGAACACACGGTTTTAATATCATATGTCCTCATTTGCTTTGTTTACGCGATATAACTGGCCAAAATGACCCTTGCAGTGTGTGCTCACTTCAGTGCGACTGATGGTTGTTATCAGCTTGCATTGTGCGTAATCTCAGTTTTAAATTATTCTACTGCAGCAAATCTTGCTCTGGTGGCTTTTCGTCAAGAAAAATGTGTTCTCAGATTTTATTTGCTTCTAGCGTGTGCGAAAGTGGGCTGCTGCCGCCTTCTAAAGGGTGATTCCACGAGAGACCGAACATGCCTGTCCGGTCGATATTTTTGTTTTGCCTGGGCTTTTTATATGTTATGTGGGCACATTCAAAGTGCACGGAACTGAAAATTTTATTTCCAAGAAAGGCTACCAGCGTGCCAAAAAAAATATTTGAAGGTCGCGGCGCGGACCTCCTGTTTTTGTTCACTGCAATGTTTTTGGATTTCACGGCCGAATTAACGCGAACTATAAATAATGTGTCGAAAATTTTTTTGTTGGTTTTAATATGCATTACTGTGTCCATGCTTTTTTATGCCATCCTCAAAAGGAAAAAAAAATGTGAAAAAAAGTGGCAAAACCCGGTCCAAATCAACAAAGTTTGCTAAGTTTGATGCACCTTGGCGCCTTTCCTATTTCACATAGAAACTTCAAAAAAGTGTCAAGTATTTGAAGGAGCCTTTTGCAACATTTATGCGGCAGATCGTTTTCCGAAAGGCAGCGCAAAATAAGAAGAAAATAGTTAAAGAAGCGAGTTTTTTCAAAAAAGTACATTTTCAAAAATAAAAGAACTCAGGCCTTAATTTTGACGACACTTTTTATCGAAGAGCGCTTATGTCAGTGAAAACACCATGTTAATATGTACGTCCTCATTTTCCTTGTTCATGAGATTTAACGGGCCAAAATTACTCTTGCTGTGTGCGCTCACTTCAGTGCGATTGATAGCTTGCATCGCACGTAAATCTAGTTCTAATTATTTTCCTGCAGTAAAACTTTGCTCTGGTGTCTTGTCGTCAAGAAAAATGTATTCTCAAACTTTAATTGTCTAGCGTATGCGGGGGTGGGCTGCTGCCGCTCTCTGAAGGCCTAACGCATACGCAGTTTGCAGCTTATAACCTCAACTTACCCCGCCTGTATTCGCTAATCAGAAGAACGCGAGACACCGCGAACACATGGTTTAGGTCACTTTGTGAAAACTCTCCTTGCACACAGAATAAAGCATCTCTATGCAGCGAAGGCCAACTTAATCTGTAACTAAATGCCACAATCAGCAGGCGCGCTGTATTGCAGTTGTTTTCTCACTGCCTGCTTGCTTCCCTTCCATTACGTGCATTGTACGCTCTAACCATCTTCCCCATTCGACGCACACTGTGCTAAACAACTTTTGTAAAAAGTTAGCTCAATCATTTCCGAGCCGTTTATTTCACTTCCCGCTATCACATGTTTTCGGCGTCGCAGATAACGTCTTCCTCTATCTTCTCGACCTTTACCTCAGCGTTTCAACAGCCAAACGTGCGGTGCGGCATGATTAAGCCATGAGTGGCCGAAGCTGCCCAATTGATGATGTTTTGTTGCTACTTTACTTAAGTGCTTTCCCACGTCGAGGACAGCAGAGGTCATTGGTGGTGCCAGACGGACATTACCCTTAGTTTTGACGATGAGTGTGCCCTACAAATTATTATTACAGCCCAAAGCGCTTAGGACACCCTTAGTCATAAAATGTAAACCGTGAGCAGTTCTGGAAACGCATTCATGACAGCTGCGCAGATGTGAGATAATTTGTGCGGCGCCGTTCAGTATAAACGCTTCGACTTGCTCTAGGTCTAGCTGTTCACTACACGCGATGCCCGCGGCCCATGGCTAGGACCTATTATTCTGGGCCGATTATTTACGCGTTCACAAAAAGAAGATTGCTGAGGAAAATTTTCGTTGCGCAAATTTTCTTTCTTTGCTCTTTTTGTTGTTGCCTACCTCCAGAAGCTACTGTCATAGGCTGAGGATCTTCGCGACACCTGCGAAGTCTGCTTGCATTGCTTTACGCTCCTCAAGGAAAACCTGCCTACATCTAACCGCGATGAGGTACACCAGGCATTTCTTCAGGAAGAAGAAGCGATTGATATCTTGAACAGGCGCGCCCATCTTTCCTCTGATGATTCTAGGCGAGGTTGTAGGCTGGGAACTGTTTACACGTTAGCCATTTAGAGGGCGGCAGCAGCCCACTTTTGCACACGCTAGACACAAATAAAATCTGAGAAAACATTTTTCTTGACGAAAAGCCACCACAGCAAGGTTTTGCTGCAGCAGAATAATTAAAACTGAGATTTACGCACAATGCAAGCTAATAACAACCATCAGTCGCACTGAAGTGAGCACACAGGGCGAGGGTCATTTTGGCCAGATATATCTCGTAAACAAAGCAAATGAGGACATATGATATTAAAACCGTGTGTTCACTGACATAAGCGCTCTTCGATAAAAAATTCTCATCAAAATTGAGACCGGAGTTTTTTTTAATTTATTTTTTGAAAATGTACTTTTTTGAAAAAACTCGCTCTTTTAACTATTTTTTTTCTTTTTTTGCGCTGCCTGTAGGAAAATTATTTTCCGTATAAATGTTGCAAATGCTCTTTTCTATATTTGACATTGTTTTCAAGTTTCTGTTTGTAATAGCAAAGGCGCCCTCAAACTTAGGACCCTTTTTTGATTTCGGCCGTGTTTGCCATTTTCTCCACATTTTCTTCTTTTGAGGACAGCATAAAAAAAAGCATGGATGTAATTCACAGTAATGCGTATTAAAGCCAGCAAAAAAAATTTTCGACACATCATTTATAGTTCGCGCTAAATTCGGCCAAGAAATCCGAAAACATTGCAGTGAGCAAAAACAGGAGGCCCGCGCCCGCCACTTTCAAATAATTTTTTGGTGCACTGGAGCGCGTTTCTTGAAATAAAATTTTCGGTTCCGTGCACTTTGAACGTGCACACTAACATATAAAAAACCCAGGCAAAACAAAAATTGCGACCGGACAGGCATGTTCGATCTCTCGTGGAATCACCCTACTGTGCTGCGCTTGATCAATCCATGACCGATAGCATAATTCTTCTATGGTGAGGATTTCAACCTGGCTGCGCAAGGTTTTTTTTTTTTATTTTTTTATTCATATACCGTAAAGGCCCATTTGGGCATTACATAGGGGGTTTTGAGACAGTTATATGAACAAACTTGGTAATATACACTGAAAATAGTAAACAATATAAAACATACTACTATTAATACAGGTTGGGGCGCGTAGCACTTATTTCAGGGGTCTCGAACTCGCTTCAGCCGCAGGGCCGCAGTCGCGAAATTTTTTAGTCTCCCGCAAGGGCGGGGACAGTGAAAAACTGAGAGGGGAAAAGATGGGGAGGGGGAGGGGCATGAAAAAATGCCGTGAAAAATGCCATGAAAGGCCGTCTTTGAAATGGCAACTAACGTTGCCATTTCAAAGACGGCCTTTCCCATATACCATATTGTTGACGATGGAACGCGTTTATTTACAGAATGGCCCACGAACCCAACTTCCGAGCGGCAGACCTACCGGCCGAACATCGGAGTGACCCGCCTGTGCGCAGCTTGATCTGCCTACCACGCCTCGGCCTTGGTCATCATCTCACCGGCCTCGCCTTTCATCTCTACCACCTGGAAGCCGGCGTGGCCGACGAGGTGAGGTCGCTGGACATACGGCTTTTCACAAAAGTATACCCTGCACCTGCACCACAATTGTGACGATTGAACGCATTTATTTACAGAATGTAAAATGAATGCAGATGTACAGCTCGGAGCGAAAAACAGTTCACCGAGCCGCTCGCAAGCAAGTGCAGCCTCGTTCTCGTTTTCTTCATCTACTCTCCGATAGCGTGTTTAACTATATTTGTCATTTCTAAAGGAGATTTGATGTCAGGTTTTGAGAAACATATCGACACTGATACATAGACGGTTTTACATAAGACACATGGGCACGGCCACAAATGCTGTTAAATCAGTTTTTTTTTATTTTTTATAGCGACGTGAATTAACAAGGTCACATAACGTCGAATGCACCAACCCAACCGTTTTCATGCGCACGCGCGTTTGTACTGTAGCACTGTTTGTTTAGTTCAAGATACAAACAGCAAAGTTAACAGCCCAATACGTGGGCACCAAAACCATCAGTAAAATAGTCTAGAGAAGGACCGAAATCAATACACCGTGTTACGTTTGGCCTAAAATTCATCGAGGCCGACGCTATTGAGCGTACAGCTGTCTACCGGAATGCTGTCTTCTCCCCCGTATCGGCGCTTAGACGGAGGCAGGAATGCCGATTCTTCCTGTAGGAGCTTTTGCCGGGCGGGCGGACATGTCGCTGTCGACGGATTTCCCAGAAAAGGGACGTCGGAATTCGGAGACCCCCCTTTTTGGCTTGTTGTTCTCTGCGTGAGAAAGCACCGCGGGAGAGTTTCTCACCCAGCCACACCTGCCTTCTACCCTACCGCAGCAGGGAAAATTAACCTGCGCCAGAGGGAGCGGTCTGCGTGTTTTCCGGAATTCGACACACCCGCTTTGTCGTGCGTTTTGGTCAGCGTGGCTGACTGCGCCGTTGAAGACGCTCATCAACCCAGGTGGGGCCTTCACCCGAGGCGCCATCATTCAACACTTCTTCCAAGTATACTGGCAGTGGAAAACGGAGGTCATCGGCCCTTTCCCCTTGGACTGAAACTCCTCGCCGACCTTCTCACCTACGAGTCTTCGGGGCGTGGCGAGTGTATTGTGTGACTCTTTGCCTCCTTTCGGGAGGCCGGAACGCAACAGGACGACAGGTCACCGGATTGGCGGGAGACGTTGACACCGGTTTGCCAGTGCTTATGCAGTGACAGTCTCGGGCTATAAAAGCCGAAAGACTTTTGCTGTTATTTCTCTTCTTTTCACCTCCTGACTTCATCATGTAAATAAACACGTTCCTTCTTGAAAGAACGCGTCTCTTCCCTGAGCGCCAGCTACCGTAACGAGACCCGCCGAACCCCACTCCTTACAACTGGTTGGCAGCGGTGAGATGGACCTTGCGACATGGTGCTGCGTTTGTGGTGAGTGCTTGGTCTTTGCTATGACTTTCCAGGCTTCATTTGTGTGTACACTTAAGTAGTGCAGAGAAGCTAGATTGTTTTTTTGTGTGGGTTAGGTAGATCACCTCGTTATGAGTATTGAGTGAGTTATAGGGATCACCTAACTATTAGCGAGCAGGACCAAAGCAAAAACAGCAGTCATGGAGTTAAAGACAATGCTAAAAGACGAACTTTTGTTTTGTATGTGAGGATCTAAGCATTGAGGTTGAGGAAGGAATGGGCAGGTCTCAAATTGTGAAGCTGATTATGGAAAGAGCCAGTAAGGGGAGATTGAAACCGCGTTAAACGCTTTCGTAAAGGTTTGAGGAGCAGAAAGAAAAAGAGAGGAAAGGGAAAAGAGAGGAACGGGAGAAGGAAAGGAAAGAGAGAAACAGGAGAAGGAAAGAGAGGAAGGGATAAGGAAAGAGAGTTGCGGAGAATCGAACTTGAGAATGAAAGCAGACGTTTGGCTCAAACGAGTGAAGGGGGCTCCTGAGAGAGTGAGCGAGATAGATTCATACCGCATGGACAAATATCTAAACCCTTTTCAAGTCGGGAAAGGATATAGGAATATTCCTCGGGAGTTTTGAACGGGACTTGCGAGAGGATGAACTTTGCTCCAAGTACATGGTCAGCAGCGGTTGCTTCGCTGTTACCGTATGAAGCGGCTGAAGTAATTACCAGACTCAGCGCGCAAGAGGCAGATGATTACGCGAAGGTTCAGGCTGCCTTATTAAAGAAGTACCAGCCTTTCAGCCGAGCATTTCGTCAAAGGTTTCGAAACACAGAAAAGAAGGATAGTGAGGGATATCCGACTTTGCCTACGGCATGAAGAGAAACCTAATAGAGTGGTTGAAAGTGCGGAATCCTACGAGAGTAGAGACAGGGTCATCGAGAACCATCTGTCTAGAGCAATTTGTACAGGAGCATTCCACAGAACGTGAGGCTATGGGTGCAAGACAGAGATACCGTAAACACTGTGGAAAGGGCGGGCCGAGTTAGCCGAAGATTACGCAATGCGTAGAAAACTGAGCATCGAGGGTGGGAGACCGGACGGGCGAAAAGGATCGCGGAAAGAGTTTTCGTTCAGAAAGGGCTCACAGGCGAAAAAGCTAGACAATCCGAGGGGAGAAACAAGTACGCCAGAGAACAAGGGTGAAAGCGCGAGTGGTGGACATTCCCAAAGAAAAGAGTTCGAGGCTTTCAGACCCATTCGCTGTTATAACTGTCAGAAAGGACCGGACATATCGCGGCAAACTGCAGAAGTCCTAAGAGTGGTTTTTTCCTACGCGGCCGAAAGTGACGAGAACATAGAGCTGTTACGCCCGTATCCTCCATGACCTGGAGGTTAACGGCAAACCTTTGCAAAGGTGCTCAGGGACAGCGGTCGGCCACACATGGACATTGTCCACCCATCGTACATTACTGTAGATGACTTTTACGGGGAAGAAGTGGCGTGGATCAAACAGGTTGTAGAGGAAAACAGCGTCTGCCTTCCTATGGCGAAAGTACGATCACTGGGGGGCCGGTTTGGAGAAATTGTTGACTGAGGGCAAGCGGTCTCGACATCTCTGTCGGTGCAGTACCCGTATATATATTTTCAAATCGGTCAGACAGGATACTGGGCGCGAGCGGGGTCAGAAACTTGGAGAAGGAAGCTGTTCAAGCGCTGACCATCGGTCCAAGGCGCGAGAGCTCGCCTCTGTGGCACCAGAAGAACCAATCGCAAGCGTCAACAGAGACGAGTTAGGTAACCCTACAGGCGCGCAGATAGAGCCAGCTGATAAGCAAAATGAGGCTTTATTGACGGAGTTAGATCATGACCTAGAGGGAGAGTCCACTGATCAGCAAAATGAGGCTTTATCAACGGAACTAGATCAGGTGAGAACTAGCTGACACTCGCACAAGCAAAATGGGGGTCAGTACTGTCGCCGGCCTCGAAAACTTTGATCGGCTTGTACGAGTAAACAGAGAGTCGCTGGCAGCCCAGCAAGAGAACGGATTCTAGCTTAACTAGATTACAGTTTAACGCTAAAGAAGGGATCGCTAGGGGCAACGTGACCGTTGCATAAGAAAGGAGGTTTGTTGTATCGGCACTACAGGGATAAAAGAGGCCGGATTCTAGATCAATTGGTCGTTCCTAGAGAAATACCGGGAGGATCTTTTGAACCTCTGCCATGGAAACGGGTGGTCCGGCCACCTAGGAATAAAGAAATCCAAAGAGAGATTGCTAATGGAATACTATTGGCCTGGGTGCTGTCAAAGATGTGGAGGAATTTGTAAGATCCTGTGACACGTGCCACACGCACGGGTAAGCCTGGGGAAAAAGTGGAAAGCTCCGCTAAAATTGGTACCTATAATATCAGAACCATTCGACGTCTGGTGATAGACATAGTGGGTCCCCTACCAGCAACTAAGTCGGGTTATAGGTATTTGTTCACCATGCTGTGCCCAGCCACGAAGTTTCCAGAGGCAATCCCATCTGAAGGAGCCCACTTCGACAGAAATAGTAGACGCGCTTCTGTCAGTTTCACACGCGTCGGCTTTCCGGCAGAAATACAGGCTGATCAAGGGTTCGGTTTTCACGAGCTCGTTAACTACAACTTTTTTACAGAAGTTTGGGGATAAGGTTGATACACAGTTCTGTCTACCATCCTCAATCAAACAGCGTCGAGAAATGGCATTCAGTCTTGAAGCGAGTGTGTGCGCGCTCTTTGTTATGAGCATAAGGATGACTGGGAAAGCTGTCTTTCCAGCTACTTTGTTCGCTTTGCGTACGGTCCCACATGAGGCCACGGGGTTCTCACCGGCAGAGTTAGTGTATGGCAGAACGCTGCGTTCCCCACTTAGAATGTTGAGAGAAATGTGGGAAGAAAGAGGGGATAGTCAACAGGTGTAGAATAACGTGCTAAATCTGCTAGAACGACTAAGTACGACACAAGGGCTTGTCGAAAAGAACATGGACAAGGCTCAAAGGAATGCCAAGCTTTATTACGACAGGAATGCCAGACTTCGAACATTTAGCATTGGGGATCAAGTAATGATTCTCAGACCATCGCGAAAGAACAAACTAGAAGTACATTGGGACGGGCCAGTCGAAGTGTTGCACAGTGTTGTACACGTTCCTCTAAAACAGGAACGAAAGCTCGTTCCTCGTTCTTTCCCAATTTTGGAACGAGTTCCCGTTACAAGTTCCTTCAATGCGAAAGGAACTCGTTCCAGTTACATTTCGAAAATTGGAACGTGTCGTTACATTGACGTTACATTTGACTTTTTAATCGAAATATAGTGTCGGGTATTCCTGAGGCGAAATAAAGCGAGCAATTTAAAGCTCACATTGAGCTACATATAATTTACGAATTTTAGATCGCCGGCAGTAGGTTATATGTAATAAAATGAATCTAAAAGCGCTCCTAGACAAATTTTCTTAAAGACCACCGGCTATGTTACAGACATGTCTAACTGCAACTTTCGTTCTCGCCTAACACAAGTGCAACACATGGGGCCCTTTCCACGCCAGTCTTCAAATACGGCCGTCAGAATACTGCGCTTTCAGATATTCAAACAGAAATTCCTACACATGCACCAATATAAATAAGTTTCTTGCGCAGGAAACCACATCGAAAAGAACAATACATATGCGTTTAATGAGTGCTGATTCAATGTCGCAGTGTGAGCATAAAATAATGTCCAGGATATATATGCGCAAACTAGTGAAGTCCCATGT
Organism: Rhipicephalus sanguineus; assembly: GCF_013339695.2. NCBI lineage: Eukaryota > Metazoa > Arthropoda > Arachnida > Ixodida > Ixodidae > Rhipicephalus > Rhipicephalus sanguineus. The sequence goes on along the minus strand of NC_051177.1, from coordinate 149,624,648 downwards.
TGGCACTCAGCAAGAGTCGCATCTCGATGTTTGGTATCCGACTGAGGAACCTTTTGTCTTGTCAGCACTTCGTTGGCAATGTTGTAGAGCGATTACATGAAGTGCTTGAGGGTACTGCTGTGTTGTACACAAATAGGGAAAAGTCAACCGTGGTCGTAGAGGCGAGTGGCAGGCTCATCGGGTGCAACAAGAACGTTGCGCTGGATGTACGTGTATCGTTATTGCATGACAGACGTTATCAGTGCGGCGACTGTCCGAACTGAACTGTAATAAAAGGTGTGGGCCTATAGCCGCGGAGATAACTCGCATGTTGAAGTGATGCCTGCCCAAACGAAACCATCGAAGGCACCGGAGAGGCGCTACTGCAGCACCCGCGTCCACTGCGTTTCGGTCCCTTCCCCGCTATCCACGCAAGCGGGTGTCAAAAGACAGATTTGTCCGCTAGCTGCCCGCGGCATGCACGAGATACTAAAGGGACGATCGAGCCAGCCGCTAAAGACCACGCGGACGAGAGAAACATTCCCAGGAACTGGGCCGAGGCTTTGCAGTCGGCAGCGCGCGAACATAAAACCAACAAAACGTCGGAAGAGTACGCTGCACGTGGCAAGGGCGTTCACTGCCAAGGGGTAGAACCAAAGTGTAACTTCGCCACCGTTACGTTGGGGCCGAAGACCATTTATGCGCAGGTGGGAGGCCACACCCGCCGGATTTTCGGTGGTTAGCACGTCGCTGCTTCACTCATTTTCTGCGGCCTCTGGAGTTGTGATCGGCCTCCTCTGTCCCATGCGCGTCAAACACCAGATTCGCGACGATGATTCGCGCCGTTCGAAAAACTCCGCGGAAAACCACGCGTTGGCGCCTCGACTACCGTACGCCGGCTCCCACTTTTCCCTATGCCGACGAGGCCACGGGGACGCGCAGCAGAACCGCCCGAATACGCAGACCCCCCCAGAAAAGCTACTTTCGAGTTAGCCGAACAAAAAAATCACCGAGGTAGCAAACCCCTTCCTGGCGGCAGCCTTACAATGGGGTTCGATGATTCTCGAATGTCAAGTAAAAGTTCTCCAAGGTGTGTCTACACTCCAGAACGGCCCGTGATTGCTGTCAGACTGGCTCAGACATAAACAAACAAACATACAAACAAACAAACAAAAATCAGCTGTTCCTCCCGCGAGTGGTCGGTCTTGGCATCGCGCGCTCCACTGCGCCCCCAGCGGCTCCTTAAAGTGGAAACCAGGAATCAGCATAGTCAAGTGACAGGCGAGAGGTATATTCTTGCGCCTCACGCGGTCGTCCATCCACCCTGTTCTGCATGATATACTGTGTGCGGGCGCCTGTTCAATGCGAGGAACGTTTACAGAAGGAACGCCGTTCCCTATGCCGTTCCTACGTAAACGTAACGAGTTACCGTTACAGTTCCACCGATCGTCCATGGAACGGTGGCGTTCCTCCGTTCCTCCAAAAAGGAACTAGTTCCTGGAACGTCGTTCCTTGGAACGCCGTTCCGTACAACACTGGTGTTGCATAGGCTTTCTGACACTAACTACGCGTTGAAAGTGCCAGGTCGAAGGAAGGAAGTTAGAATCTACCACTGTAACCTGATGAAGCCTTACGTAGAACGACATGGGGTTGTGAATCTCGCCCTAAAGGAGCCCGAAGAAATTCAATCCGAGTTCGACGGATTCACCAAAACTTCCGACTCAGAAATTAGCCTTGAAGAGGTTGTAGCTTTCTCGGTAGGCGCGGAAGCGCTAAGCCTGAACAGATACAGGAACTAAAGGAGCTACTGAGGCAGTATCTCGATAGGTTCAGTCATCGGCCGGGTAGAACCGAACTGATAACCCACGAAATAGAACTCACATCAGCCGAACCGGTAAGATCCAAACCTTACCGCGTGTCCCCACGACAGAAGGAGATTATGGAGGCCGAGATACGGCGCATGCTGGAGCTGGGGGTGATCGAGCCTGCTGAGAGTGACTACACATCACCACTAATACTTGTGGAGGCCCCAAACAAGGACCCTCGTCCATGTGTAGACTACAGGAGGTTGAATGCCATCACTAGGGATCAGTTGTACCCGATCCCAAATATTGAGGAGCGAATCGAAAGGGTCAGCGCTGCTAAATACATTTCAACGCTAGATCTCGTGAGAGGATACTGGCAGGTTCCTCTTTCAGAAAGTGCCAGCCGCTATGCCGCATTCATTTCACCTGTAGGCACTTTTAGACCTTTGGTTCTAAGCTTCGGGCTAAAGAATGCGCCTTTCAGTTTCTCCAAGTTGATGGACATCGTACTGAAAGACCTACAGGAGTTCGCACTCCGTACCTTGACGATGTCGCGATATTTTCAGACAGCTGGGAAGATCACCTAAAGCATCTGAGGGAAGTATTTTCGAGGTTGAGAGGGGCGGGTTTGACAATGAAAGCGGAAAAATGTAGTTTTGGCTGCTCTCAAGTGACCTACCTAGGCATGTTGTTGGGCAGGGAACGAGACAGCCGGCCGAACTGAAAACAGCTGCGATTGCCGGTTTTTCACAGCCACGCACAAAGACCGACATTCGGTCCTTCTTGGGACTTGTCGGCTACTACCAGCGTTACATTCCCAATTTTTCGCAACTGGCAAGTCCGCTTACAGACGCACTGAGAAAAGGGGAGCCCACTAACTTGCATTGGGATGGGGGTAAAGAAGCCGCCTTTCCGGGTTTAAAAGCATTGTTAGTTTCACGACCTGTGCTACGCGCACCGGACTATAGTAAAGAGTTTATAGTTCAATGCGACGCAAGCGACAGAGGCATGGGCGTTGTGCTTACCCAAGTTGGTGATGACCATGAGGAACATCCCATTCTCTATGCCAGCCGCAACTAACGGTCCGGGAGGGAAGCCTATAGTGTTTCCGAAAAGGAATGTGCCTGTTTGGTTTGGGCAGCCCAGAAGTTGTCATGTTATTTGTACGGAGCGAGGTTCATCTTTGAAGACAGATCACTGTCCTCTGACATGGCTCAATCAAATGTCACACAAAAATGGTCGCTTACCTCCGTGGAGCCTCACCCTCCAGCAGTACAACTTCGAGTTCGTTATAAAAAAGGGAAATTGCACGGCAATGCGGATGGTCTGAGCAGACTAATCTGAAAAGTGTTGTTGATGAATCAAGGGCCACATTATATTGTATCTTTTGTTGTTATCTTATGTGACCAAAACTGTTCTTTCTTTTTTTTTATTTCTCTTTGGCATGCCTTCTTCCCATGAATGCTGTAGCTTTGGCGGCACGAAATTCCGTCAATATTTAGAGTAGCGGTTTTTCATTTATTTATGTCTTGAGAAGGCCTGGAGAGTTTTTAGCGAGTCCAAGGCGCTTGATCACGGCATGGCATTGTGTTGTATAGTTCACTTTGCTGCTGTCGATCATTAGTGAGGTGGTTTGGGAGTTTGTTGCGAGTTCGCAGTTGCGGTTCCAAGACAGGACGTCCGGCCTCGTCACCAACCATTCTCTTCGTGCCCAGCGGTTGTGAGCGCTGGCCAGCCGAGATTTCCGGGCGGCGGAGGAGCTGTTACGTTTGGCCTAAAAATTCATCGAGGCCGACGCTATTGAGCGTACAGCTGTCTACCGGAATGCTGTCTTCTCCCCCCGTATCGGCGCTTAGACGGAGGCAGGAATGCCGATTCTTCCTGTAGGAGCTTTTGCCGGGCGGGCGGACATGTCGCTGTCGACGGATTTCCCAGAAAAGGGACGTCGGAATTCGGAGACCCCCTTTTTGGCCTGTTGTTCTCTGCGTGAGAGAGCACCGGCGGGAGAGTTTCTCACCCAGCCACACTGCCTTCCTACCCTACCGCAGCAGGGAAAATTAACCTGCGCCAGAGGGAGCGGTCTGCGTGTTTTCCGGAATTCGACACACCCGCTTTGTCGTGCGTTTTGGTCAGCGTGGGACTGCGCCGTTGAAGACGCTCCCATCAACCCAGGTGGGGCCTTCACCCGAGGCAGCCATCATTCAACACTTCTTCCAAGTATTACTGGCAGGGAAACGGAGGTCATCGGCCCTTTCCCCTTTGGACTGAAACTCCTCGCCGACCTTCTCACCTACGAGTCTTCGGGCGTGGCGAGTGTATTGTGTGACTCTTGCCTCCTTTCGGAGGCCGGACGCCAGGACGACAGGTCACCGGATTGGCGGGAGACGTTTGACACCGGTTTGCCAGTGCTTATGCAGTGACAGTCTCGGGGCTATAAAAGCCGAAGACTTTTGCTGTTATTTCTCTTCTTTTCACCTCCTGACTTCATCATGTAAATACACCACGTTCCTTCTTGAAAGAACGCGTCCTCTTCCCTGAGAGCCAGCTACCGTAACGAGACCCGCCGAAACCCCACTCCTTACAACCGATAGTGAAGTATCGAGTTTTCATTTCACCGTTATGTTTTAAGTGTAGTTGTAACTCACATGGGGTGCCTTACAAAAAAATGCTTAGATCAGTCTCGCCAGAGTGCTCACGAGTGTATTTATTAAATAAATGAAAGGAAATATCGGACAGGACAGCCATATGCAGGCTGGGCCGCGGGCTAGATATACGGGGCCTGTTGAGAACATTGATTAGTTCTGCAGAAAACTTACAAGAGGCAATGCATTTGACTGATCATATATGTGCTGGTAGTAACAGTAAGTGTGCGTATAACTGCAAGCTTAATTGGAAGTAGTACAGCATGTCTATATAAATTATAATTGACAGACGTGTGTGTCAGTCAACTAAGCTTATTAAGGTAGCGTATGCTCTGCTTATTGCTGTGTTTGCCTGGGAAGAAACATGTCGATTATTAGTCCTGCCATTACATATATTTGTTTGATGAACTAAACATGTTCTCTCTAATACCAATTTATTTAGTATGGAGTAGCATCATTGCAAACCTTTTATCACAAGTGGCTTGGGATGTGATGGTGTATCAAGAACCTTACTTGATCTTGTGGTAGCCCGTAGTTTTCGCTTTCCTTTGTACTTTGCTAAAGAAGCATGAAGCCAGAAGTGGGTCTTATTTGCAGTATAAAAAACCAAGATGTATCAATCAGGGAAAGGGATGACAGTGCTGCTTTAGTTTATGCAGTTATAAATTGAAAGAATGTCATTTGTAATATGTTTACATGTTTTCTGATCACAGAATTCTGGACAGTGTGGTTATACTGATTTGTGGCGTGCCAAGCACTACGAAATTGAGCAGACGAAACAAGGGCACTGGATCAAGGGCTACTTTTCTTGTAGACACAACCTACTAATGCAGACAGACAATGAAGCCAAGGAAGGCATAGGGGAGATATTTAGTTTTTAACTGTAGTGTGGTAATTTTTACATAAATTGAAAGGAATTAAAGTCAACAAAAGAGACACTTGCTCCTGCAGGGACGAATCTGTAACCTTTGGATAGTGCGTCTGATGCTCCAATGGAGCTGCAACAGTGGTCATTGTCCCATCCATCCCATTGGGCCCTCAGTGTGTAATCCCAACAGTACATGCTAGTGCTACTTTTGGCCATCCTGGCATCTTGTAGAACTCTTTACGAGCTGGCAGCTGGCCAATGAACACTTGCATGCTACCTGAAGCCATCAAGTCTACCGGGACGAGACCCTATAGCTGGGTGATTCCACGTAAGATCGAACAATCGATGGCTGGTCGACCTCTCGAATTTATTTCAAAATTTTATATATATTGCCTGATGAGTGGAAAAGAAGAGATCCGCAATTTGTTTGCCGCCAAAAATTTTTTCGAAGCACAGGAAATCAATAAGGACGAGGATGGAGTGGAGCACTCATCCGCTCTGCTTTTTGGCCAACTTGCGTTATGATTGCACAAAATATATTAAATTTAGGTAGCTGAAATTATTTACCTAATATATGCATGTTTTGCTTCTGCTCAGGATTTTTAGTTTTTGTGTGTATGTAGATGTTTTTATAAAAACCTCAAAAAATGGCCCAATTGACAAAATTTTCTTTACTTTGAAGGTCTTTATCTCAAAAACGCCTCGTAGCAGAGCTACAAAAATTCCGCATTACGTTCTTCGCATGCTTATCTACCAAACGCCAAATCTTGTATTTATATAACTTTTCAGTAAAGAGATTGGTCGGGCTAAGTTCAGAAAACACCGAACAATGAAACTTCTGACGACAATTAAAAAAAAAAAAACATTTTTTAAATTTCTTAAACTTTGTACACTTATTCTCCTCCCACATCAGCTTTCACAATCATTAAAAACATGTTGCATAATGTCGTGCACTAATAGTTACGGCCCCTTCAATGAGACCCTTAGGCAAGGATGGGCAATTCCGACTTTCTTGCCCAGCAAAGTGTATAAAATGAGACAGGATTGAATTTCTTTATATTAAAAGACCAACCAGTACCGAAAAAGGTGTCGCCGGCACTGAAGACGTTAATTTTGAAATTTTGGTCACTGCAGCGGCCACGAGCGCGGAGCTACCGAGCAGGCACGCGCGCACCGAGATGCTCGTTGTAAGAGACGGCCGCAGTGAGAGCTCGTTCTCCGCGTCCCAGGACCGATTGAGTTCGAAACAGCCAACACCTCTCGGGTGACTCGAACGCACGTGCACTGGAGCTTCGCTATTCTATCCGCCCTCTGTCCGCATCTCAGCTAGGCGCTGATAACACGGCGGAGATGGAAGCAAGATGAAAACTCTATAAGGAGCTATTGAGCGCTTCGCTTCACGCCCGCTGCTGCCACAGGAAACTGCGGCTGCGCCAGTTGACGATCAGTGGAAAGCATGAACGTGGCGCTCCAGTGGCAAAGCAAAATATGGAATGTCAAAGGAAAGAAAAGCAAAACTAACGGTATCCGGATGCGCTTGCCTATCTTAGATGTCGGCAGCAGACGGCCTGAACTAGCCGGGCGTTCAGAGCGCTGTTCACACATCATCGGCGCGGTTAGTTCTTGTGCTTTGCTCTTACTCTACTCCTCCTGTGCGGTCTCATGGCGAGAAAGTATAGCTCGGAATGAGCGTATTGTGGAGACTACCTTTCGAAGCACAAGAAGCTTAAAGGAGTACTGACACGAATTTTAAAAAATTTCGGATTGTTGCTCTAAATAAAATACTGGTGTCGAGAAACCTAAAACGACTATTGTGGGGCCTGGGAATGCTCCTATATATTTTAATTAGCGCCACCTTAAAAAGACACTTTCGGTGTCGATATCGAGGGGGTGGTTTCTCAGTGTCGTTTCATAGCAGTGTGACGTCACGGAGATACAGAAACTTGCGACGTACTAGTGGGAAATCCGTCATCTGCTCGTGGTGGAATAGACAACGATGAGTGAATTGTCGTCCAGTGACCCTGACAGTGATTTCTACGATTAGGCTGCATGCAGGACGCAGAACTCGCGAACTCGGAGGAACTGTCTTGACTCGTCGGGATAATGTCCTTGCAGTGTGGCTGGCTTGCAAATGCTCAGCGACGAAAACTTCAAAATTGAAATATTTTATACGTGTTCTCCGGCTCCAGTGTGTGGACAGCGTGGACACTGCATACCAACGAAGCAAAAAATGGCCCTTTTGCGATGTCTCAAAATTGTGTCAGTACTCCTTTAATTATTGCAAAGAAGCCAAAATTTCGCAGAGTTACCGACCTAGACATAAACGCTTTGAAGGAACGTTTACGCCCGAAAGATCAGTGCACGTGCGTTCAAGTCACCCGAGAGGTGTTGCTGTTTCGAACTCAATCGGTCTGAGGACGCGGAAAACGAGCTCTCACTGCGCCGTCTCTTACAACGAGCATCTCGGGTGCGCGCGCGCCTGATCGGTAGCCCCGCGCTCGGTGGCCGCTGCAGGTGACCAATATTTTTCAAAATGTAACGTCTTCAGTGCCTGGCGACACCTTTTGAGGTACGTGCTGGCCTTTTAATAAAAAGAAATTCAATTCTGCCTGCATTTTATACACTTGCTGGCAAGAAGTCTGAATTGCCCATCCTTGCTTTAAGGGGTCTCATTGGAGGGGCCGTAACTATTAGTGAAAACGACATTATGCAACATGTTTTTAATGATTGTCAAAGCTGATGTGGACGAGAATAAGTGGACAAAGTTTAAGAAATTTAAAAAATGGGTTTTTTTTTAATTGTCGTCAGAAGTTTCCATTGTTCGGTGTTTTCTTGAACTTAGCCCGATCATATCTCTTTACTGAAAAATTATATAAATACAAGATTTGGCAGTTTGGTAGACAAGCATGCGAAGAACGTAATGCGGAATTTTTGTAACTCTGCTACTAGGCGATTTGAGATAAAGAGCTTCAAAGTAAAGAAAATTTTGCAAATTGGGCCATTTTTGAGGTTTTTTATAAAACCATCTACACTACACACAAAAACTAAAAATACCTGACCAGAAGCAAAAACATGCATATATTTAGGTAAATAAATTTCAGCTACCTAAATTTAATATATTTTGTGCAATTCACAATGAAAGTTGGCCAAAACAGCAGAGCGGATGAGCGCTCCACTCCACCTCCTCGTCGTTATTGATTTCCTGTGCTTCTAAAAAATTTTTGGCGCCAAAACAAATTGCGGATCTCTTCTTTCCACTCATCAGGCAATAATATATAAAATTTTGAAATAAATTTAAGAGGTCTACCAGCCATCGTTTGTTCGATCTTACGTGGAATCACCCAGCTATGAAAGGACAAACGAAACATAGTGAATTAAGGGCTCATTGAATTGAACAGACACTTGTAGGGCACAGCACGAGCCCTGCATATGAATTGACTTTAGTGCAACAAGGTTTTTTTTGAAGAGTTCAAAACTGGGCTTGTTGGTAAAACATACCCAAATTTAAAACCATGCAAGAGCAGCAGAGGAGACAGAAAAGCCAACACAGTGCTCAATCTTTGCTGTAACCTCTGGTGTCTTACACTTTCTACTAAGTCTTCAGCTATCTTGAAATCTTCACATTCATGATGTCGTACAATAAGGGTGGCTCGTTACCATACTTGGGTACATAGAGCATAGAACTGATCTATTTAATATTGTGATGATAGTGCTGATGGAGTTTTCTGTGCAAGTTGCTTATTCGGCAAACTGTATTCTCATACTATTTCAGTACGCCAGTGTGGGAAAGGCTTGACATGTAACGCATAATTAAAATTGTCTGCAAAAATCTATTACTCCTCTAATATTTGCTCTTAATGCATCCTAAGCTCATCATTCATGGACAGTTTTGGGTGTATTAACAGATACCTGTGTTAAGCCATCATGTTTTATATGTACTACTTGTGTACTGTAAGGCCTCTATTGTGTGCAGGTTATGGAATGTTTTGTGGCATCTGTAATGCATGTACCCAGCATAGACGACTGACTGTTCAAGGAACTGAAGCAGTGGACAGCTTGCTGTGAAAGATGGGAGCATTCTTCCTCTGGTCTGGACAAGCCCATATTAAGTGGTAGGCATTGGTTTCCTTCTCTACAAATGGGCAGTTCGAGAAGAGTAGCTTGGGCTTGTTGGTACGTAATGCGAGTAAAATAGCGCCACACTTAGACAGAGTAAGCAGCACGACACAGCGCTATCAACAGATGAATATTTGAAATAGCAGAGAAAGACTTGTGTACAGAAATGTGTGAGGTGAGTGCGCATGTTACACAGGCATGACTGCAAACGATCTGAAATCGGCACAAAGGATCGGTAGCTCCTTTACGGGCAAGCTACAGAAGGCATGCTAACACACGTGTGCCTAACTTCTCAATCATTTTGGCTTCTATTATCTCACGGACTGCATTTTCTTTACTGTTCACAATCACGTCAACTTCATCAAATTCAGGCTGACATTTACACGGGCTACAGTTGCATAGCTAGGTGACCGTTTTTGTGCTTTTGTACATTGCAACGGTGTTCTCTCAAACGATCGATAAGGCACCTAGCGGACCGGCTAATGTAGAACTTTCCATAATGCAGTGGGATCCGATACGCAGCATGATCAATGCATCTAACAAACGTACATCTATGTTCTTTGAGCATGTCGCTAGTAGCTCCCTTCCTAGGAACACTACTATTGCAAAGGCTGAAAGGTTTTTGAGGGGCACTAAACACAACAGATACATCAACGCGACCAGCAATCTTCTTGAGATTATGCACAATATCATGCATGTAAAGCGTTACACAACAATGCACTCGATGGTGCGGGCAGATAATTCGTGAAGTAAAATTTCGACCACTGCTACCTGTTGATTCTCGGATAACCAGCTTCCAGTAAGCGACCTGTTCTTTAGCGCAAAAAACACAAAAGTGAATGCCCTCTGCGTGTTATTATATCTAAGAAAGCAGCATGGCAAAATCTATTTCTAGCTCCTTGCTAGAAATACTAAATCTGCTGCAGTGTAATGATCCTTTTCAAGTGAGATATTCTACCTTAATGATAATTTCAGAGAGCACCGTGGCAATCAAGAAAAGCACAAGGACGGTCTTCTAGCTATGCAGTGCGACATGTGGATGTCAGCAGGAATTCGATAAAGTTCATGTGATTGTCAAAAGTAAAAAGTTAGTCCATGAGATGATTGAAGCCGAAATGACTCAGTGGTTGGGCACACGATGTGTTAGAATGCCTTATATTAGTTTGCCCGAAAAGGAACTTGTATTCCTTTGTACCGATTTCAGATGGCTTGCAGTCATGCCTGCGTGACACGCGCACTCACTTCACCTGTTTCTTTACATAAGACTTCCTCTGCTATTTCAAATAAACAATTGTTGTTAGCGCTTGTGTCATGTTGCTTACTCTCCCTGTCTAAGTGTGCGCTATTTTACTCATCCAACTGAGAAACTTATGACACTATATGTGAGGAACACCAAGACAGGAAAGAGTATGTAATAGCAAGTGCTTGTGATATTGTTCAAACACACAATGTTGCAACTTGCCTGCAGCATAGCTTGCACCTTCACAGCTCTTTGCAAACAGTCGTGCAGTTGGGCACACTTCACCCTGCTGTTCTGGGTCACAGAGAATGTGGCCGGTTGGATCAGCGTGATGTGACATGTACCCCAAAAAAAATATAGTCTGAAGGACACTCACCATTTATACCTTGGGCTCAAATAAAGAGCCAAGGCTTTTATGCTTCGTTACAGCCTCTACAATGGAAATCTCAGACTTCCAGTCACATGCTTTGTGCTGCTTACAAGTTGCTCCTGTGATCACTTGAACCATTCCTGTCGCTTCCTTGTCATCTTTGGATGACACCAGCTTCTCTTCTGATGAGCTCGTGAACACAGCAACGTTGCTGATAGTGCATTTCAATTTTTTCTAAGGATATATGATATCAATAGCTGCATTAGTAAAGAGAAATGGGAAAAAGCATACCTGAAGCTATGTCTTGCTAATGGCTGCAGCCGACCTCACTTTCATGAGGAACAGGCACTCAAAGATGGGCAAAAAATGTCTCAATAGAATCTGATTTCGTGTGTCACTGTCTGTCATTGAGATGCCTTTTTCGCTTGCTTTTTTTATCAAAATTTTCGCACCTTCCTTGGTGAAGTAGGATGCTCAGAACGAATGAAACAAGTTAGTGTTTTTTCCCATCAAGCCGTCCAACTAACTTCTTTTCAGCGTGCAGTTCTATTCTTTATAAAGCACTTCAAAAACTTTTCTACTGAACTATACATAATGCAAGCTCCCTCCTTCTGTGAAGCACAGTGTTTAAAGCAAAAGGGCATGTGAACTTCTGTGGATTTTTGTTCTTGGTAGTGCATAATTGCAAGCTTCAGTAGTTACGAAGTCTTAAATATGTGCTGTTCATAACATTTTGACTGCAAATAACTTTTGTTCATTAGCCAACTTTATCACTGCATTGGTTCTATTCGTGTTGTTGTGTTGTACAGAAACAGGGTGAAATATTTCCATGTTCTCTAAACCTTTCAGACGCCACCAATGAAAAACTGTCTGTAGATGCGTCAAATTGATACATCATTTCAAGGCACTCGATATTCTATTGCAACAAAAATAATGTCATAATGCATTAATTTATGTGTGTTATAGTAATTATAATTCAATTGTAATAATTATGTATTGTAAAGTCATTCATGCTACGTTCTTACATTAATAGAATGAAATCTTACGCCAAAAATATAGTGCAAATTTGTTTTTGTGTATGTTCATTTGGAGTGAAGAAAAATTATACTTTTGGCATGGCTCGCAGGAAGGAGCACTTCGAACGACTCGTTGAACAGTGTAGTGCCTTCAGCAAACTGATAATATACAACAGTACACTGCAAAATGAAGTTAAATGAACACAAATTTATTATGCAGCAGGTTCATTTGATCCAAAGCTCAACGTATCTTGTTCAACATATCTTGATCAGCGCTTCTTGTAATTCCTCCCTGTGTGCGTTGTCTTGCTTTTCGCGCTGCTTACTTCCAAGGTATCTTGCTCTCTAGTAGCCCTAGTCATTACCAATGGCAAAAATAAGTGGTGCACACAATTGTGTACATAGCGTGTCAAAGGGTTAAAGGTTAATTTTCTGGAGAGTCCTTTGCTTTGTAGGTGGCCAAGTAAAGCCTCACTTTAGTTGTAATTATGAACTACATTAATTGAAAAGCTAACATTAGTGATAAGATTCAGTGAAACAAAAATACTCCGTATCATCAGATCTTATTGCCAAGGGCCTCTATGCACTGTGTGATCTTTTGTGCATACGCAAGACGAAGGAGTGTTGGCTTGGTGACAAATGAGTGTCAAGGGTGAATGCAAGAGAGATCATCTTCAGTTTTCTCTGCTCTGAGGTATCAATTTTATTTTGAAGGGCCTCACATAAGTAGTGCTTCAGATTTGACAAATGATTTTGTGTGCTTTTTTAAGATGTCAGGGAAACCAGGGCTTGCATTCATTAAGCACCATTGTCTTCATTAGCATACTGCAAAAACATTATTCCTAGAAGTTACTGCGTAATTACAGCATTTAGGCCTTCATTTTATATTCCATAGCTAGGGTTAGCATGGCACTACATTCTCGTTTTAGTTGGACATTTGTTCTGTGCTTTCCTTTTTGTTTTTCAGTCACATTTTAATGAGTCATTTGGTTTCAGAAGTACTTCAAAGGTACCACAGAATGTAAAGTGCATTCTGACTTATGCCCGCATGGCAGTTAGATGTTTGTACATATGTGAACATCGTATATGTCTGTGCACAGGCATGAATGAACAGATTATGTTGCACATTAATGTAACATGTAATTGTTTAGAGCAAGACAAGGGACATAGAAATATTATGTTCATGTAAGACAAAGGCATGACATGGATAGATTCAATGCCTGGAAATGAACAGTGTTCAGTTACTGTTATATCAAGGGCAATTCATTGAATAGTATTAAAATTGCGAGATTACCGAGAAAGAGAAAATATCTTTCGTGACTGCATTTACTAATCTGATGTGAAATAAACTTTGTGCTAACTTTGAATTTTCATGTTTATATGTTACCACACTGTGCATGCTGATGGCAGCGACGACAACTGCAAAGGGTAAATGTTGGAAAAGCTACAGACATGAGAGCTAGGGTAAAAGGTACACACAAGTGAACTGTTGTATTTTAAAATTGCATGGTGAATTCATATTGTTTACTTTTACTTTATTCAAGAATTCTTGTGGGTCAACCAAAAAACATTGAAGCCACATGGCAATTGGCTCTGTATTAATTGCAGCTTAAGAGGATTGAAAAGTTCCTTATAAATAAAATATCCTTGAGATCTTTCGAAAGCAGGAACAAATGTGATAATGACTTCATAACTGTATATGGAACAAACAGAATATCGAGACGACACATTTTTGTGCCTTCCAGGGAGATGTTCAATATCAACCCGATGAGAGGCAGCAAATGTGGAAATGGACGCAAGTCAAGGACAGCTGCAGACAGCAAAATATTGAAACTGATACAACGATTGTGCTGAATCACTGAAGATGTAAGTTAACTTTTTTGCTGGTGTACTTGCTGATGAGCTTGTAATCCCTGCCTATATTTTGGTTGCGTGTGTAGGGCCTGATATTCAATAAGGTTGTGCTGAATATGTAGGTTAACAAGCCTGAATGGTCAGTCTGAGGAGATCAGTCATAAACATTTTTATTGAAGGAATGTTGAAGCACTTGTTTTTACACAGAACAAGACAACCTTTATGATAAGTGAAAGCAATTTTCAGATATACTAACCATATTTGCAGACTTGTGTTGTCGAATTTACATTCCTTATTCTTAATTCTTTTTCGCTTGCATGCTTCCTCGTATCTCTTTGTCTAAACAAGGGGCACCAGTGCCGCCCCGTCTATTGCTCATAATATGAGGGGATGCTTTGCTTTGTGAAACGGAAATAAGAGCCCTATGTTAGCTAGAGGCTCTTCTACCAGCTATAGGCGGTGGTCTGGCATGCGTTCGCCTCTTGGCTATGCCTGGTTATTTTGACCCCCAGTAGCCGACAGCTTGAGCGGACGTGCTTTCTCATGCAGCAAACTGTGCATTCTAGTCAGCTGTCACTGTGCGTCGGCCACACTCTCGCATACCCTCTTTCATGAATGACGCTGTGTATGTCAGCAAACTGCAGGTTGTCATATTGACATCAGCAGGAAAGCACATACATGGTGCTATTTGCTGTGGCTATGTAACCAGACAATATACAGGAGGGCAGACAGTATTAGCAAAGAAAACTGCTTAAGTTGACCAAATCGCTCTTCATTAATTTCTCTCAACAGCATACTTTCCGCAGTGTAAGAGGCTGCCTCATTCTCGGTTAATTGCTAGGTGCTTTTCCACGTTTGCTGCATTACTAAGCATCCGAGCTCGGGGTCGCCAGCAACAGAAATAAGTCGAGAGCGAGAACAAGCAGGAGGTGTAGTTTATTTTGTTAGCGGTCGTTTTGATCGAGTGCTCAGTTTGATACAAGTTACTGTGAACGAGACAAACTGTTGCTTGGAAGCAGGACAGAATGTCAACGTCAGTGCCACAGAATGCAAAATGCTCCTGAGAGGTTGTGTAGCTAGCTTTGCTGCATACTGCAACAATGCAAGGAATAAGCAAGTGGAGAGCAAAGCTACGTCCCCATTACGATAAACAGGAGCATCTGCGACCTTGATTCCATTGTCAGGTGTTGAGTTTCTGGATCCCGACGAGCAGGGACGTGCGTTACTTATGAACTCCGATTGGAAAGTGTTTAATAATGTGCAACACATTAAGCTGTGAGAGAATGTTGGGCAGCCTCGATGTGCCTGCCTTTGAGCGAATGCCTTGGGCTGTTGATGTCGCCTATGACACTCACTCATTTTACATTTCGAGTTAACTTGTGAAACACCACAGGCAAGGACGATTTGGCAACACTGTCCACCTGAACTACTTGGCGTGATGTGGGAGTGGTAACTGAAACTTTGTTTCACAAGTGCACCTTTGGAGTGGCTCATTGCGTACATTTTGATTTACTTATTTCATGTTGCATGTGCCTCGTTTTATGCAGAAAGGCTAAATGTCACAGAACGTGTTTTTATCTCCTCTTTAGCTCTTTTAATTTGGCATTTTTGACAAAAACGACACTCCTCCTCAGCCGGCCTCAGTTCGAATCTGTTCACAGCCATTGCACGTGTCCGACAGCTGGTGCGCAAAATCTGATTTTCACTTTTGCTTTGTTTTCTTGCTTTCAAGATCCCCCTTTGTTTGAACAGTTACACATGTCTAATCTCAACATGGTAATCTAGCATTTGAATTGAACTTAACGTCTCCCCTCATGTCTTTAATGTCGTCTGCACAGAAGTCATTTGGATTTTGTACTGTGAACACTATTTTTTTTTAGTCAATCATGCAGGGGTTGGATAGACATGCCCTTTTCTTTTTTTATGAGATTGGGCGGGCTGTGGATGCATCAAAATTCAAAACCTGCTGCTGTGTGGCTCGTTTGTTTTTGCAAGGTAGATGCAAAATTCAGTTTCGGCACAGATTGCCTTCTTTCATTTGGTTCAAGTGTCCTCATATATTTTGTTTCTTCTCTTTTCAGATGAGCCAGAGTGCGAACAGTATACTCGTACAGTTTGGCAGAATAAACCCCATCTTTATGCGTTCAGAGCAGCTGGATGTTCACTGTTTACTTGGCAAGAAGTAGTATGTATGCATGCTTCCTGCCGCAGCTATGTGCTGTCCCACACTTTGTGGGAAACACTGAATTCTGCATTTGCTGAGAAATATATGTGCCAAATAGTGCATTTTGTTGCTTTGCAGTCACCAATGCACACAAGTTGACCCACACTGTACTTAAAAAGTTGTAATAATGGGTGTTCTGTGGTGAAGAAGGTTGTGGTGCTTTACATGCAGCCACCGCAGTGATTATTGACTGATGCCAGTGGCAGCTTCTACTTTGCAGCAAAGAAGTTGTTAGAGAGAGCATACACAGGTTAAGCAGTAATAATGACAAAAAATTCCACTGGATGTTAAATGCAAGTCATGAGAAAACACATGCATGTACATGTTGCCCCTGTTGAAACATATATCAGGCTACAAGTGCCATTATATTTGCTCTGCCAAATTTCTTGTTCAAGTTGAACAGCAATATCTGTTCTTGGGATTGCAAGACTTTTTGTGACTGGCGTCCAACAATGTTTTCACCAAAGTTTCATCCCGACCAGGTGAGATGTTATCAGACCCTAGACTTCAAAAAGCCAAACTATGTACGACTAATTTGTATGTGGTGCCAGAACACTTCAATTTTCACTGAAGTAGCAGACACTTGTAGCCTGGCATTTGTTTCAACAGGGGCAATATGTACATGCATCTCTTTGTGACTGTTGGGTTAAACATCCAGTGGAAGTTTTCGTCGCCATCACTGCATAATGTGTTTTTCCTCTCTCTAACAACTTCTTCGCAGCAAAGTAGCAGCTGCCACTTGCATCAGTTGATAACCATTGCGGTAGGTGCATGTAAAGCACCGAAACTTTATTCACCACACAGCGCCCATTATTACAACTTTTTAAGTACAGTGTGGTGTCAAGTTGTGCACTTTAGTCACATTAAAGCAACAAAGTGTGCTATTTGGCACATTTCATATTCCTCATTAGTGTGAAATTTCCAAGTCATTACATGCAACATTTTCAAGGAGACATTACGTACATTTCCAGGACACATTACGTATGACAATCCCAAGGTGACATCACGTACAACGTTTCTTCGAGTCATAATGTACGACATTCCTAAGAAGAATGCCATCCCATGCCATCAATGCCATCCCATGCCACGAGCATGGGATGGCATTGCGCTATTCTACTGTGTGTATGTGCCACTGTAAAAGTGACGAGAGGAGAAGGAAGTGGAGAAGACGAAGCGTGATTTTCCTGTGTCGGTTCAGCTAGACGTCCTGGTGCCCCGACAGACAGAGGTTCTGTACCGTTCGTAATAACGTGACATTTCTGGTGGAGGTGCTGGGTAGTGTTGTATGCACTGCGACCAGCAGGAAGATCCCGACAGTAGTCACGCCTTGGCCAGCTGACTTACGGCGTAGTCGGCGGCAACTAGGCCTACCACCTGAATTCGGCCCCCTTCCACAACTCTACAGAAGTATGGCAAGTGCGGGGACACAGACTCAACAGACATCGACTCCGCCTTCGCCATGGTTTTTCAACGCCCCGCGAACTCCGAAGCCGTTTCACGGTGACACTTACGAGGACGTCGACGACTGGCTTGACGACTACAACCGTTGCGCCAGCGTCAACGAATGGGACGAACACCGGAAGCTTCGGTATGTCTACTTTTACCTCGAGGACTCGGCGCGCACTTGGTTTGAAAACCATGAAGCTACCATGGCAACCTGGCCAGAATTTTGCACTCAGCTTCAGAATACCTTCCGAAGTTCTGACCGAAAGGAGCAAGCAGAACGTCTCCTCAATTCCCGGAACCAGCGCCCGAACGAGAGCGTTGCCATGTTCGTTGAGGACATGTCCCGGCTGTGCCGGCGAGCTGATCCGTCAATGACAGAAGAGAAGAAGGTGCGCCTACTGATGCGGGGCGTAAAAGAGCAGTTGTTCGCGGGACTCGTGCGCAACCCTCCAAGCACCGTAGCGGAATTCCTCCACGAAGCCACGACGATGGAGCGAATGCTACGGCAGCGATCGTCGCAGTACGAACGCCCAAGCAATCTGTCATCTGTGTCATCGTCTCTGGCAACACCTGACGTCACGTGCGCGAGGGAACTTACGGAGCTCGTGCGCAGTATTGTACGCGAGGAGCTGCAAAAACTGCACGCAGCGTCTCCTCCGCCTCATGTGGCTGCTTTAACGGATGTTGTCCGCGAAGAGGTCCGGCACCTGGTTAAACCGTTGATGGCTCCGCCGCCAGCAGAGGCTCCTCTTTTAACGTACGCGGAGGCGTTACGTACTCCTGCACCGGCTGTCGGCTATCCGTCCCGTCTGCCCACCCAACAGACGACGCCGTTCTACTCAAGCCCACCGCATTACGAGAACCCACGACTCAATGTTCGGAAATCCAGTGTGTGGCGCGCTCCTGACAATCGGCCCCTTTGTTACCATTGTGGTGAACCAGGTCACGTCTACCGCGAGTGTACGTACCGACACATGGGCCTTCCTGGCTTTCGTCCAGATGCTCGTCGACCGCGGGATGGTGAGCGGCCCCGTGCTATCGCCGAGTACTTGGCAAGCCAGCAGTCCTCCACCTTTCAGAGACGCCAATCCCGCTTACCGTCTCCCCGGCGCTCCATGTCACCTGGCCAACACTCAACCTTTGCCGACGTCGTTGCGGGACGATCGCCTAGGTCCCCAAGCCCACGCCGGGGAAACTAGGAACAGCGACCTCCGGGGGTGAGGCCGCTGTCGATCGACCGTTAAAAGACCTCCTCCGAACTGCCTGCCGACATCCGACGACTCCCTTTCGCAGACGTATACCCTCGACGACAGACGTGTATCTGCTGACATCTCCATTCTTGTCGACAACCACCCCGTAACTGCTCTGGTAGACACGGGCGCCGATTACTCCGTTATCAGCGCTGACCTCGTTGTTCAGCTGAGAAAGGTAACGACACCGTGGGGACATGGACCCAACCTCCGGACAGCAGGCGGTCACCTATTGACACCAATTGGGAGATGCACCGCCCGGCTCCAAATCCGTGAGTCGACGTACGTTGCTTCTTTCGTCGTGTTGCGTGAATGCTCCCGAAGAGTTATTCTCGGAATGGATTTCCTCCGCGAGCACGGAGCCGTTATTAACCTTCGAGACCTGCTTATAACGTTTTCAGACGACCATGCTCCCAGACAAAAAGATACCAATACGCAGAAAACTGCACTTCGAATTTTTGACGATACCCTCACACTTCCGCCGCGAACCAGTATGTTGGTAACTGTGGAGAGCGACTGCGATAATAGCAGTAATGGTATCGCCGAAGCGAACCTGTCGGTGCTCTTGGCTCGGCAAATCTGCGTCGCCCGCGGTATCGTCCAACTGAAACGTAGGATCACTCAGCTCTTGATCACGAATTTCAGCGGCGAATACCAACACTTGACAAAGCGAACAGCAATCGCTCACTTCGAAGCCATTGGCGACGAAGCATTTTCTACGATTGCTCCGATTGCCGCAGCCGCCGAATGTGACGCTGCCGTGGCCAGCACAGTCGATGTGAATCCGAAGCTCACATGCGTGCAGAAGGAGCAGCTACGCACTATGTTACGCACCTTTAGTGACTGTTTTGCGTCCACTTCAAAAATCAAGCAGACCCCAACCGTAAAGCACCGCATTATAACGGACCCTACCGAACGACCGGTACGACAGCACGCCTACCGGGTGTCGCAAAAAGAACAAGAGGTGATACGTTCTCAGGTGAAGCAGATGCTCGACGATGACATAATCCAACCCTCGACCAGTCCATGGGCGTCCCCCGTCGTACTTGTAAAAAGAAGGACGGCACTCTTCGATTTTGCGTGGATTACAGAAAACTCAACACAGTGACGAAGAAAGACGTCTACCCTCTTCCACGCATAGACGACTCACTGGATCGACTTCGACATGCCCGATATTTCTCATCCATGGATTTGCGAAGCGGCTACTGGCAGATTGAGGTCGATGAACGCGACCGTGAAAAAACAGCGTTCATAACTCCCGACGGCCTCTACGAATTTAAAGTGCTACCGTTCGGCCTGTGCTCTGCTCCAGCGACGTTCCAAAGGATGATGGATACCGTGCTGTCAGGCCTCAAGTGGGAATCGTGCCTTGTCTATTTAGACGACGTCGTTGTTTTTTCGCAAACATTCGATCAACATTTACAACGACTTCAGTCCGTCTTCGTCGCAATTCGCAGAGCAGGCCTATCACTAAAACCGGAGAAATGCCATTTCGGCTACGACGAACTAAAGTTCCTTGGACACCTTGTCAGTCACGATGGCATTCGGCCAGACCCAGACAAGACAATGGCTGTTGCTGCATTTCCCCCACCTTCCAACAAACGTGATGTGCGCCGATTTTTAGGCCTCTGCGCATACTACAGGCGCTTTGTGCAGAATTTCGCGAACATCGCCGAACCCCTCACCCGCTTAACGAAAGAGCATATTCCTTTTGTCTGGGGTCCTGAGCAAAGAGACGCTTTTTCCGAGCTTCAGCAGCGCCTCCAGACCGAGCCCGTACTAGGACACTTTGACGAAGATGCCGCCACTGAACTGCACACTGACGCAATCAACATCGGTCTTGGTGCAGTGCTCATCCAGTGGCAAGATGGCGTCGAGCGTCCCATCGCCTATGCTAGTCGCATTCTGTCATCTGCGGAAGCTAACTACTCGACCACGGACAAGGAATGCCTTGCTGTTATCTGGGCGATATCAAAGTTCCGACCGTATCTATATGGCCGTCCGTTCAGAGTCGTCACAGACCATCATGCCCTCTGTTGGCTGGCCAATCTCAAGGACCCTTCAGGGCGTCTCGCGAGATGGAGCTTGCGCCTTCAATAATTTGACGTAACAATCGTCTACAAGTCTGGCCGGAGACACGCTGATGCCGATTGCCTTTCGCGCGCTCCACTTGCAACGACATCAAGCGATGATGATACCGAAGGCCGTTTTCTTTGTGCTGTCAGTGAATCTGACTTGGCCCAACAACAACGGAACAATTCAGAGCTTGAACAACTTCTTAAATACCTTGAAGGCCGTAGCTCGAGACCTCCGCGGGCATTCGCGCGTTCAGAATCATTCTGTCTCCGTAATAACATCCTCTACAAAAAGAACTTCAAACCTTATGCGACTGAACACCTGCTCGTCGTTCCATCGGTGCTGCGTGCCGACATTTTATCTGCCTGCCACGATGAGCCTTCGTCCGGCCACATGGGATTCGCGCGTACCCTTGCTCGGATTCGTCAGCGCTACTACTGGCCAAAGCTCACTCAGGATGTCAAGCATTACGTAAAAACGTGTAATGATTGCCAGCGTCGTAAAGCCCCACCTATGCGCCCAGCTGGTTTCCTGAAGCCTGTTGCACCGCCAGCAGAGCCGTTTCAACAAATCAGCATGGACTTGCTCGGGCCCTTCCCGAAGTCTCATGACGGCAACCGCTGGATCGTAGTCGCTACCGACTATTTGACGAAGTACTGCGAAACAAAAGCCCTACAACGAGGCACTGCCAATGAGATTGCGTACTTCTTCGTGAACAACATCGTCCTCCGCCATGGAGCGCCAGCAGTTGTCATCACTGACCGTGGAACAGCTTTTACAGCGCAAATGATGCAAGACGTCATGAGGCTTAGCGGAACCGCTCATCGCAAAGCTACCGCATACCATCCACAAACCAATGGTCTTACGGAGAGATTAAACAGGACCCTCGCTGACATGCTCTCTATGTACGTTCACCAAGACCACAAAAACTGGGACGACGTTCTACCATACATTACGTTCGCTTATAACACTGCGGTTCAAGAGACTACGGGGTTCACCCCTTTCCGGTTGCTTCACGGTTGAGAAGCAATTACGATGCTGGATGCCATGCTGTTACCCGACAGCTGTTACATTACCACCGATGCGAACGACTTTATCCGGCTCGCAGGCGCAGCTCGCAAGCTTGCACTCGAGCGAATCCAAAACCAGCAACACATCGACTCGCACAGGTACAATTCTCGTCATCGCGAGGTTATTTACCAGCCCGGTGATCAAGTGTGGCTCTGGATTCCTATTCGCCAAAGGGGCCGCTCGGAAAAATTACTCCACCGCTACTTCGGTCCTTATCGAGTTCTACGTCGCCTCAGCGACGTCAACTACGAAGTCCTGCTTGAAAGCACGGCTCGCCGATCTCGTCGTTTAAAGCAAGCAGACGTTGTGCATGTATCGAGGATGAAGCCGTACTACCCCCGTTGACTATTCAAGTCTACTTGGATGATCGTTCGAACACCTCGACACTGCTGCATCATTTGTGCGTGTGTGCGTGTGCGATTATTTTCTGTTTTATTCACCATTAAGCATCGGGACGATGTTTTTTTTTTTGGAAGGGGAGTAATGCCACGAGCATGGGATGGCATTGCGCTATTCTACTGTGTGTATGTGCCACTGTAAAACTGACGAGAGGAGAAGGAAGTGGAGAAGACGAAGAAGCGTGTTTTTCCTGTGTCGGTTCAGCTAGACGTCCTGGTGCCCCGACAGACAGAGGTTCTGTACCGTTCGTAATAACGTGACAGTATGTTTCTAGGAGACAATACGTACAACATTCCTAAGAAGAGATTACGTACAATGTTTGTAGGAGACAATGACAATACGTACAACATTCCTAAGAAGGCATTACGTACAATGTTTGTAGGAGACAATGACAATACGTACAACATTCCTAAGAAGGCATTACGTACAATGTTTCTAGGAGACAATACGTACAACATTTCTAGGGAGACTCCGTTTACGGTAATCGCCCTATTTCAGAATCGGAAAAGTGATCGGCAACTTTTTACCTTCAGCTTTTTACGTAAACAAGGGGCAAAATTTTTAACAGTGTAGCTAGACACGGGCCTGATAAGTGCGTCAGCGACACATCCGTGTATCTTTCCAGAAAAGAGCGTGATATCCTTTGTAGAAGATAGGAGTCTTGGGGGTGGTGAAACCTGTCACGTGGTCATGACTGTCATTGCGTACGCGCTTAGTTTGTTTCATAAGGGTGGTGTATGTTTCAATAAACCAGTTGCTAGTCTGCGATC
This sequence comes from Rhipicephalus sanguineus, assembly GCF_013339695.2. Classification (NCBI taxonomy): domain Eukaryota; kingdom Metazoa; phylum Arthropoda; class Arachnida; order Ixodida; family Ixodidae; genus Rhipicephalus; species Rhipicephalus sanguineus. The sequence continues at coordinate 149,601,522 of NC_051177.1, read as the reverse complement.
GTCCTGTCCACTTCGTTTCTGGTGTCTCGTCCTTAGCGCAGTTATAAATTTTTTCAACTTAGTTGGTGTTTGCTTTTTTAAGCATGAATCCTTTTCGCTCTCGCTGTCAGTGACCTTCAATTGACCTTCAGCCAAAAGCCAGAACCGTTATCCAGGAACTTAAATCAGATCATACGGGCACACAAACGAGACCATCCAGGTAGTCAAGCGAGTATATCCGGGCAACGAGTCAAAAATAAAGAAAATGCGGTCTCTGGCTCCCAACCGTTTCTACAGGACCGCCTCTACCCCATTTTCAAGTTCTACTTACAGAAAATAAAGCTTTCCATTTTTTATTGTTTTTTTTTTATTCTAGGATGCTTGCCGTCACAGCACCGGACCCTCTGCGAGCGGACAGGCTTCTATCCAGAGGCAACTTGCCCGGACGCTGACAGCCCGAGATGCCGCCACGGAACTCACGTGTGCGCCTGTCGGCCGAATATGTACCGAACCGCAAGTGGGAAATGCGTACCGTACCGTTACTGTTACCCTGTAAAGAAAAAAGCATTGTTCTCGCTGGGAAAATAAACGGGCACAAAAGAAGGATTCACCCAAAATGTGCAACGACATCGAGGTTGATGTTCGACATCAACTTAGTCCCGTCAAAATGGGCAACACAGTAAAGTGCTGCGCTCACAGCGCAGTTTATGAGGGCAAGCTTGATTGCGCGGAACCAATTTTGATTTGAATGTTCAAAGAACACGTAAAACGCGTCAACGCTTTTACGAGGCAACTACTGAATCGATGGTGATTGCTTTAGAAGTGACATATTTCACTGCGTAGTAGTTTTGTTACAAATTAACATATTTCAATGGAGTTTGCGGCAAAAGATTTAGGAAAGATGGAAATTTAATGGCAGTACCATTTTTTTGACGTGCAACGCCGAAAAAGAAAGTATTAGGGGAATGGCAAACACCACAGACGACACATTGCGGAGTAATGCAGCCAACATGGAGCGGCGAGTTCGGTTATGTCTCCGCGAGGAGTGTGGTCATTTTGAAGACCTGCTGTAGGGTAAGTGATTATAAACCTTTATGACCTTTATAACTATTACAAACCTTTACTATAGTGACGCTTGGTATGCCGCATGACAATCAGAGTTTTTGAGAACGTTTTATAGGATCCAACCATCCCCCCTTGTATAGCATTTCGCGGTTTTCGTTATTTCTTATTTATTCCTTATTTTTTTGCGTTGCACATCAAAAAACGAGATGGGCCAATAAATTGTCATTCTTTCCTAATACCTTGCCGCAAACGGCATTGAAACCGGATATCCTTGTAACAAAACTACAGCCCAGTGAAATGGGTCAGTTCTAAAAGAATCACCCTAAATAAAGGAAATTGGATTCAGATGAGAAAATGTAACTACAGTGTTTGTAAGAAGCAGATTTCATTTATTTGCTGTACTGAATATTTACAAAGGTTGACAACTGCTCAATTGAAAACAAATTTTTTTTGAAGCATGAAGTTTACAAACTCGTGACCTTGCTCGAAAAATAAAAACAACACATATAGCAGCTGTGTGAATTCATCTTTTAGAGCACCTAAAGCGGAAAATATTGAAATATGACTTTACCGCTGATGTAATTTTTTTACAGTGCTCGCAAAAGTTTTACAACATAGAGAGAGGGAGAAAGAGATTACGTTAAGTTATCCGGTTTGCTCCCCTGTATTCGGGAAGGGGAGACAGAAAACTAAGAAAAGAATGAGAGAAAGGGTTAAAAAAGAAACTAAAGGAAAGGGAACGCGCACGCACGCACACACAGGCACACACACTCTCTCTCTTTCTCTCAAATACAGAAGTTTCATGCAGTAGTCGTTCAACGAGGCAGGTTGACAGCAGAAACTTCAGCGGCGCCTTCATAGCATTTTGGTGGGAATCTCGAAAATTCCGGCATTCTAAAATTTATTCCTCAGAAAGCGGCTGTCGAGGTGTGCTAATGTTGAAGAGAGCGGCTGTCTCTGGGAACTGTTGTGAGGACAATGACAAAGGACGTGCGCAATGGTTTCCTCGCTGCCATAGTGATCACAGGTAGCACTGCCTGCCATTCCGATTCGGTAAGCAAAGCTGTTCGTGCATGACACTCCAAACCACGGGCTGCACACAACGGTTGTTTCGGGTCGGGATAGTCCTGATGCAATTTGATGTAGAAGCAAAGGATCCAGATGGCGGAAAAGCAACACTAAATAAGTAGCGATATACATTAGAGCAGTTTATATCACGTCAATTTTTCCGTTGTGTATGTGCTATTAGGTGCAACATGCAAAATCTCCTTATAGCTTTTTATTGCGGAGATACTCGTAGTGTTAAATTTTATACTGGAGCTTTTTTTTCAATCTTGCTAATTCTTTCTGAATATACTCGCAAAGCTGAAGTTCATTTGAATGCTGTGCACGTTGTCAAGTGCGGTTTGTAGATCGTTTAAAGAAAAAAAATTCTATGTCTCTGGGTATTCAGTTAGAAGACATCGAGCCAGGGCTACCTATAGGCCCTTATAGTATATAGTTATAGTGTTCGGGTTTTGGCACGACGTCAATTGTGACTTTTCAAACCGTCTTGAATTGGCTCGACATGGGGCTGTTTTAGATAGCGAGCATCTCGTGCACCAATCCCGTGTGCGTAGGTGGCGTACACCACAAAGTTTCTTTCAGAGAGAGAGAAAGAGAAATATAATGCGGAAAGGCAGGGAGGTGAACCAGAAAACATATCTGGTTAGCTACCCTGCACTGGGGAAGGGGTAAGGGGAGACAGCATGTCCTTCGTCGATTAGTTGATGGTACAGTTGTCTTATTTCCAGCACCAATTGGTCTTGAGCCCCACGACGTAGAGCAGTTCGAAGACATTGCAAATCTGGTTTCGAATCTGTAAAAATGCTCCATTTTTGTGGTGCTTCTCGATCAATCCTGCGGAGTGCGCTGCGGAGTGCCGCGAGCTCCACGGCTGTCGACGTTGTCTTGTGTGACGTTCGAAACTGGATGTTTTCGGCTCTTGCTGGGTAGACGCAGATCCTCCAACAGTTGTCGAGCCATCCGTGTAAAGTTTAACATGATCTTTGTAATCTTCGTGCAGCATGAGTAGAGTCATCTGCTTCAAAGCTGGCGATGAGAGTTCCACATTCTTGCGAATCCCCGGTACTGTCAAGCGTAGTTTTGGTTGGTCCAAGCACCAAGCGGGTGTTAGAATCCGTTCCGGAGGCGTGTAGGCTGTTGGAAGGCACTCTCGGTAAGTCAATATTCTCTTACAAAAGGAGGTACTCGGTCGATCTTCTGGAAGCGAAGCGAGGTGATGGGCAGGAGCGCGAGCAAGGTTCTTACAATGTTACATAGAAAAAAATGTGACACCCCTGCCTAGACTAGTTTCCATAATGGTGCTGTGCGGTCATGGTAATCACGGTATACGTGCTTGCTAGGATTGTGTTGGCCGACCTTGCACGATGCTTGGACTAAAATATAAATACGGCTGCATAAGTGTAGCTTTCTTACAACACAAACGGATCTTATCAACCCGTACTACACTTTACAATAACATTTCACTCACCTGCAATGCATTATCAAGTAACGAAAAGAAGAAACAGACCACAAGCTGTCGCAGAGCAAGTGCTGGCATTTGCTGTATTACAACTTGAGCAGCGGTATGATAGCTGCGGGCCAATGCGTTTTCTAAGATCCTACACCCTAAGAAAAAAAAAGAGTCATGTGACTCTTTTTTGTCAGTTTTGACCTGCCACCTATAGGAATCTCTTTGGATATCATTATACTCTCTTCCGAGAGTCGTGTAACCCAAAATAGAGTTAATATGTCTCTTTAAGGACAGTCATATACACCTTGAAGGCCAGGACTCGCAAAAAAGAGTCACACATACTCTCTTTTTTTCCTAATGCGTACAACCGAGCAGAAGCATTCGTAATTAAAGACTTCTCTCTTGTAACACTGATAAAATGGGTCATTACCTGCGCTATAGTAGAAAGTGAAGCTGTGCAACGGCAGGAACGCTCCTAGCTACACACAAATTCGAGCTGCCCGGTCTCTCTGAGAATAATACCGATCCGAACCCGGCATATCCCAACAGGCATGGTTTCAGAACGGCGCAACAAGGAAGACGAAAAGACGAAAGATCACACGAACACAAGCGCCGTGCATCTGTACCAACTCACCCAATTGTCAGCGCTACTCAATGTGATATCCCAACATACCCACGCATACAACAGTGCAGCTACCTTTTTTTTTTCAGCAGCGAAGCTGTTCTAGGGCTGGGCTTGACGACAGACGAGTGTCTGCGCTGTCACGCTTCGGTTTCCAGATACACCCATAGATGGCGCAACTGCCTCGTGTGCGGGCGAAGCGGCGGCCACACAGTGAAACGGGAAAGCGCCGCTCGATCGTGAATAAAGGCCGAGACAGACGGTACGATTTTCTATGCGATGCGACGTCCGACACGGCGGTTGGGAAACCGGAATGGTGACCTTTCATAGCATCGGACGGCCACCATTCCCTCTCCCCCACCGCCGCGTCGGCCGGCACATCGCATGGAAAACCGTACCGTCTGTCTCGCGCATAAGGCCTAAAGTAGTCCCGCAGAAAACAGTTCCCAGATGCACCAATAGGTGGCAAGGGAAGCACGGGAGAACCGCAGCTCGGCTGTTCCGCAGATTTCACAGTGCGTGGAAAAGGTGCAGGTTTCTTTTAGTTGCGAAGCAACTTTCGCTCGGGGCTGTGTCCGTCCTTCCCTCACGCGTCCGCTCCCCACTGCGTATGCGCCAACTCTCCCCCCCCCCTCTCCTCGCGTGAGCGCGAGGAGGTGGAGGAAAAGAGGTGGCGAGAGCGCTGCCTCCGCTTCGTTCCTCCTCTCCCGTTTCTCTCTCTGCGCCACAGCTGTGCGCTCGTATATAATGCGGCGCTCGCTCGCTCCCATTGCACTCTCCTTCGCAACGGCACTATGTACGCTCGCGAAGCTGAACGTAAACGTCAACGCCGGCAAGCGTTGCACTCTCCTTCGCAACGGTGCTATGGACGCTCGCAAAGCTGAACGTAAACGGCAACCCCGGCAAGCGAATCACGAAGCTGCGCTACAACGCTGAAGCCGATGCGCAACAGAAACATCGAGCTGGGGGGGGGGGGGGGGTAACATTAGCGGTACACAACATCTGCACAACTCCACACACAAATGAAACATACACGGAAACGTACAAATGGAACAACAATGGAAACACAAGTGAACACCCAGCGCTGCTTCGCATTCCCACATGGTTCTCTTTAGTGGGAGATGGTGTAATTTTTTTCTCTTGGTAAGTGCAAGAAACTATGGCGCAGACACAACGCGTACATTGGCTCATTTTGCCTATTTATATCTGAAATCGAAGTGATTATAAGAAGTGTACCACTGCGATATTCGCATCCTTCACCGAAAGAACCAAAGCTTTCCACAACCGTCCATTTCTTGGACGGCAAGCGGCCGCAGGTACGCCTGTGGCCTTTATCGTGCGCAATTACCGCGCTTTATAAAACGCGGATAGAGTGCCAATATGCGCAAAACGAATTGCGGTGTCGCTGGTATAAGGCATAATGAATTGTCAGCGCTGACAGTAGGCCAGTATCAAAGGTCAATATATTGTCGGTTACAATCCAAGAAGAACGAGAAGGCAAACATTGGACAGAAGTCTGCCTGGATGGGAAGGTAAACTGAGAAAAACTAAAAACTCTGACCAAAGCAACGTAAAACCCGATGTTTCGGAAGCAGCCCGGTTCCTTTCTCAGGGGGGACTTTGACGTGTTGCAGCGGCGTCTTGTAGACACGAATGACGCTCCGCGGCAAAGCGTTGGGTCAATTACCGGCGCGCAAGTGTCTACAAGACGCCGCTACAACATGCCCACAACCGAGCTGGTTCCTAAACGTCGGGGTTTACGTGTTTTTTACGTTATTTCGGTTGGAGTTAAAATAAAAGTTCTTTTCAACCTAAGAATGAGCATATTCTCCTCTCACAAAACCGCAGTGGGCCTGTTTGCAAAACATTTGTACCAGATAGCTTTAGAAGCGCACGTAGTGTGTGTCTAGTAGTGTAAATAACGAGTTGGAAAACATAAGTTTCGTCGTTTCGGGCTAAAATAATTTCTTTGGTTGAGTGCGCGTGCTATATATATATATATATATATATATATATATATATATATATATATATATATATGTATATATATGTATGTATATATATATATATATATATATAGCACGCGCACTCAACCAAAGAAATGATTTTAGCCCGAAACGACGAAATTATATGTTCCAACTCGTTATTTACACTACTAGACACGCAGTACGTGCGCTTCTAAAGCTACCTGGTACAAATCTTTTGCAAATATATATATATATATATATATATATATATATATATATATATATATATATCGCCAGACCCCAGCAACGCAGCGCCCAGACTCGACTGGCGCGGCGACACGCGTACTAAAGGCGCATACCGCTCCACTTAGTCGAAGTTTTGTGCACAGCCTCTGGGATCGGCCCACCTTTGACCCGAACGATGGTGTTCACGAACAGGAACAAACCACGTGACCTCCTCCGAGCGAGCGATGACGTCACGTAATGGAGACCTAATGTGACATCACGCATTTCTTGCCATCTGTGACGTCATCTCTCGCTGGGAGGAGGTCATGTGGTTTGCTTCTGTTCGTGAACTGAGGCGGACGGATGGCGTTGGTGTGGCATTTACCGCTCCGGTGAAAAACTAACAAACGGTAGCGAATTCACGTGTCTCGCACACACTCGTGCTTCCTAGAAGGTCGCCAAAAGCACTTCGTGGGCTGAAAAATGTGAATGAGAAAGAAAAAACAAATAACTCGGCGCATACAACCAGAAAAAGGAAGTGTGGCGTAGGAGAGCGCGAGACACTGGAAATTATTCGGCTTCTTTCTAGAATAAGCGGTGGCGGAAGAGGCGCTGCTTTTTTTTTTCGTTTTTTTTTTTGCGTGCGTGTTGTCGTTCTCCTCTCTTGAAGAATACCTTTCCGCCCACTATGACTCCTCTCTCTAGACTTACAACGCGTCTTCGCGTGTGCACGCAACAAGCGCTCTTTCTCTCTCTTCATTTTTTTTTCTCTTTTCATGCACACACCTTCTGTGCTTCTGTGTACTGGAAAGAAGTTACTTATGCCTGAATGTATATATATCATGATCGAGTCGCTTAACGCACAATAAAAAAGCGACTATCGTCATATTATCGCGTTCTAATGTGTACACCCTGATCATATCTATCTATCTATCTATCTATCTATCTATCTATCTATCTATCTATCTATCTATCTATCTATCTATCTATCTATCTATCTATCTATCTATCTATCTATCTATCTATCTATCTATCTATCTATCTATCTATCTATCTATCTATCTATCTATCTATCTATCTATCTATCTATCTATCTATCTATCTATCTATCTATCTATCTATCTATCTATTACTTTTTCTGGATCAACTGTACGTGCGAAATTCCATATACAGAAAATACCACCTGAATGAATGTCGGTTAAACGAACTATTCAGTTGTGCGAACTTTGTTTAAATCCCGCACGGAAGCGCCATTGAACTGAACGTTACCTCAGTTCAGTGTAACGAAATTCAGTGCACAGCTCATTTCAGTTCTATGAACATTTTTTGTGACACCATCCAATGCCTTCCCGGTCATGCTGAACACTTCAGCAAGTAAAACCGCACGTTTTTTAGCATAGTTTTACCGTCGCTTGCACTGGCAGCTCCGCCAACGGCGCGCCACCGGAGCTAATAGCGGAGGCCACAATTTTACGTTGACAAGGGCGCTTCAACACCACGTGACGAAAAGTGGATCCTAATTGGCCTTGAACTCTACAGGCTGTCTACGTAGTTTCGATGCCAGCAGAAGTCATAGCCGCTGCGACAGCTACAGCCTTAGCGCTACAACCGCGTGATGATTATCGTAGTGCCAAGCGGCAGCGCGTGTCTCTGCACGGAAAACTAGAACGTTTGCCTACAAGCACTGATGGTCTTGGAGAAACTGAAGTCATCTTCTGCCCAGCGGACTGTTGTGCCGGAGAAGGCTCATGAGAGCCTGGACACAGTAACTCAATTCGTGACCACTGCAGTCTTAAGAACACAAGTGCAGCCATGGATTACTACATTCTTCACAAGATCCTCATAAGCATAAATTCAGGTGCAAATGAGAAGCATTACAAACAAATGGGTTGAAATTTTATTTGAACATCGTATGTCCCCTTCAGCTTGTGATAACAAGCTACAAAACAGCTGTTTCAATTCACCGAACTTTCACTTTATCAAACTTTTAAAAGCGAAGCTGTTTAAGCAGGCCGTAATTTGTGTGGCCTATCAGAAAACTATCATCATCATGAAAGGGTGTGCGCTAAAGAAATTGCGAAAATCCCACTACTCACCCCTATTTCACTAAGAGAGACAGAGAGAGAAGGAAAGAGAGAGTAAAATTGATAGAAATAATGGGAATAAAGACACAAAATGATAGAAAGATGGAGAAACATATAGAAAGAGAGAGATAGAGAAAGAAAGAGAAATACAGAAAGAGAGAAAGAAGCACAGAGAGAAAGAGACAGAAAAAATAGAAAGATCAAGAGAGAAAAAAAAGAAAGAGAGAGAAAATAGCAGAGATAAAGAAAGGTAAGAAAGAGAAATAAAGACAAGAAACATAGAGAAATAGAAAGAAAGAGAAGAAAGAAAAAATGCCCCCACCACCCCGAAGGGAATCGTGACGAAATGCGCATGCATTTCTTGCGCCGAGAGTACACGGCGTAGTAATTTTAATGGCGTAAAGCTGGACACATTGACGCGCTCAAATCTCTCCCTTTTGGGCGGCGCCTCTTTCAACGAACGCTTCCTACGTGCCTTCGTAATCACCTCATGGATGTTGCCACCGCCTTCAATGCAGCACAAACGCGTTTAGAACGCGCTGTTTTCAGGCTGCGCCAAGGCAGCACAAACGCTACAAGCGCGTTTCAAACGCACTGAATTGAGGCGGTGGCGCAGGGAGGAGAGAGAGCGAACGGCGAGAGAAGGAGCGGCGAAGCACTGCACCTACCTTCGAGCACGCCCGCAGCTGTTGCTATGGGAGAGGGAGTGAGAGCGGGGAGGCGCGCGGACAACGCCGGATGCCTCACATAGCCCGACTAAGAAATGCATTCGCATTTAAAATGAATAAGAAATGAAGAAGGCCACCCAGCTGCGCTCTTCCTTTAGGCTTGGCACGACTAGTTCGAAGCTACCATACTAGGGAGCAGGAAAGGCAACGACAGCTGCGAGAAGAGCCCGAAGTGATGGAAGCCCAACTCCAACGACGTGTCCGTAGATCTATGAGAGGTGCGAACGCTCGGTTCTGGAGTTTGGACATTCGTGTCGTGACTAACCCAGCTAAAGCACAGCAACAACCTTCATGCAAACAGACTATACTCCGGGACAACTTTCTGTGGCAATGGAAAGCTACGGGGGCGGAGCGTCTGCACATGTACTGCTACGCGAAGTAGTCCGGTTTGGCGCGCGTCTCTTAACGCTGTGGAAAGTGATGGCTAGCGTTGCATCCATCAAGGTACGGGTAAAAGGCGCGACTTCTTACGCACGCAAAAACGCAAAGTGGTAAAAGAAATACAAATATCTCGCTTGTGTGCGCTGCGTTCCGTCTCAAAAAGCTACATGTAGAAAATGAAGAAGTATTTTATATATCTCACGCAGAAAATACGGACGCAATTGTGGGACTACATTTATTAGCGGTAGGATACGTGCATTGTGGCTCTGTAGCTTTCCCTTCATTGCCACAGAAAGTTGTCCCCGAGTATAGACTTTCAGAATTGTCCAGTTTCGGTGTTTCAATCCTCGCACGTCTTAGTGCAAGCTTCGCCAATTTTAACACGATATTGTTTTACGCCGGGGTCACCAAGACTTCACTGACTTATTTCCGTCGCGCTCGTCAGCTCAAAATGGTGAAACATGGTGAGGGGCCCTTTAACATTGGACGTAAGTCGTCTGGATGGAGATGTACCACCAATCATCAAAGTGGGTGCATGCACGTTAAACGGTGCCATTAGCTGCCAGACATCAATATAAATTTTACAAGCTCCCCTTATATCAATGTACAGTAAACATTCAGTTACTTCGGTAAGGGCACGCTTTACTTTCGTGTTATTCCGATTCCTCTGACGGAGGGATCAACCATGTTTCTTCTCCTGAAGTCCCTTGAAGCTTGTTCAAGTGAAGTTTCACTGTATTATGGATATTATTTTCAGTTCCATACCCGATAGTGTAGTCCATAACTTCTTCACAATTTTCTATGTTATTCTCCGAGCTTCAGACTCACAATCAGCACTGTATACAATGAACTTGTGAATGCAATGAGTATATACAATGACTGCCCCCGTTTCGTTTACGGACCACTGGTAAATTGACTGTCAACGATGGGGGTGTCGGCCGTATACTGTCCTGCCCATCCTTCCTATTCAGAGAATTTCCCTTTCGTGAGTAAAGCAGCAAACAGAAAGGCCGATTTTTATCTGATTTTTTTTTTCTTTTTTCTGTTCCCTGCTCTTTCTATCTTTCTATTCCCCTTCGCCTAAATCCTGTAGCGACATCATCATCATCCCGCACGGTCATCATCATCGTTTTACCACTTACGCGCCGTGCCTCTCGCGCAGCTCATGCTCAGAGCTCGAGGCGTGAGCAGTAGAACGAACTCACGCTCCTGGGGGCTGGACGCCGGCAGCCGCTGCCGCTCTGCTTGTACTAGGGTCTTCGAATAAAGTGGCGAGACTTCGACACGGCCACGTCGGCCGCCTTCACGTCTCTCTCTCGCTACAATCCTATGATAGGTTGGCCTCAGGACATAGATGTGCATACTTCTGCACAGATTCTGGAGGTTGGTTGCAAAAATTCAGTTCAGTTTAACTTTTGTTCTTTCACCAAGTGAATGAGATTTATGCTTGTCCTCCGCATACTATAAGACGACGTCCGGTACGGCGGTACAATGCTTGTATTTCAACGCAGCCGCACGAGCCAGATACGGAACACCAGGTCAGACAAGCGATAACGATGACTGGTATACACAAATGAAGACGATGAACTACATAGTAGCGCTCACGATATTTATATTCAACCTTATTTAAACACTCCCTTCGTTGAGGGATACAATCCTTTGTTGCATTTAGGGGCCAGTATTGCTGAAGAGCACAATTTCCGTAAGTTGCTGAGATATTCTCCGTGGGATCCTAATTTCTAGTTCTTCCCAATCCAGTCGCATTGAATGCTGTGTCCAAGCATGCAGCGAGCAACACTGGCGAGATTGTGTCTCTTTGCCTAACCTCTACCTCGGTCGTTGCTTTTTTTTTTTTTTTAACGCAGGCGTTAATGCCTCATCTGCAAAATCGGCGCCGTGGAATGTGTCCGCACCAGAAGCGCCACGTAGAGGCAAAGTGGAGTAGGAGAAAGAGGAAGCGACGAAGCGTCGCGAAGGAGGCGCTTGTGAGCCAAGAACGACAACGCGGGTGCGCAGAGAAAACATTCGAGCGCTAATTACACTAACTACCACAGCGTCTGTTTCACAAAGCAAACTCGAACACATCTCACTCAATGGCTCCGAACATTTGATTTCCCAATTCTGAGGTCATGGAGTGACCGCTTTTACACGCAAACGTAAACGCTCCATTTGTCGAATCGCCGTCGTCAAGGGTTTCACAGCAATCCTGGTTAACGTAAAGAGACGTCCTGCAGGCAATGCACAATAGGGTAGCACCGAAACGCTTGTGCTTCGTCCTTGTTCACGACGCGAAACGTCACTTTAACCTTGTTTCCCCCCTTTTTTTTTTCAAGGAAGCTTTGGTGTCGGCTGAGGTATTTACCTGTGTTTCCAGAAGTCGTTTACGACGCAATGCCTCCAAGACAGCAGCTATCTCTAATGAGTCGAATGTCTTTTCGTAGTCCATGAATGTTATACAGGTTGTTTCAAGAAATGTGTCCAACCTTCTCAAAAAATCAGGAAAATGCGCTATTTGCTCGGGGCTTTCAGAACTGCTTTTTCTGTATCGGCAGGAATCTTAAGGTAGTTAAGGACATCATATAAGACAGTAATTAAGAAAGTTAAATTAATTAACTTTTTAATTAGCGCAATTAGGTGATTGTGTCAAATGGGAGAATTGAAGTTCTTCATGCAAGGAACCCATCCGAGCTTTGAGATTTCGAAAAAGCGTCCTCTAGTAATTGTTGTGGTGTAATGAAATTCAACCAAATGCAACGGCTTTCAACCGCGAAAGCCATCGAATTCGGTTGAATTTCATTACTTCGTAATTATTACTAGAGGCCGCTTTTTCGAAATCTCAATGTTGGGATGGGTTTCTGGCACGAAGGACTTCAATTCTTCCATTTGACACAATCACCTAACTCCACTAAATAAAAAGTTAATTAATTTAACTTTTTTAATTACAGTCCAAAATAATTTCTTTAACCGTCTTAAAATCCCTGCCACTACAGAAAAACCAATTCTGAAGGCAGCAATCAAATATCGCATTTTCCAGATTTTTTTAGAAGGTTGGACACATTTCTTGAAACACCCTGTATAAAGGGGTTGGTTGTACTCAAGAGAGTTTTCAGTTATCTGATTGATCACATGGTTAAGATCCGTCGTTGAGCACCCCTTCCTGAAACAAGCATGGGCTCTGGGTTGTTTGAAGTCAAGTGTTTGCCGCACCCTATTCTAAATTACCTTCGTGAACAGTTTTTGCAATACAGAATGTAAGCTGGTGGGCACATAATTCTGCATTCTTTTACGTGTCCCTTATTGCACTACACAAAATAACTATGTTTTACAACCGCCGCTCCGCCTCACTGGTGTGACCCTCTACCGCTGCTGGATCATTCTCGGGTAATATGGCTATCGGCTGTTTTTCTTTTTTATATGAGCACGCGAACAAAAAAAAAATAATATTAGCTTAAACCTATATGGTCTAAAGCGTAAAAATCATCCAAGCAGAAAACCATACCGTAGCGCACTCTTAGCGATGTCTCGCTCAACATAACTTCCAGCCAGTTTGCACGTCACACCCCGCATACTATTAACACGCGCGTCGGGGACTCAAACGCACACACCCACTCTTTAGCGTATGCTTGGTAAACTACAGGTGGCGTCTGAGTGAGCGGTGAAAACCACGCACCGCTAACTCATGCTCTCCGAACTGTCTAGGTCAAATGGCGGTTGCCGTTGCTGCTAGGAGTGTGAAGCGTTTCGGGTGGCCGTGAGACTTTCCTTTTCGACGCTGTTAGCCGGCGCTGGTTGACTTTGAAAGTAGCGGGGTCCCGTGGATCGAGCCTGCAACTCAACTCTTCTTTCTTTTTACTTTCCTCGGGGCACCCGAGGTCAGGGAGGAAGGTGCGACGAGACACGACGGCTGCCTCTCCAGAACTCGAAGGGCGTTCTTGAAATCTGTATGTGCAAGGAATCCACGACGAACATCGACGGTGGTGTCCTGCGAAAGCCACGACACGCGCGCAAAATTTGACAGCTCACAAAATATATGTGTTGTCAAGTACGGTGGAATCTCGTTGATACGTTTTTCACGGGAACCGGGAAATAAAACATATTATGCAAACATCGTAATAACCAAAATGAGGAAAATTACGAGCAAACTGTGCATACTCCGGCAGCGACTCAATTTCATTGAGCAACATTGAAGTAGCTGGTCAATTTTCGCTGCACTTTCTTCTTTTTAACTTCCAGGAGTAAAGTATTCTGAAAAGTAAGAAAGAAGAAGCCGATGTGCAACGCGCAGATCGTGGCTTGTTCGAAGGCGGTTTGAGCTAGTATACCGAAGAATAAACGTAGGATTTTAAGATATACATATATAGGTCAAGATCCAGTTTCGGGGTCATATTATCTAATTTTGGGCAAAACGTGATCGTATAGAACGCATGAAAATACATTATTTCCGAAGGAAGTTGGCCGGGAATAAAGAGAAATACGTGTTAGACAAAAAAAGGTATTATCCAGAATCGTGTCAACGAGATTCCACTGTATACGCTAGCAACCATGTGCTCTCTTATTCATGCTTAACGCGGAGGCGTATATGTATATTGTGCACTTTAGCAAAAGACACGGGTCTTATTACATGATTCGTTACAGTATTGTCACGGGTCGTGACGTGGACGTATGCATTAGTCGGCTTGTCCAAGACGAAACTCTTTATTTGGCCGAACTTGTGGCCGGGAAACGGAGAGTGAAACTACAAGCAATACACACTGTGCGCTGATAGCGGCGAACAGAGCGTCGGCCGTCGATAAACTGCAATGCGGTAAGGCGCGTCGGCATTTATACATGCGACATCGAACATTCCAGCCTTATCGCTGGTGGCCGCGTTAGTTCCAGAATAGACTCAGCTGTTCGCGCTTCCACGCTCAATCTTAACAGATGATCCTAAAATAATCTGGAAGGCTCCCACACATTCCGGCGCGACTTGCGAAAGGCAGTAGTCACAAGTGTAAGGGGGCGGTAACATAATACATAGAAAGAAAGGAGCGCGTGTGTCAGTATGATCAATCGACTGATTAATTTTTCTATTGATTGATCGAATTTTTTTTTTCTTGTGCGACGTCTGTTAGAAAGTCCAGAGCTATTACCAGAGAGTCAGAACAGCAAGAAGGTTAATCAGCAGAAGGACGGAATCATATGCGCTTTGCAGCAGGTATATATCACCGAGCAGGTCGCGTGTTACAGGATCGACCAGGTTTCGTCAGAGCTGTGTTTTCCAAGTTTAATAGTTTGAAAGTACGTGGCGGTCAATGAAGAAACTATTGGGAGCAAAGCATGTCCCCTCTTATACATTGAGATTTTTTTGTGACCTTTTTGGTTGCTCAACTAAAATGCCGAAGTCAACAAAGAAAATTCGCTATTGGCTTACCGCTAGCGTAATCGGGAAACGGAGGGAGATATAAACGAGCGGGGCTCCCGCAACTCAAGCTCATCAAAAGTAGAGTCAGAGGAGCCCACTCGACTTAAAGGAGTACTGACATGAATTTTAAAATTTTTCGGGTTGTTGCTCTAAATGAAACCACGGGTGTCGAGAACCCCAAAAAGAGTGTCGTGGTGCCTGGGGATGCATTGCATATATTTTTAACACCGCTTCTTTCAACCAGCAGTTTCGGTTTCGAGAGGGCGGCTTCATAGTGACGTGTCAAGTCGGCCCGTGACGTCACGGGCTGACTGCAACCCACGAAATATGCACCTGCTGTCCTTTGCTGTCAGTCGAACGTGGTTCATGATGAGTGAACTGTCGTCCAGTGCCTCCGTCAGCGATTTCTGTGATTTAGGCTGCATGCAGAACACAGATTTCGCAAACCAAGTGAGCTGACTTGAAACGTCGTAGGGCTCTCCACGCGGTGAAGCTGCCTTGCAGATGCTGGGAGATGAAAACTTTAAAATCAAACTTAAATATTTATACGTGTTTCCCGGATGCGGTGTGGGGAGAGCGTTAACACTACATGCCAAGGAAACCAAAAACGTCCCTTTTGCTGCACTTCAAAATCGTGTCAGTACTCCTTTAAACAATCTAACGGTCTACTCAAGCGGGCTCACTCGGGCTCGAATTCACCATAGTTCCGCTCAGCCCAGCTGACTCCGACTGACACTCTTCAAATTTACGCTCAGCCTAGATCGCTCAGCCTTATGGCGAATTCCACTGGGAGATCCGGAGCGGCCGCCGAAATCCTGGAGCGAGCACTCTGATTGTACCAAGCCAAATCTGCCAGTGGAACACGTGAATGCTCCGTGAGGTCACTCCGGAAGTTGTTTATGCATACGTCACGAAAATTGGCTCCGGGAACTATTTCTGCTTCCGCTCTGTGCGTTTCCATGGGTCGCCGCTGCAAAGCGCACATTTCGACCCCGCAGTGGCGAAAAGCAGGCGTGCCATTTTCTTGTGTTGCGCTGACAAATATGGACGAGCACATGGAAATATCTTCGATGTAGCCGATGATCTTCGGGCGTGCGCACAGCGGGTCAGGGAACGTTTCTCTGGACATAATTTCGTAGAGCACGTACGGTTCGTCGTCATCGCTGGTGCTACTACCGTCAGAACTCGTTCTCTCGCTGTCGCTCAGAGCTAGAAGCAAACCAGAAGCTCGCCCAGCAGAGTCAAACAACGCCATTTTAGGATTGTAAACAAGTGCACAGGGTGATCAGACCCCGTTTTAAACACGACTGTACCGGAAATGACGTCACCGCGTTGCCGGAGTTCCGGCGAAATCCACCTCCGCAAGACGGAGCAACTCGGAATGCTCCGTCGCGGAGTGGGTTGCTCCGAATCTGCCAGTGGAAAACGCGAACTTGCTCCGAATCGACCAGTGGAACGCAGATTCTCGAACGCGGAGCAAGAAAACTTGCTCCGGCTCGACCAGTGGAATTCGACATTAAGCTCATGGGTGGATTTCAGTGAGCCGGAGTGACCGGAGTGAGTCAATTCACTAGTGCGTGTGCCGATCTAAGGTGGTGTTACACTACCTATACTCAATTACAACCTAATATATATATATATATATATATATATATATATATATATATGTATATATATATATATATATATATATATATATATTTAAATAGAATATAGAATTTGCATAGAGAATCCATCCAATACATGCTTGTTATTTAAGTGAAATCACGCACTAATATTTCAGGCTTGAAATTATATTGTCCACTATGCCTACAATTTCCGTAATCAGGGAGAAAATACATAAGCCACGAAAGGAAACCAGTTGGCACGACTCGCCTACTGAGGTGAAAGACCGGCGCATCATGATTCTCTTGGTGAAGCCTATATTTTTGCTTTGGTTGTAAAGGAATAAATCGCTCTAAAGACGCGAGCGCAGTAAATGATGCTCTAAGCAATATTTCAATACTGGCAGTAGGAGTAACTAGTAGCATGCGGCCTTACTTATCCACAACGGCGCCATCTTAGGTGCATTCGCACTGTAACTTTTCCCTCTGACATCAAAGTTTTCTCTTTATCCGTCTTACCTGTAGTTCGGTACCCGCGCGATGCAGCACCGGGGTACAGTGGTGTCACAGCAGTTCGCTCTCGGAATCGACAAGAGATAACAACTAAAATATTTCTCGGACTCGCCAAGAGAAATAACGGCAGTCCTCAGTGGTGGCTACACGGCGTCGTTCGTTATCTGTCTTCCTTGTCCATTGTGCTGGTGCTGCCGTTTTCGATTGCGTTCGGTCACAAGCTTCCAGGTGGCGTTGTGCGGCGCTTTCCTCGAATTCGATCTGTTCGATATACGGTTAATTCCTATAGCGATAAAAATCAACAGCGCAGCCTATTTCGTTTCCTTCTCGTTCATTTCATGTTCCGCAATCAGGAAAAGACGCCAGCTTTTGAAACCAATGGCGCGGCAAAACTATACGCTGGACGAAAGAAAAAAAAATATGGCATATTCGCCCTAGTGGTGCCAAGCCTGAAGGAAGAGCGGAACTGGGCGGCCTTCCTTTATTTTTATGTCTTCCTTCTCTTTCTCGCTGCTTCTTGCATCTGTCTTTTGTAACTGTTGCTTTCTGTTTCTTTCTTTCTCTCTCCATCTATTACTTTCTATTTCTCGATCTTTCTTTCTTTATTTCTCTTTCTTCCCTTTCTCTCTCTCGTTGCTTTTCTTTCTTTCTTTCTTTCTTCCTTTCTTTCTTTCTTTCTTTCTAAGTTTCTTTCTGTGTCATTCGGTGTTGCTCTCTGTTTTTTCTATTTCTTTCTTTTTTTTTGGCAGTTCATTTGTTTCTCTTTCCCTCTCTTTCTATGTCTTCCTCTGGCTTTCTTTTTATGTCATTATTGCCTTTATTTCTTTCTGTTTTTATGTTTCTTCTATGGATTTCTCTCTCTCTCTCTCTCTTACCTTCTCCTCTTTCTTTCTGTATCTCTATTCTCTCTTTCTTTCTCTCTCTCTCTCTCTCTTTCACGTATAACACGGGGTCCACTTCGCCGAGCAGAGTTTTCGTTTAACGCTCGCACCTGCTGTACTCGGCAGTGGGGTTTGCCCAATTCCTGTGCCGCATACCCACTTGTGGTTTTATACGGAAACCTGCAAGGCACGCTGACGCGCGCCTTGCAGCACCCAAATAAAGTTTTTCAGCCAACCAACCAACCAGAGTTATTACGGTCGGCTTAAACAGCTCAAGTGTCGAAATCTGGGCCAGTTGGTTTATGTTACTTGAAGAAAAGCCAGCAAATTCACGAGACATGAAAAAGAGCATAGGCACACAATGCTAGAACCAGGGCTGGGCAAAGATACTTTGAAATTGTATCGCGATACGACACAAAACACTCAGGCAAGATGTATTTGAAATACAGATACAAGATACCACCTCCGATCGTATCCGATACGATACTTTCCAATTGTATCTTAAGATACTTCGATACATTCGGAAATTTGTTATTTAAATCGGTATTTACGGTAATGTAGCACTAAAAGCCGATGCACAAGAATGTTTGCTTGAATGTTTATTAACTGCGACCAATTTTGTTTTTTAGATGCGAAGCAGCTCTTTGACTAGCCTGTGTAACGCTGTCCCTCCGTCCGCACAAACGCGAGGCAACGCGCTTCCCTCGGCGCTGGTGTTGGAGCGGTGCCAAGTAGGTCACGCCGCAGCTGGGCGTTGACGTCGTGCTCCCCTCGCACGTTTCCCTCGCAGGTGCGCGCGTACGTCACTCTCTCCCTCACCCACCGCAGCGGCCGGCTCCAACGCCCGCTCGGCTCCCGTGTCTGCTTTTCAAACAAACGTTTACACCAGTAAACGATACACCGAGTTTCGCTTCAAACGAATCTTCCGGCGCTCACCGCAGCACCCGCGTTAGCGCCGTTCAACCCGTGACGCCACCCGTGCGCAACGCTGCTACTTCGCATCCCATCAGGGTTCCCTTCGGGGAAATGGTCCAATTTTTTAAAATGAAATGTCTGTTAGTATCACCAAAATTTTGTATTTCTTGCTCAAGGTATATTTCTTTTGTTCCGAAACAACTTATTGGGGTTGCTTTAGCTGCTTACCATGACAGCTCTTTATACATTTCGCTGATAACGGTTTTTGCCTGCCGCTTTTGTAGTTGAGTGGAGTCGATGCTCTTCTTGCCGACCAGCTAGCGGGCTGCCATCTTCAATAAGATGCATCCGCTCAATGGTGCAAATGCCGTTGTTAAGTTCTGCCTTTCCCGTAAACGTATCACGGTTTTCGCAATACCCGATCACCGGACAGGTGTACATCAGCGAGAACGTTGGTAGCGACATTATTTGCGATGTATCTTGTTTACGCAGAGGGCATAAAATTGCAATTACTTTTATATTCTACTTATCTGCTAGCGTAAAGCCTTCGTTAGCAATGTACTGAGTAATGAGCGATCTTCTGACAATTTCTCTTTTATGAGAGAATATCTGCAGCCCAGAAAACGTGTCAGATGTGTTCTATAGTTGCATGAAGTGCCGCAGGACACCGCCGCTATTCACACTATATTGCCACTTAAGCTCTGATTACGTGGTGATTAGTAATAGTAAAAATATTTAGAGAAGACTAAGAAAGAAAAACAAACATATCTAAGTAAAATAGAAATGCGGTTATGTATTTCCTTAATGTAGTATGCTTCCACCCACAAGGGGCAAGGCCTCTCTGTCCCGACGTGGGAGCGCCCGCTGCGCGCTAATCACGCGCACCAGAGGACCTCAATAAAATTATCCATCCATCCATCCATCCATCCATCCATCCATCCACTCGATGAAAAGAGGGTCGTTGCCACACGCTTTTCAGCAATGTTAGCTGCCTAGGAAGAGGAAAGAGCAAAGAGGAACGTGAAATGATGGAGGCGTACTACATTAGGAAAAGTGCAGATAACTGCATCAGCACACCGTCAACTTGCCTCCTTTACAAGGAATTTAGAATTTTGCAACGATGGCAAGAAATATCGTTGTGGTCTTTCTACACCTGGTGACGTTGTAGGCGATAATGATCTATCGCACATGCGTTTTGAGGTTTCTTGGGTGAATGCTTCCTTTCAATAAAGACACAGTTCTTCGTTTCAGCGTTGTGTGCGTATGCTATTTATCATGCCCCGTGGATTTGCTGGCTTTTCTTCAAGTTAAACAGCTCCGGTGTAAAAAAATTGTCCGCCATCCCGCACTGCGAACGTGAATGTCCAGTGAAGCTGTATCAAATACCACGCATGCTGATGGTGGGGTATGTTTTAATATTACTTTAAAGTAATGGTAGTGATAATCGCTTTGTGGTCGCTGTGGTTGACTGTGATTGGTTCCACGACCACTTTCAGCAAAACGAATATATTCCTTTCGTTGAGCATTGCATTCGCGCTGTTTTTCTGGTGTCCTTAATTTCCGTTGTCTACACATGACAGTCTTAGAATGAACTGAATGAGGTGCCAGACGGGTCTTCCTTTTATATATGAAAGCGGGAAACACACGCGGGGAGAAGGAAGGGGCGCTTGACGTAATTCGAAGCCCTCGTGTTAAGTGCAAAGCAGCTGCAACCTAATCTTTACCGGGAACGCGTCGGAGAGTGTTCCTATTGTTCACAGGCGCCTTATCATCCATCATGCGGTTTTGATGCTTGTTTTGTGGTTTTCTTTATTGAAAATAATACTGAGCTCTATGCTGTATACCTGATTGCAAAACAAATATATGCCATTTTCCTACATCAAAATTTCGTTGCGGCGTTGCATTTGTGCACGAGTCTACAGCGAACGCGTTCGTCGGCTCATCTGTCCATCTCTCCGAATGACCTTCCTCAGCGTCCGAGGGAAAAACGCAAAGAGTGCGTGCATCTGCTGGCAGAGGAGCACGCGAGCGTCTTGGTGGTTTAGGGGCGCTTTATTCTGGCGTTTTGTGTTTACGCCACGAAAGTTTCCGACCAGCGAAGGGTATACAGCTTGGCTGTAAAAAGACGAGGAAAATATTTTCTTTTCAGCTATCTGGCCTGTTTGCTTCGGTAACCGCTATAGACAATAAATACGGCGGAAGAACACGTTGCCTCGGAACAATTTTAAAGACGATAGTCTTTCTTGGGGAACTTAAACGCAGAAATTTTAGTCTGCCTGTCTTTCTGTTTGTCTGTCTGTCACCCGATTCAGCCACCCGGCCAAAGTTTAACCACTTGCTTACCGCCCACCCATTTTGAACTGGTACGGCCGTTCATACTTGTGAACGTTGTCGATCACAAAGCAAATATTACGCATATCTGAGGTGCAACATCAATACGTAAGTAATAGGTGGAGTGTTCCTTTATTAGAAAAATACTTAGAAAGTAATTAGAAAATATTAGAAAGTAATTCTAAAGACCCTAATGTTTCTCAGGCTGCGCTGAAAATGCTAGTGTTTCTTAAGCTGCGCTGCAAATGCAATGCTATGAGCCAGATGCGGCGGTTCAACATAGAGGAGGCGGATTCGTGTAGTACGGCCGGCACAAGACTATCGTCTTTTAAAGACATTTGCAGCGAAGCACACAGATACTCGGCCAATTTTTTTAGGAGCTTGCTCCTCGGGGCTTGTCCATCGCCATAGCAGCCGCTAGTTCTCGTTGCTCCCGCTAGCTTGGCTCCGCGCACGCTCGCGCGAAAGAAGTCTTCTTCCTCTTGTTATTGAGCGCCTTGATTTTGATAATAACGCAGGCAGAACCACATAAAGCACAGCCAACTAGCATCTGTAGCACTCCGGCGCGTGCTCTATTTTGATAGGAGACGGTTAGAGGGCCACAACTGCGCGCTTCCTGTCTCTTTCGACAGTCGTCAGTCAGTGCGCTTCGATACTGATAACATGAACGAAGAAGACAAGGCGGAGGAGCGGAGGGTTTCGCAGGGCAGCAGCCGCGGGCTCGCCGCCAAGACCCTGATGTGAGAGCTCGCGAGGCCGCAGAGAGACGTCAGCGTCGTACAGACCCCGAGATAGAAGCCTGCGAAGCCGAAGCAGCGCGGAAGCGGCGGAAAGAGAACCTCGAAGTGGTACGGGCGCGTGATGCAGCGTCCAAGCGCTGAAAGCGGTCGCTGGCCGAAGTTGGTGGCGCCGACGCGCGCTTCAAGCGCAATTTTCTCGACCACACGTTCGGCCACAGCTGCAAGGTCTGCGACCACTTGTGGTTCGACAACAACCTCACCACAATCGCTACTATAGCAGCGTGTCACGTCTTTATATTACAGTAGAAGAATTGTACGGAGCATTCACGGTTTACCCTATTATCTCCGCGCAAGCTCCTCTCACATCATTCACTTCGTGGATATGGTGGGCATTTTTTTTCCTTCTTTCATGCTTTATTCGACAGATGTCTGGGCCACCCTCGAGCCAGCCCTCGTGGACTTTCCAGACTTGCAGGCGTGGGTTGCAGGCAAAAACAATGCCGGTGTGCCTTTTGGGTGGCCCTACATTACTATTTTAGATTTCGAAGGACCGCAAAATCGCTCTCTCGATTTTACGAAATTCCCGACTTAACGAAATAATTGGAGCGTGGTCATCACTTCGGTAAATTGAAATTCAACTGCAATAATGTTGCGACGAGAATCCGGTTAGAAGAATGTATTTAACCCAAAATGAAAGCGTCAGTACCGAGTGGCGATGTTCCAATTGACGCAAGATTTGCAGACTATGCATGTCACAAAAGTCGCATAGGCTTAACATTTCTTGCGCATAATGTCCTATAAGGTATGCCATGAAAAGGGTTTTTTTCCACTGGCGCCAAGGGCGAACGTGCTATAATTCTTCTCTAGGAATGGTGTGCCGTAAGCGCACGTGCACCACTTAGTGTGTGTTAGCGTTAGCCGTATGAAATATGATCTATGTCCTAACATGGCTGGACCGTATAGGAACTGTAGTGGCTCTTGACTTGTGTAATTTCAAAACTGTTCGCTCGGGAAGGTGATGGCCTTTTTGTTTGTGTTTGTATTTTTCCACTGGCCTCAAGTGCGAACGTGCTTGTTTTCTTCTCAAAGAATGCTGTGACGTGAGCGTACGTGCACCACTTAGTGTTAGCCGTAGGAAATATGGGGTGATTCCACGTAAGATCGAACAAACGATGGCTGGTCGACCTCTCAAATTTATTTCAAAATTTTATATATTATTGCCTGATGAGCGGAAAGAAGAGATCCGCAATTTGTTTTGCCGCCAAAATTTATTTCGAAGCACAGGAAATCAATAATGACGAAGAGGTGGAGTGGAGCGCTCATCCGTTCTGCTGTTTTGGCCAACTTTCGTGATTAATAGCACAAAATATATTAAAGTTGGGTAGCTGAAATTTCTTTAACTAAATACATGCATCTTTTTGCTTCTGCTCAGGTATTTTTAGTTTTTATGTGTGGTGTAGATGTTTTTATAAAAAACCTCAAAATTGGCCCAGGAAACCTTATTTTCTTTACTTTGAACGTCTTTATCTCAAAAAATCCTCGTAGGAGAGCGACAAAAATCATTACGTTCTTCGCATGCTTATCTACCAAACTGCCGAATCTTATATTTATATAACGTTTCAGTAAAGAGATATGATCGGGCTAAGTTGAAGAAAACACCGAAAATGGAAATTTCTGACGAGAATTAAAAAAAAAAACATTTTTTAAAATTCTTAAACTTTGTCCACTTATTCTCCTCAACATCAGCTTTCACAATCATTGAACACATGTTGCATAATATCGTTGCACTAATAGTTACGGCCACTCCAATGAGACCCTTAAGGCCGAACCATATTCAGCGTTTTTGCCGGCGTTTTCTGACGTTGCGTCTCTCGGCGTCGTCGCATCAACGCCGCCAGAGAGGGCGGCAAACCATATGAGGAGCGTTAAGGCCAGCGTCAGCTCAGCGGCGCACAATGTGACCAGAGGGAATGAACCTGACACCTCGTAAAGCAGTGTACAGTTTCCGTCGATGGACCATCAAGATATATTCCTGATTATAGCTTTTATGTCTCATTTGCAGTTCTGTGGTGCAGAAAACGAGTCACAGTGCCGCCGAAAAGTCTATTTTTTATTTATGAGCTTGAAGCTGCTGCACATCTTTGAAGCCACGTATTCGGCCAATACACTCATTCCTGCTAAGCCTACCGATGAACTTGAGTACGACTCTCGAAAAGAGTTCACAGATATCACGAGCGCTTTGCTGTCGAAGCTTCTAGGGAACAAGCTAAGTCAAATACAAGCATCAGTTGAGAACTTAAGGGCCACACAGCGCACGGCGACGACTTATTAGATTCGAGGCGGGCGGCAGCCATTTTGGCAGCAGCGGCGACGCCGTTACGAAGCGGAAGTCGCTGCCAGCCGCACGCTGATTGGTTCTGCGTCCATCGAACTGCTTCCGGCGTCGACGCTGCCGCCCGTGATGTCTGGACCGTCCAGAGGTGTACGTTTCGGCCACCGTCACCGGTAGCGTCGACGTCGAGGGACGCCGGCGTACGAAACGCCGGGAAAACGCCGGCAAAAACGCTCTATATGGTTCGGCCTTTAGGCAAGGATTCGCAATTCCGACTTCTTGCCCAGCAAGTGTATAAAATGCAGGTCGGATTGAACTTCTTTTTATTAAAAGGCCAGCAGGTACCGAAAAAGGTGTCGCCGGCACTGAAGACGTTAATTTTGAAAATTATTTGGTCACTCTGCAGGGGCCACGAGCGCGGGGCTACCGAGCAGGCGCGCGCGCACCCGAGATGCTCGTTGTAAGAGACGGCGCAGTGAGAGCTCGTTTTCGCGTCCTCAGACCGATTGAGTTGGATACAGCAACACCTCTCGGGTGACTTGAACGCACGTGCACTGGAGCTTCGCTATTCTATCCGCTTCGCTATTCTATTATATTAGTAAATTACTCTCTCACAGTTCCAAAATCACTACGCTTGCCGCGAGTACACGCTTGGCAAGCAAGAAAACCTGCAAAATGCAGGTGTAGACGTCACGTTGAATATCCCGCACCGAACGCCATGACGTCATAGATTTTTACGGCGGCTACTATGTTTTACGTAGTTCTTAAATGGTAAAAATGCAGTGCATTGACCTTGGAAGGGTTCATAAACTTAGGATACCGCGAATCAGGAATTTTTTTTTTTGCTTTTACCTCTTATATCAATGCGAACCTCCATATTTTATGTTGTGACAAATGTGTTTGAAATATATATATTAATACTTTATTATCGTTGATTTTGTACAGAGATCATGGTTTGTTGCGCTGCATCAGGCCTGTAACTTGGATTTTCCTTTTTCGCTCGCCTGGTTGCTTTGCGATAAGTGGTATTTGTGGTGACAGAAAGGCGTGGTGGGTCCTATCAAGCTACTACTCGTGCAGTCTTCTCCCGCCTTCCTTATCGCAACTGGCCCCATATCTGAACAGTTTTGTGCGATACAGATACCAATACTGCGTATTCAGTGATTTTTCTTTTGGTGTTATACATTGGTAGGTATTCAGAAAACGATAATAATACTAATTGTTGGGGTTTAACGTCCCAAAACCACGATATGATTATGAGAGACACCGTAATGGAGGGCTCCGGAAATTTTGACCACCTGGGGTTCTTACCGTGCACTTAAATCTAAGTACACGGCCTCGAGCATTTTCGCCTCCATCGAAAATGCAGCCGCCGCGGCGGGGATTCGATCCCGTGACTGCCGGGTCAGCGGTCGAGCCCCTTAGCCACTACACCACCGTGGCTGGTTATTCAGGAAACGAGTACATATATACTTTTCCTAATCTGTCAATTTTACTAAGCAAAGGAAGAATAGAGAATGAAATATTATAATAAAGGGACGAAGAAATAAAAGCGACATTTTATTCCTTGCTGCCTCCCTACGACTTAGTTCCTGCTAGTTCATCTTTGCTTTTAAGCACATTTAGAATCTTGTGACTGTGGGGTTCTTTGAATATGTGCTTGTGTGTTTCTTCTTGTCCGGTTTCATTGGCGCAGCGCTTTTCAGTAGTTTTTGAATAAATGAGACGGGTTAAAAAGCAAAACTACCGAAAAAATAAGAACTCACAATACCATGAAACTGAATTTCTCATAATGTTCCACAGAGTCACAACCATCCGTCGCTCAATTCATCAGCCACGGGCTTGATCAACAAAATCTAAAAAAAAAAATGCTGCTAAGAACGAGGTGCCTGTTTCCTCCACCATGCGGAATGTGAAACTTCCTTTGTATTGCCGGCCTATAGGGTGTATTGTGGAGGGGCATACGATGCTTAAGTAGTAGAGATCAGACGTAAAGTGCTAAACGTGCATAGATTAGACTGATATGTAACACTTTGGTGAAATAAACTTCAACATGTACATGTACTTTGCCGCTCCGTATTTGGCATTGTATGTGCTCAGGAATAGAGTAATACACTAACTGGATCACCGAATTCTTCAGCACCATTTAGCAAGTGCCTAGTCAACAAATAACTCATGCGTGAATGCAATAAAAACATAGTAAATATCTACTTGTTACTATTGAAATTTCTACTTGCCTCTTTGCGTTTTCATGGGTAATTTACGCGGGGTAGTAGGGCAGCGCGTCAGGAAAGACACGCTTGAAATGAATTGCTTAAGATTGACAAAGTGTACTCTGAGAACTCCAATGCCATTAATTTCACCGCTGTAAGTTCATTATTGGAAAAGAAAATCAAGGTCAAAGTTTGTTTCTGAAATGTCGTGCCGAAATCTCCGCGTGCACGGGACATCTCGGATATGAAAACGTATTTTCCTATTTTGGCGACATTCACTCAAAAAAAAAAAAAAAAAACATGGCTGATCCCTCCGTCATAGGAATCGGTATAACACGAAAGAGAAACGTGTCTTCACAGAAGTAGTGCTTATTGTGTAGTGATATATGAGAGCTTGTACAATGTCTATTCGTGTTTGGCAGCTATAGCACCGTTTGACGTGGATGCACCCATGTTGACAGCATGTCTCCATCGCGACGACTAACGCCCATGATCATGATTAAACCGTTGTGGTAGCCGACGGTGTGGACATATATTTGGACACAGCGAATCGTGAATCCCGCGTAAGGATGATATCAACAAGCTCATAATCAACACTGGTACCCGGTATGCACTTCTTCAAAGCGTCGTCAATTAAGGAGAGAAACGGCACGGCGTGCGCTTTCTAGTAATGGGTAGCCGGCGCCTGTGGTCATGCATACATAACACACACTGCGCTTCAGCAACACGGGAGGTAGAGGTTCGTAGCCTGAGCCGCAAACGCGTGCGTCCCGCTGGCCTCTGTCTCGCAGGCGCTGCGCTCGCTCCACCAAGGCACGACATCGTGCCTTGGTGGAGCGAGAGCAGCGTCCTTCTGCATCGCATATTGCAGCAGTTTTGCTAGTCAGTGCTCTCGCAATTGAAGAGTCGGCGGCGGAGAAATCTCGTTGGTGCACGTGGAAGCTGCACTACTCCGATGAGCCGACGCATGCTAACACGAAGCCAAAGGCAAAGAGCGTAACTGCGTCAGGGGTGCCTCGGTGACGCCAGCGCGGCCAGTCTACAGCTCTGGTATCGAGACGCTTTAACCATGACCTCCGATATCGCGTGCAATCTCGGAGGAAGCGCTTGTAGGTGTCGATCGTGAAGCATTACTTCTTTTCACACCTCACAGACGGCGGCACCGCCCCGCTCCGCCTGCCGCGAAAGAGAATGTGTGAAAGATATAAGGCGCGTTCGCGCCGTGTCTAGCATCTCCCGAGTTAGCTTTGTCGGTAGGGCATCGGGCGCTTGTCGTCGCGGCCGCATCGTCGTGGGTTCGATTCCCAGTGGGGTATCTTTTTCTTGTTTTTTTTTCTTTCTCACCCGTTGGCGTCCATTTTATCAACGTCATATCCGTGACGGATGTACTTGGTGGACCCCGGCATAAAACACTTTCGTGTTAAAAAAAAATCCTGAAACGTGGTATGCTAAGTCTATGACCCCCTCCAAGGTCAATGCACTGCATTTTTGCCATTTAAGAACTACATAGTAGCCGCTGTGAAAACCTATGACGTCATGGCGTTTGGTGCGGAATATTCAACGTGGCGTCGACACCAGCAATTTCTTTTTGCAGGTTTGCTTGCTTCCCAAGCGTCTACTCGCGGCAAGCGCGGTGGTATTGGAATCGCGGAAGAGTAATTTACTAAACTGACAAAAATATTTTTTTCTCTTTAGTGTTCCTTTAAATGATTTCAACCAGAGGCGTAACCATGAGGGGGGTGGGGGGTTCACACCCCCCCCCCCCCCCAGAAATTTTCAGTTTTGCCTGCGCACATACACGCGCACACATACAAATGCATGCGCGAACATGCATAAAGCCGCAGCCATGCATCTCTTCCTAGGGTTTCCCGTGGGGGATACAGATGGAGCAGAAGCAATCTACCTTGAGACTCGTGGGCTGCCACCGGCATCAAGATCCACTTGTATTGCAGCGCCATTGCGGTTTATTGCGCGACCAGCGGTTGTTTCGTCGTCACTAGAGCCTGTAAAACACACAGCCCACTTACTTATTCAGTCAAGAAGCGCGTCCCTCATCTGTAGTGGTGGGGTGACCAAAAACTCTTCGCCGTAGGCAATGAATGAATGAATGAATGAATGAATGAATGAATGAATGAATGAATGAATTCTCAGCCAGTTCTACTTCAAGTGAAGTACACCTGCGGAGCTTTGATTCGCCAGTGTTTTTCTTGTGTTTTTGATGTTTGTGTGCTCTTTTCTTTTCTTGTGTTTATCTGCTCTTGTGTGCGAATTTCAGGTATTTGCGTGTGATGCGATATTTGTTATCCTTTTCAGTTCTTTCTTGTGATTATCTGATTTGTTTTGCGATTATCTATTTCCTCTTTTATGCGGAAATGTATAAGCGGAAAGGAGGTTATATACAGAAAGGAGCATGTCCTTGTTCGTTGGCTAAATACCAGAAAGAGCTTACATACTCAAGTGTGCTAGGACATACTTAATGAATGGCTTTTGCATAGTCTGCAAATATTGCGCCAATTGGAACATCGCCGCTCGGCACTGACGCTTTCATTTTGCCTTAAATATATTCTTTAACCGGATTCTCATTGGAACATTATTACAGTTGAAATACGATTTAACGAAGTGATGACCATGCTCCAATTATTTCGTTAAATCTGGAATTTTGTAAAATCGAGAAAGCAACTTTGCGGTCCTTCGAAATCTAAAATAGTAACGTAGGGCCACCCAAAAGCTATTCCGGCATTGTTTTTGCTGGCTACCCACGCCTGCAAGTCTGGAAACTCCACGAGGGCTGGCTCGAGCGCGGCCTGAGACATCTGTCGAATAAAGCATGAAATAAAGAAAAACGACACCACTGCTTCTAGCCTCATCCTGTACGTAAAAGCGCCACCGACTGCCGAGTCCGTCGTTTCGTGCATGGGCGCGGCGTGCAGCCTCGTCAAACTAAAGCTAGGGCCGTGACTAGGGCGCCGACATCTTGTGACTCAATAGTGTTCGAGCACACGCTCGAAGAAAAGCTGAAATAGTTCGGTAATTTAGGTGGGCGACAACACTGAACCCTATGAGTATTTCGTTAGATCGGGAACTTCGTAAAATCGAGTTTCATTAGATCCAGTTTCCGTTGTATTTTTTTAGTAAGGTTAATTTGATGTGGGTCCCAAGCAGAGCATGCGTATTTTAACTTGGGCCGGACGCATGTTTGATAAGCTAACAGTTTCACGGATGGGGGAGCAAGGCGCAAATGCCTTCGAAAGTATCCTAATGTGCGGTTAGTTTCGTTAGTGATGCTTGTGATGTGAGGGGACCAGGAAAGACCACTGGAGATAGTGATGCCGAGGTACTTGCATGAATTGACAGGATAAATCGCAGCGTTGCACAGGACCTACTGTGGTGGAGGGAGACTCCTACTGCGGGTAAAAGAAACTAGCAGTTTTTAGTAGTGTTTAGCGACATAAGCCATTTACTACACCAAGCAGTGATCTTATCCAGGTCCTCTTGAAGTGATCGGGTGTCATGATCGCTACGAACAGGGCGATAAACAACGCAATCGTCTGCGAACAGACGTATGTTAGATGAAATATTGGCGGGAAGATCATTAATATATATTAGAAAAATTAGTGGGCCCAAGACGATTCCTTGGGGTACTGCAGACCGAACAGGGCTTCTGCTTGAAGAATGATTGTTAGCATGAACAAACTGCTCCCGATTAGTCAAAAAGGCACGAATCCAGTTCAAAACAAAAAGATTAAGGTATAAGCGAGAAAGTTTCAAAAGTAGTCGCTGATGTGGCACCTTGTCGAACGCCTTTTCAAAATCTAGAAACAGAGCGTCAACTGGGACGTTTAGATCAAGGTTAGAGCTAATGTCATTAACGAACGACGTTAGTTGTGTGTCACAAGAAAGGCCTTTGCGAAATACATGTTGATTGGGTTTGAAGAAGTTAACCGATTGCAAGAACTTAACTGTACGCAAGTATATTATGTGTTCCATTAGTTTAGAACAAACAATGGTTAGCGAGATGGGGCGATAACTGCGGCATGTAGAAGGTGGACCTTTTTTCGGGACTGGGACAATCTTGCCCAATTTCCAGTCATCCGGTACCTCACCCAATGATAATGACTGCTGAATTATATGGCATACCATTTCGCTAATGGCGTGTTTAGTTCTCTTTAGAATTTTTGAGTTGATGCCATCAACGCCTGCCGAAGACGAAAGCTTTATAGAGTCAATTACACTTGCGATGCCGGCTGGATTGAAGGTGATATCAGCCATAGTGTTATAAACACAAGGCGGAAAATCGGGTAGGTTATCAACAGGTATATCAGTAAAAATGTAAGAAAATGTGTGGTTAAGTGCTTCCGCAGTTCCACAATCGGGAATGGGCTGGTTTTGGTCATCGTGCAGGGATAGTGGGTGCGAATGATTAGGATTCAGAATCTTCCAGAATTGTTTCGGGTTATCGTGAAGCATGTTCGGCAGTGTGGACGAGAAAAAGTCACGTTTGCTTCTGCTAAGAAGTGATTCGAATGCCTTTTCTGCATTGCGATACTTCTGCCATGCGAAGTCTGTGTTCGAACGCTTAGCAGCCCGGAATAATCTTTTCTTTTTGTTATTCAAGTGCTTTAGTGTTGAGTTGAACCAAGGTGACTTCTTTTCTGTTACGGTTATTGTAGGCACATGTGTATTTATCAAGTCATGCATTTTGTTTCTAAACAGGCTCGAGCCAGTTTGCGTTGACAGAGAGTTCTGAAAAGCCAGAAAGAAAACTTGCGGAAAAGTTTTCTAGTTCGATGTTCATAGCTGCGCAGTTTCCTTCATCGTAAAGAGTCATAGTTTTTCTTTTTTTTCGGGGTGCCGCAACTTTAAGATTAATTGAAGCATGAAGTACAGAGTGATCACTAAGACCGGACATGTAAGTTACTGATGAAAATTTGTCAGGGTGAGAAGTAAGCACGAGGTCAAGTATGTTAGATGATTTTAGGCTTTGACGGGTTGGCCTGTTAACGAGTTGTGTCAGTCCGAACATGAGACAGGTGTTGATGAAGCCACTTTGGGCAGCGTTCACTGATATGGTCGTATCGGAGTTAGACCAATCTATGGAGGGAAAATTGAAGTCGCCAAATTCAATGATAGGTGATTGGATGCCGTGTTATCCCAGAATGAAGCACCTCATGAAAATCAGCCACAAATGTCAGCAGCAGGTGGGCGATAGCGGCCACCAATCATGATTGGCGAGTAGAAGGCATTACTGGCAACAAACACAATTTCTAAGGGTGTGCTTACTTCAATTTGGACACTTTTGTTAAGGAAGAAAGTGCTGAGCCACGTGGTCAGAGATAATATGGTCACGAATCTTAGAACAAGGTAGGTAGTAGGTAAATTGGCCTATAGTTAATAATGAAATGCCTCTAGTCAGATTTGTAGGTTTCATCTAAATTAAACGCTTTCAAATCCGCCTTGACATTCCATGATTCGAGTAACTGCCGAAACATGTTCAAACATCGTGCGCTTCACACAAAGAACTTTCAAGAAAAAATTGGACCATCTCCCCGAAGGGAACCCTGATGGGATGCGAAGCAGCAGCGTTGCGCACCGGTGGCGTCATGGGTTGAACGGCGCTAACGCGGGTGCTGCGGTGAGCGCTGGAAGATTCGTTTGAAGCGAAACTCGGTGTAGCGTTTACTGGTGTAAACGTTTGTTTGAAACGCAGACACGGGAGGCGAGCGGGCGTTGGAGCCGGCAGCTGCAGGCGCTCCGGCGGGTGAGGGAGAGAGTGACGTACGCACGCACCTGCAAGGGAAGCGTGCGAGGGGAGCGTGACGTCAACGCCCAGCTGCGGCGTGACCTACTTGGCACCGCTCCAACACCTGCGCCGAGGGAAGCGCGTTGCCTGGCGTTTGTGCGGACGGAGTGACAACGCTACACAGGCTAGTCAAAGAGCTGCTACGCATTTAAAATATTTGTAATCTGGACCAGTCCAAGGATATTAGTGGTGTTTAGAATAACAGAGAGCTGAGCTAGTTGGTAACTGTTCATTCTAAAAAGACAGTGTGTGCAAACACGGACACAAGAAGGAAGTCAGGACACCATCAAACGCCGACTAACAACTGAAGAGGCGCACAACGGCGGAAAAGAAAGAAGGCGCGAAAACTTATCTGCAATCTATCAATCCGGCACGCGTGGGGGCCTATGCGAAAGATAAGTGTTAATGAATTTGATTTCATCTTTATGCAAGTTCATCGACGGTTGGCTCACGCATGCGCTACCCCTATACTCGATATGCCATGACTAAATCATCAGACGCGTTTCTTCATCCCTATGTCGGTACAAAACTGCGCATTCATTGAATTTTGGCGTGCACTTACAATCTCGACAATGTAACGATAGATTAGAAGACGAGCCTCCGGTTTATTTATTTATTTGTTTATTCAAAATGCCTTACAGGCACATTGAAGGGCATTGAGTAAGGGGGGCATCGTATATACAAGACAACGATAAAGAGAAATACAGACAAAAAGCGAAAAAAGAAAAAAAGGAAAAAGAATCGAATCAACGATTACAAACAGCGAAGTGCAACAACGTTATACAATACTAGAATGCACGGGAAGTTTCGGGAAGTTTCGCGGGAAGTTTCGCGATTATGGATGGATACAATGTGATCAGGAAGATCGTTCCAATGTGCAGTGGCTCGAGGTAGTGATGATGAGTTAAATGCCGGCGTGTGACCATGAATGCGCATGAAACTACGTGCGTTGTGAATGTGTCGGGATGTGCGCACAGGAGGATGAAGTGGCACACAGTGAAATTTATTACAATAAATGTACCTGTGAAACAGACATAAAGGAGCAATGGTGCGGCGTTCTTCCAGTGACTGAAATGCCAAATCTTGTTTTATTAGGCTAATGCTTGAATGATAGTCGTAGTTGCCAGAGATGAATCTCGCTGCCCTATTCTTGACGGCTTCCAACATACGTACAAGGTAATCTTGATATGGCGACCATGTGGACGATGCATACTCTAGTTGTGGGCGAACCTAAGTAATATATGATAATGCGCGTTCGTTAGAAGAAGCGTTGCGCAAGTTTCTGCGGAGATATCCGAGAGATCGAGGTGCTTTCGATGAAACAGCTGCTATATGCGTAGTCCAGGATAAACCCGATGAAAGGTGAACGCCGAGATATTTGTACGATGAGCATAGGCGTGCGCAGGGTTCCTCATTAGGGGGGGCGAAGGTTCATCGCAGCGCCCCCCACCCTAAAAAGTCCATGTATGGGGCATATTTTGCGCCCACCCCCTCTTAGGTTACTAGAAGGGTCAATATACGGGGCAGATTTTGCGCCCCCCTCTTAGATGATTAGGGGGGGCGGCCGCCCCCCCTGCCCCCCCTCTGCGCACGCCTATGACGATGAGGTAGCTGAAACAAGTATGTTGTTAATCGTATAGAGAAATATGATTTAAAATACGAAAAGTTGAGTGATCTTTTATGTTCTAATAATATCTGGTTAACGCAGCGGCACGTCTGTCCTACGTAGAAGCCGCCGTTCCTGAAAGGAACCTTATACACCACACTTGTGCGGCAATCAGTGAATTTGTTTGTGTGTTTTACGAAACAAATATCGGTTCGCTTCTTGTCTTTTACTCGCTCATTCTTCCTCTGCACAGCGGCACATATCTGTTGTTTTTACGGCTGCCAATAAGCTAGGTAAGATATGTGCCGCTGTGCAGAGGAAGAATGAGCGAGTAAAAGACAAGAAGCGAACCGATATTTGTTTCGTAAAACACACAAATTCACTGATTGCCGTAAAAGTGTCGAGTATAAGGTTCCTTTCAGCGGCGGCCGCTTCTACGTAGGACAGACGGGCCGCTGCATTAACCAGAGATTATTAGAACATAAAAGATCACTAACCGG
The DNA here is from genome assembly GCF_013339695.2 of Rhipicephalus sanguineus. NCBI lineage: Eukaryota > Metazoa > Arthropoda > Arachnida > Ixodida > Ixodidae > Rhipicephalus > Rhipicephalus sanguineus. The sequence goes on along the minus strand of NC_051177.1, from coordinate 149,567,120 downwards.
AGGCTCGCCTTCTAATCTATCGTTACATTGTCGAGATTGTAAGTGCACGCCAAAATTCAATGAATGATCAGTTTTGTACCGACATAGAAATGAAGAAACGCGTCTGATGATTGAGGCATGGAATATCGAGAATAGTGGTAGCGCATGCGTGAGCCAATCGTCGATGAACTTTCATAAGGGTCAAATTAAATGCCTTAACAGTTATCTTTCGCGTAGACCGCCACGCGTGCTTGATTGATAGGTTCGCCTATTGCATGGGCATGTGCAGATAAGTTTTCGTGCCTTCTTTCTTTTCCGCCGTTGTGCATCTATTCAGTTGTTAGTCGGCGTTTGGCGGTGTCCTGACTTCTTTCTTGTGTCCATGTTTGCACCCCCTGTCTTTTTAGAATTAGTGGTATTTATATGAAGCATGAGGTTGCTATCGCATTAAAAATGATGTTGACGCCGAGGATGTTGAGAAGACTATGAACGACGAAAGTCGGGTGAGATCCTTCTCCAGAAGTAAATCGAGGTATACTAAGCGCTCGCTCAGTCATCTGACATGCTAGAAGTGTCGTTGATGTCATTGATGAGGGTTGCCCGAGAAAGGTTGATATCCTTCGACACAACGAAACAAGTGCCAGCAAATCTAATCTGCGAAAAGCCTCATGGAGGCATACCAGATCTCCAGCCTTTGTGCGTCGTGATCGAGTAGTCTTGAGTAATGGCTCCATGGCTTCAGCCGTTGACGTGCGAATGGTAAGCCGAGGCATATCTTAAGAGCTTGGGCTTCAGTATTTTGCATCGTACCCAGGTTAGTTTTGCAGGTATTGAATATTGCAGGAAGGCTGTGCCGCAGGAACCCAAAACTCACAGGGTCTGTTATGCATTCGCCTGAGAAGACTCAAAGGCGAAAGCCACCACCTTTCTTTTCTTCTCTGTCGATGCATTGATCCTCCACCGCACCCCTCCGAAAGCTTTCTGCACCTAACGTGATTTTAACGCCATAGCTTTGAATAGCTCGTTTTGGAGAAGTTGCGTTGTCGATATCGGTCTCGTTGATTGTGAGCGAGAAATCAGCGTTGTCCGTGAGCGAAAATGTGAAATATATGCAAATAAACACATAATGAAAATCTTCGGTTTGAGTGGGAATCAAACCCAGGGCTTGTACGTGGCAAACAGGTGTTCTACTACAGAGCCACGCCAGTGCTTGAAAGCCTTTCGCAAAAAAAAAAAAAAAAAAACTCCTATACGAATGTAATATAGCGCTAGGAGTCCCCTGAGCGCATGTAATATTGCCTGGCAGAGCTTAGAAGCGCACCAGGCTTCAAAACATATGCATGTCGCAACGAGTGGTTGATGTAAAGGCCCACCAATTACAAAGCACACAGACATAATTCATCATCGTTACCAGCAACAGAATCAACCAAGTGTTCAGCGGCGAAGGTGCACGTGTTGCCTTAAACTGGCTAGTAGCATAGCGCGGGAAGACACACGGACAACGAAGAGGTACGAGACGAACACAAGCGCTATTACGGACGTGTAGTGGGTACTTCGCCAATTAGCCAAATTAAATTTTACGGCGTAGCGGGCCCTTCCCAACTATGTTTCCAGTAGGCCTTCTAGGATAATTTGAAACGACCAGTGCTACGTGCACATACACTCACTCACCTTGCGGCACGGTGTCCACCGAGAAGCGAAGGCAGGCTAGCGACTGAGCAAGCGATGCGAACGGGGCTCGATTACGCTATCGTGTTCTACTTCTGAAGGTGAAACTCAAGCGTGCTCCAAGTTTTTTTCACTGCCTCAAGGATCGGAGACATTGCAAGCTTTCTGCAACTCACCTGGTTTTGGACTGCCTCCCCAATCGATGATGTCATGTGGAGGCGTCATTTCGCATGACGATTTATGACGTCAAAGTGATGTCACGATGACATCACAAATTTTTGCGATCTGT